>NW_011888789.1:7232332-7275423 GCF_000151845.1 Pteropus vampyrus
CTGCTCTGAAAATTCTCTTTGTTGTTGATTTTCGATAACTTTAATACAATGTGTCTTGGTGAAGGCCTTTTTGGGTTGAGATAATTGGGTGTTCTGTTGACTTCTTGAATTCCAAGCTCCAGCTCATTCGTTAGATTTGAGAAATTCTCGTCCACTATTTGTCTGAAAATGCTTTCTCGTCCCTGCTCCTTTTCCTTGCCTTCGGTATCACCATTATTCTTATGTTTCCTTGCCTGATGGTATCAGCTAGTTATTGTATTTTTCTTTCATTATTTTTTATTCTTTGGTTTCTCTCTTCTTCCTTCTGATTTATTTCTAGATTTTTGTCTTCAATATCACTGATCCTTTCCTCCATTTGGTCAACTCTATTTCTCAAGCTTGCTATTTCATTTTTCAACTCTTGTAGTGTGTTCTTCATCTCCAGAAGTTCTATTTGGTTCTTTTTGAGGGTTTCAGTCTTTTTGCTCCGCTCATGTAGTTGTTTTTTCAATTCTTGAAATTGTTGATTTGAGTTGTTTTGTATCTCACTGAATTTTTTCAGAAGTACCATTTTGAATTATCTGTCATTTAAGTCACATATTTCTATGTCTGTAAGCTTATTTTTTGGAGATTTTTCTCTTTCTTTCTGTGATGCCTCGTCACCTTGATTGTTCATGATGTTTAATGGACTATTTCTCCACCTAGGCATTAATGGTATATGGTATATTCTGCTGTTTTTCCAGATAGAAGATTTATTACATAAAGATCTCTCTTTAGCCTGCTATGAAGAAGGCTCTTTTTTTTGGTTTCTAGTAAGTGACATCTATGCCTCTTGGATCTCTTCTTTACACAAAGCCTAAATAATGTTTTTTTTTCCTTGTAGAAATTTAATCATACTTGCTACTCTCAGTTTCCGTCTCTTTTAGTGTTCACAAACAATTTTGATAGCATTTGCTCAGATACCCCTGGAGCTCTGCGATGTTCGGTCTCGGAGGTTATGGGGGGAGGGACCTTCTGAGTTGGGAGTTGGTGGCTGCATTTGAGCCTCAGTTTTGCAACTGGGGCAGGTAAAAATCAACTGTTGTTTCTCTGTGGCCCTGTCCCTCTTCTCTGCTTTCTGCCCTGATGACTGGGCCCTGCTGCTGTCTGTGTAGAAAATCCAGCACTTCCAGGCAGGGTTATTCAGGGAAGTAGCCACACCTTCACCTCTCCCCTTCCTCCTGCCAGGAGCTCCAGTGGCCGCAAGAGGCAGCTTCTTTATTTATCCCAGTCCACTGCCCAACACCCGGGGTTCTGACCCGTGGTAGTTCTTATGCTCAGATCCCATGCTCAGACATGCTAGTGTGTAGTTTGGGTGTTTTTTGTTCAGTTTTAGATGTTCAATTTATTATTGTTTCAAGGGTAGAGATCTGAGGACGTCTCTCACTCCGCCATGTTTCCCAGAATCCCCCCAGTATTCTTTTTCAGAAAAGATATTTTAGCTAATCATGTCTTCACAGATGATAATGCAAGTATGTTATCTCCAGTTTACATTTTTCTTTTTTCTTCATGTTACAATTCTCTACTAATAGAAATAATAGCTTATTTCTAGTCAAAGAATAAATGCTCCTCACAGTAGAAGAAATATGCTTTTAAAATAATACCTTCTCCATGTTCTAATTCCTTGGACATATAAGCATATTCTGGGAGTTTTATTTGTTCATTGAGTTAAAAAATTGAAAGTCATGGATTGAAATGATTTTTATAGTAGAGTTCCCTTCCCCCCACCAAAAGGCACAGGGAAAAGTTGGTTTCTAGAAGGAGTTATTTATATGCTGGTATTTCTGATATTTCTTAGTTCTTTCTTCTGAAAAAGTCACTCTCAATATGTCTATAAACTATAATTGTAAAACTGCATCCTACTGGCTACAACTCTGCAGCTGCTTATGTGTTCAGTGCTTGCGTCGCACCCCCTTGGAGTGTAAGAGACATCAGCAACCTGTAAACTCAGGAACCAAAAGAGCATATGTCTCTTGGAAAATAGCATCTGAGTGATTGAATAAAACAGGCTGTTTCTGGGATCACTCCAAATGCAGGGCACAACATGGATCTGTAATGCTTGAGTGAATGTTAGACTTTATAGAATGTCAAAGATGTTCTGCTTTTCATATTCAGATTTTTAAATAAAAGGAAATAAACTATAAATGGCCTTTTTGATGTTTGGGGTCAATTGTGGGATGTCACCCATGACTGCTTTTGTTGCTTTTTGTGGGAACCACAGCACACGAGAGTTCTCTTGGCTAAGCTATTGCTCATCTATCACTTATGTACCAATTTGAGAGTGTTCATGAGTGTCATGAATGATGATTCAGAATGATAGATGATATACTGACTTTTTCTCTTTTTATTGAATTTAGACTGATATGCTAGTGAGAGAAATATTCTGAAAATAAACTAAGGACCAGAATAGGTAAACCTAGTTTTTTTCCAGATGTTGAGATATTTAAAAAGTCTTTCTTTCACTGTGCTTGTAATTATAACCTTTCCACAGATTCATGAGATGTCAGAGCTGGGCAAGACTTTAGAATTCATTAGTTAACTCTCTAATTTTATGGGTGAAAAAACTGAGGACCAGAGAGTAGAATAATTGCCAAAAGCCACAAAGGTGGCAAAATAGTCATAGACCTCAAGTCTTCCACTTACCTTCTTACTCAGTTTTACGAGAAATTTATCCTAATTTAGGTAAACAGAAACCACATTGGATAATTTTGATTTGCCAGATCCATTAGTGGGTCCTATTGACTACTTCCAACATGAATCCTATATTTGTTTGTGTCTCTTCATCCACACTGGTACCCACTAAAATCTTATACCTTGAACATTGAAATCATTTCCTAACTGATCTCTCTGCTTCCTTGAGTTTTTGCTACTCATTATATAAGCAATAAAAGAGGCAAAATGGTCTTTTAAAAGTATTAAGTAGATCATGGTTCTCCTATACTTACAATCCTAGGATGGCCTTCACTGTACTTAGAATTAATCCCAAAATTCTTTCCTTGACCTAAATTTCTTTCCATGACCTAAAATTTCTCTACATGATCTGTCTGTCTCCTGCCTTCCTCTGGAACCTCATCTCCTGCCTCTGACTCTTGTGCACTCTGCTGCAGCCATTTTGGCCTTATCCCCGCCACCCCACGCCCCCAACACACACGCACACACTGAAGGCACATTCCCATCTCAAGGCCTTGGTGTTTGCTGATCTCTTTGCCCAGCTATCATATCTTTCAAACTTTATGGGACTCCTGCAGAGATGTTCCCAGTCTTGCCTCAGCCCCCAAGTTCTTTCATTATGCTATTTTTTTTTTTTATGGCACTAACCTCTACTTAATCATGTCTTTATCAATTAATTGTCTTTCCCCAACAAATTGCAAACTCCATGGGGGATGAGGTCTTGATGTCCTGTTCACGGCAATATCTTCAGTAGCCACGGGGGGATCTGGACACAATAAACAACCAATGAATATTTGCTGAATAAATAAATAAGCTTTAAACACAGTTTAGTAATATTGAACTTGCAGAGTTTTGGACAAACATAAAATTGCTTTCAAATATTTCCAGCTGTGTAGTGTAACCATTGCCCTCTTGGTCATCTGAGATAATTTTTAATTTGGCATCCTTTGTAGTTGTTACTCTCATTCATGCCTGTTAACACTCAAATGGATAGGCATGCCTCCTGTCCCTCACAAATCCTCTCTTCAGCTTGGGTCAAATGCCTCTCTTGTGCCCACTGTAATGACCAGAACCCCTCCTACCATGGGAAATAGGGAGCCACTGAAACAGAACCTGATATATATTAGAACATATTACATATCTCTCTATAAAAGAGACTTTGTTTAGGAATTGCCTCATGTGATGTTGGGAAGTCAGAAATTTGTAGGGCAGGCCTGCAGGCTGAAATGCAGGTTAAGAGTTGGTGCTGCTGTCTAGAGGCAGATTTTTTTCTCTGAGAAACCTTAGGTTTCACTCATAAGGCCTTCCAGCTGAGTAGATGAGGCCCTCACTCTATTGATGATAATCTCCTTTACTTGTGGTCAACTAATTTTACATGTTAACCACGTCTACAAAATACCTTCATAGAAACACCTTGATTAGTGTCTGATTAAATAACTGGGTACTATAGCCTAGCCAAGCTGGCATAGAAAACTATACATTTGCAGAGTTGGAAACGGAAAATGATTCTCCTGAGTCCCGTTGTTATTACTGGAACTGCTATTGCTGAGATACACTGAAGGGGAGAGTTTTGGGTTTGTTTTGTAGCAGAATTCAAACTTAACTTGTCAGAAAGAATGGAATTTCATACTTTGATTCTGCGTTTTTGTGTAAAATCATTTTATTTTTACCAAAAGGCTTTGAAAGAAATGCCGCCAATTTATTTGCCTTTTTATGCATTGGCGATATTTCAGGTAATAGAGTACATCTGGATTTATCTCTATAATAAAAATAAGGTCTGATCAAAGTACATAAAATTGAATTAAGTATTTCCTTATTGTGCTTCACTTGTATCATAGAGCATTGTATAATATTTAGTCATTTAGGAATAGAAAAAAATTACAAAGACTGTATTCATGACATTGGAAATTTCAACTTTTTTTTAATATTAACTTTACTTCTCATGAGATTTCTATAATTAATTATTGAAGATAAAATAGCATAATTAGTTGTATTTTGTTCACAATAAACCTATAATGTCTTTTTATAAGCAGAAACCTTTTTTATTTGGTTTTCTTTAAGAAGTAAATGTCATTTCTATTCCCAGTATATAATAAACAATTATGGCTTTTCTGCACAATATTGCTAAAAAATTTTGCTGGAAATATTTAAATGAAATACATGTACTTTATATGCTAATGCCTGTCAGTCATTCTCAACATTTTCTTCTTAGAAGACATCGAACCAGAGTTAATTTTAAAACATACTTAAGGATAAATGATAACAGAAAGTTTAGCTGGAGCAAAGCATATATAATCATTATTAACTTGAAGTAATTTATATTCAGTAAGTTGCCAAATCTTGGTTATAACAGTCAATATGGAGAGGTTCGTGATAATGATTTAGAGGTAGGCCACATATGCTATCAGCTGGAAAATTGGGAATTGTTAAGTGTCTTAAATTTACTTGTTGCTTAATTATAAATATAATTTCTACAGCAAACGGTAATGATTTATATGAATGTTGAATAATTAAGTTATAAATGAAAACTGCTGCTAAACTAAATAAATTATTGTCATATAGTATCCATTTATAAGCTAGCATCTTACCTCTGGCATCATTTACAAATTAATTATACTGCAAATATATTAACATTCCACAGTTTGTTCACATTCCCATCAATATGGAGTTCATTTTGTAATAATGTAAAATAGAAAAATTGTAGAACAATTACTTCTGCTTCAGAGAATATAGATTACCTATCTTCTAGTAAGATGCTGTAACTTATTTAGACATCTGCATTTCTTGCATTGATTTAAAAAAATTACCCAAACTAATATTCTCTCATCTTTGGTAATTCCTGGGGAAAAGAAATCCCTTTAATTTTAATCAAAACAGACGTTGACTATTAATCATATTGTAAAACATAATAACTAACCCATTTTTTTGATTGTCAGAGACACATTAATAAGGGACTTTATTTGAATTCAGTACAGTAAATTCAGTGGTAAATAAAGTCTATAACCATGCTTTCCGATTAAGCTAACCCATTAATGTGTATGTAAACATTTCTGTAATCAGTTTAACAGCTTTCTGAGCTTAATATGCACTGTTGGGGTTTTTTGAAAACAATTTGGTAACTCTTAGAGACTTGAGTACAAGTGTTGGCAATGGTTCTGTAAAACTCTATCTACAGAATGTATGGAACACAACCCTGTGTCTTATATCCAAGGAAAACTATCATAATTAAAGGGGAAATACTCTGTCTAACTCACTTGTTATTACAATCCAATTGCCTTAAATCCCAGCCTCGCCCTGTGTGGATACTTTATGTTGGCTTCTCTGAGGAAACGGGAGATCCGGGGGCCTGGAAGGACTATCAGCTACTTCTTAATTTTCTTCCAATATGGCAAAAATGTTTACATTAATCTATACCTTTCTCTTGGTTACACTCAGCTTCAGTGTGCTGCTTGAGCATGTTGAGGTTTAACTACTGAGTGTGACCCTCCCATGAATAGTAGGAAATTTTTATTTTAGCGATGGTTATGGTTTTGGTTTTGAAATCACGTTTATTGTAATTTCTTTTTACCCCTCACCAGATGGCAAGTATAATGAGAGCAGAACCTGTAGCTAAAATCTTGTCCATTTTTTAAAAAAAAATACTTAAGCAATTACAGTACTTGATACATAATAAGCGCTCAATATATATTGATGGAGGAAAAGAAGGAAGAAGAGAGGAGAGGAGGAAGAAAGAGAAAAGAAAAATTATTAAATATATATACTACAAAGCCAAGAAAATAGTTGTGGTTTAAATGATAAAGAACAAGCTCCTTTTCAGAGGGTTCGTAAATCATTTAACTTAATTTTTCTAGGTAAGGGGGAGAAAGAAGTCATAGCACATGAAACTTTTAATATGTGTCTGAGATAACTTAAACTGCTCATTTTATAAACAATACAACAGAGACCAAGGCTAGCTTTCATACTACTGGATTGGATCAGGGGTAATATCTGGACCCATGTTTCCTGATTCTCATCCTTGCACTCAAGTGTTCTTTCTTTTATATCATTATGAGAGTAATACATATTTATTATAGAGTATTTTTAAAATATATTACATTTAAAGAGACAGAAAAATACTAATAATCTCACCACTTAGAAGTAAATATGATTTAGCTTAACATTTTGGTTCATATTCCAACCATTTAAAATTGATGTTATAGTTTTTGTTGTTGATGCAACAGTCTTTAAAATGGTAAAATATAGGGAAAAAGTCAAGTATTAAAGAAGCATGTAGGGAAAAATTAAGAGAGATTTCTATTCTTCCTCAATTATATTCCTATCTGTTTACAGTTTGGGTACGTACTATTGATGTAAGAAAAGTCCAAACTTGTAGAGGATTTTAATAAGAATTTATTTGAGTTTATTTGAACCAACTGGCAACAGTGCTGTCAAGCAAGATCTCAAATGCTCTGGAGAGTGACAGTGTGCTGTATCTTTTATGCGTTTTATATTAAGGAGGGAAGGTAAGGAAGATTGCATGAAGGTGAGAGAAAGCAAGTTGGGGATTGGATTACAGGATGGTTAACAAGATTAGGTGCTTGACAGGGCTGGTTTATGGCAAAGGTAAACCTTTTACTAAGGAAGTTTTAGCCCTGGGGCGTGACCACCCACCATGACCTGCAGGTTAGAAATTTATGATCAATTACTTTAGGTTAGATTTATTACAGCTCCCCCTTGGCGTCCACAGTACCTTTCCACACTTTTTTTTTCCATGCATACATGCATGAATATGTGTAATGGTTGGGATGATGGGACAGAAAGACAGAAGCAGAATACAGTGAAAGGTTATAAGCTTTATTTAATGGCAAAGGAGACAAAAGTATTCTCCACACAGAGCTACACAAAAGAGGAGAGAACAGAACATACTCCTAATTGTAACTTCCAGGCCTACCAAAGAGCCCAGAAGGGTATGCATCCACAAGTCTTAGCATATGATGAAGGCAGTGAGAATCCTAACCTAGGTGAGTGGCAGGCACAGGCTGTCTTTCGCTCACTGAAGGTTACCTGAATACTGGTTATAAGCCCTCTAGCTTACCAAGTGCAAGTCATTCAACATAACTTGCCTGGAGCATTTATATTCTACATTCTTCTCTCTTGAAAGCACTTAAAAACCATCCCTAGCACGTTGCTATTTAGAGGGAGGCTAGGTGAAGGCTAATTAGGTCTCCATTTGGATTTCCAATAGGAATCTCAAATTTGATATATCTAAGACCCAACTCTAGACTCTCTCCCAAACCTGCTCTTTGTTAGATTTTCCTGATCTCGCTGAATAGCAGTTTCATTCAGTCACCCACATTGGCCTGACAACTTGCTCGCATCCTTGATTTCCTTCTTTCTCTCACATACAGTTTCTCAGTGAATCCTTTTGGCTTTATCTTCAAACTGCATATGGAAATCACTTCTCATCACCTCTACTCCCATCCTCCTAGTCTAAGCCATCATCATTTTTCCTTAGATTATTGTAATACTATCCTAACTAATCTCTCATTTCCACTCTTACCTCACTAATCTTTTCTCCACAAAGCAGCCTGAGTGAAATGAAGTAATAATGACAGCAAAGGCTTATACAGCATTGCTATGTGTCAGGTGCTGATTAAACCCCTTCATGTATGTCGATTTATTTAGCTTTAACAATTATTTATTTATTAATTTATTATTCACTATTTACTTAATGATTAATTACTTAAATTTTATTTACTTCCTAACTCACATACTTATTAATTTATTTGGTCATCATAATAATGTCTATGATCCTTTTGAGCCTGAATCATTTGTCTACAAACCATGTTCATAGTTATCACCTCTTAGTAAAGATAATTCTTATATTATTATTATTTTTTTGACTTCTCTTTTTGTTCTTTAACATTTTCAGAAGCTTGTTTATTTTAGTGGCTTTCCAAAGAACCAATTTTTAATTTTATTGTTTACTTTTTTATAATTTGTTAATATTTGCTTTTATCTTTATTATTATTATTGTTATTATTGGTTTCTCAATGTGACTAGTTGACTCATTTTCAGTTTTCTTAATTAATTATACATGTATTTAAAGCTTATTTTCTTCCAAATTCTTCTCTGGACAAGTTTCACATAGTTTGATAAATAACATCCCTTTCGTTTCTAATTAGTCTATAATTTCAAATTTTATTTTCTCTTTAATGAAAACATTATTTAGAAATTTTTTTAAAATTTCTAATGTTTTGATTTATTTTTGTAATCCTTTTGTGATTAAGTTCTAGTTCACTGTTAGAATATATATATTGAAATACATACATGTATGTTTGTATATTATTTCTGATGATAATAATGGCATACTTGCTTTCTTTGTATAAGTTCACATTTGGAAAATATTTTCTTGGCTTTTAATTTTACGTCTTGTCTTCTTTTCACTTGTTTGTCATGAACAGTATGTAGCTTTCTCCCTATGACTCAATCTTAGAATTTTAAAAAAGACTACTTTTTAAAACAACAAATTTGAGAGGTTATTTAGCCTACTCACATTTGTTGTGATCATATTGTATTTATTTCTTCCCTCTCAAGTGTATTTTTTAATTTTTATTTTTACTGCTTCTTTTCTCCTCATTTCTTCCATACTACCATTGTTTTTTTTAAATTGAGATTCTTTTTGTTGTTCCATCTTTCTTCCTCTACCAACTTCAAAATTCACTTCTCATTATTTTTTTTTAGTGGTTACTTTTTAAAATGTTGAGTAATACATGTAAACATTATTTTATGTGATGTCTAGACTTAATTAATAGTTAGTCAATACTAATACCTTCCCTCGAACAAGACTTCAACCTTTGGATACTTTCCCTTTCCACATCATCTCTTTTTAAATAATCTGATATTATATCTAGATTTCCATTATTTTATCTAGATTTATATTTATATTATATCTAGATTTCCATTTATTTTAAAATTTTGCAACAGCTATTTTTAAGGCATGAATACAAGTTGTCTGTTTGCCTACTGCTGTTTCATGTTACTTATGTCTTTTTCTTTCTTGGGTTTTTGTTTTGTTGATTCAGTAATATTTTCAGGACATGCCTGTAGGTATTAAATATAAGCATTTTTCTACTTCAGCCTCTTCTGTAGTTAAATAAGTCATATACTGAATTTTGGCCAGCAGAAAAGTCACATATAACACTTCCAGGCCTTGCTCCTAAAATACTCCCCAGGAGGAGGTGGAAAAGAGACAATATGCCTTCTCCATGTTCTCATCACTTGATTTCTGGCAGGACATAAGGAATCCAGTGGAAGACTTATGAGTCATAGATGTCGGCAGAACTGCTAGATGAAGGATACTGGATTCTTGAATGACTGCGGACAAAATCTCCTTTTCTATTTCACTTCCCACCAACCTGTAATAGTCTGTAATGTATGTGAAAATTAAGCTTTACCAAGCCATTAATAGTTTTCTATTATGTGATTAAAAAATTTCGATTATTTGGATTTGTTGATTCAGCGTATTCCAATTATTATGTTTGCTTGCTTCACTTTCTTGCTATTATTAGTCCTCATATACTTGTTGATATTTAGTTTTCTGTTTATATTTGTCATTAAGGGTCTAAACTGCAATCGTTTTTTATTCTTTGGAGATTGTTCTGTATGCATCTGCCTCTTGTAGTTGAAAAGAAAGGGCAGGAGGTTTAGCCAGGTAATAGGTACAAAAAATATTTCTGCTGGGTTTGGGAGCCCCTAAAATCTCGACTTTTCTGAACTCTGCTCTTTTTTTTAAATTTGCTAGAGTCAAAACTTTCCATCCAGCACCTCTGCCTTTAACTTCAGTCTTATGAATTCAACTGCCTACTCATTACTTTCAACTCAGATGTTTGACAGGCCTGTCAGTCATGACAGACCCCAAACTGAACTTCTACTGCAGAGAAGGTCTGCTTCTTTCCTAGTGCCCCCATGTCGAAAGATGATGATGCCATTCACTCTGTTGCTCATGCCAAACTAAGATTTATCCTTTTCTCCTCCCTTCCTCCCACATTCTATACCCAATGCAAGAGCAAGCCCGGCCACCTGTTCCTCTGCCTTCAGCCATATGCCATATCTGATCGCCTCTCCCCACTCCTGAGTTACATCCCTAATTTATGTCACCATTATCTTTCATTTATTCTAGTGCAACAGCTTCCAATATGATCTCCTTGCGTCAGTTATTTCCTCTTTATGCTTATTACCTAAAACAATACGGTGCTCAAAAAAATTGTTTAGAGCACAAATCAAGTCCTGTCATTCCCTGCAAAAAACAAAACAAAAACAAAAATAAAACTGAAAGTTTTCTGATGACTTTCTTGAGTACTGATAATAAGATCTAAAGTCCTTAGTACAAACAGAATGGCCCCACATTGTAAAGCTCTTGCTTACATTTCTGACTTTATCTTTGTCATTTCTATCATCTCTGTTATCACTCACTATTTTCCAGTCCTACTGGACTTCTTATTGGTTTTGGAAGTAAGTTCTCACCTCAGGGCCTTTCTGTTTCCTCAGCCTCAGACTCCTTTTCTCAATCTCTCTTTAATTGGGTCTCTACCAAATGTACCTCCCCTTCTTATCTAATTATCATTCACTATCACTCTTTATCTCCTTTCCCTTCTTCTTCCTCCTCCTCTTCCTCCTCTTCTTCCTCCTCCTTCTTTTTTTTTTTTAAATAGCACAGAACATCACCTGGTGTGATGAATGTGAGATTACTTGCTTGTTTTAGTTCTTACCAGAATGGAAACATGGCCAGGGTAGGAACTTGGCTACTTTTTAACCAGGGTGTCCTCCTAAGGTGCTGAACCAAGTCTGTTCCTTAGTGGCCTCAGAGGAAATATTTGTTGCATGTGGCAGTATATCAAAGGACTGTATGAAGATTTTGCTTTTCTGTGAATGCTGGCATCAGATAATTTTTCTTTATTCCTCTTCTGTTGTCTTTGTGGAGATTCTGAACATCTCTAGCTCTATGATGCCTCTCTCTACAGTCTGGCTAGGAGACTTCCTGAGGCAGATGGTTAACTTTATTTAGAAAGTGGGTTTCAGGACTTTATTCTAGTGATAAACACTTTGGCTGCTAGTCACAGAATAAACAAACGCATTGGAGAAGACAGCAAACTACTCCAGCTGTTCACACCGTGGTCCCTTCATAACCATCTTAGTTAATGCTTCTTGACTTTGTGTATTGGGTTAGTCTCTGTGGGGCTTCTCTTGTAGAGCTTTATCTGAAGTTTCTTTATGGCAGGGGTCAACCCCCGGGCTGTGGATTGGTACTGGTTCATGGCCTGTTAGGAACTGGGCTGCATAGCAGAAGCTGAGTAGTAGGCAAGTGAGCGAAACTTCATCTGTATTTGCAGCTGCTCCCTATTACTGGCATCACCGCCTCAACTCCACCTCAGATCATTAGGTTCTCATAAGACCCTGGTGCCAAAAAGGTTGGGGACCGCTGCTCTAGAGAGAACTGACCCTTGCTTATAGTTGATTTCTCCTATATAAATTTGGGCTTTTATATTTCCTCTACTTCTATTTCTCCATTAGTTAATCCTATCTGCTTCAAGAATTTTTTTTCTTTCAAATTTCTTATCTACTAATAGGTAAATTTTCCCCAATGTTGGCTTGAACTTATTATAAAATATGGTTTTTCAAAATTTTAATGAGATTTGGGATAGGACGGGAGATAAATGTGAATGCTCAGTCCACCATTTAAATTCTCTCTCTTCTGGTTCTTATGCATGCTATTAGTTTTATCTTCTGTTTGGTTTTTGTGTTTTACTAAATGTAACTAGAGATCCATCTCTTAATCACTAGTTTTATTTTATAGTATTGTTCTATTCCCTCTTATAATTTAGATAAGATATAAAAACTGTGGACCACACCCCTGATCAATATGATGAAAATCTTGGAATGGTTTTGAGAGTAGAAAAGTTTATAGAAAAGAGACTTTTGCAACTTGATAAAGGAGGTGTATGAATGGTCTTAGTATTGAGATGATATACACATTATTTAGACTGCTAGATAGTCTCACTGATTTTCTGTTTTTCTTGCTATATTAAAGTATATATTGAATTGAGTATCTCAAACTGTGAGATAGTTACAAGATCTCATATCTCTCTACCCCTACAGCTAGTTCGCTAAGCTCTGGTCATTTCTGCTACTTTGTAATCTAAAATTGCTCCATGACTTCCTTGATAAAAATAGAATATGTGGGGGCTTAGAGTATTACACACACCCCATATATAACAGCTGTGAAATTTCAGGCTCTGTAATGGATTATAGGATATTTTTGAACCTTGATAGAATGTAAGATTAGTTGCTTAAATATGGAGTACTAAAGATGGCAAAAGTTTTAAAAAGCTTGATCTTGGAATTAATTAGAAAAGCAAAATGAATACAGTTTGAGGAGTTAGTATGTACGAAGGTCACCTGGAGGACTTTTTAATAAATTGCTGGCCCCACCCCTAGGGTTTCTGATTTACTAAGTCTGGATGGGAACTGAGTATTTGTGCTTCTGACAAATTCCCAGGTGATGCTGGTTCTGCTAGTCCAGAGATGACACTTGCAGGGTTGCTGGAAGAGAGTAGCCTCTCATAGAGATTTCTAGGGACAACTTAGTGATCACTTCTTGCTCTGAAGACTGATCACCCAATTTGTGAAGTTTCCAGACTATTTTGTTTTGTCTTGTTTTATTTTCCTTCCCTCCCCTCCCCCATCTCTCTCATCATTCCTGGTACCTTGCCTCTTGATCACTGTACTGCTTTAGATTATCCATCCTTTAGAAGGAGAGCAACAGGCAAAGTAGTAAAATGAAAGCCAGACATTAAGAAACTGAAGTTTGTGATCTATCTATTTTTCTATGGTCCAACTTCTACAATTATAAAAAAACTTGAAAATTAATAGAACCATATGATTGTTTTCAAGTTGATCAGGACTGTTGTAGTCACCTGGTGTAAACTCATTAATAATAATAATAATAATAATAATTATTATTATTATTTATTTTTTGGTGAGAGGACCAAAGCAAGAAAATATATTTTCTTTTCTAAGTTCCACATCTGCCCCTTATGGCTATACTCTATGTTGTCATTTATATTTTGATTACTTTTGTATGTATCTGTCATCATAGTTTATATTATATTTTGTATATATATAGTTTATATATTATATTTATTATATATATTATATTTTATATATAAATAGAGTTTATATTTTGTATGAAACAAGTATGAGATTTTCAGTTCTTGAAAGATAAGAATTAGAGGCTACATATTATATTAAAACAGTATACAACACTTTTTACTTTTCAATTAATGTTCTAAGTTGCTTGGTATTAACACGATTTTTATTTTCTAATAAACAGTTGTACATGATGAAAGAGTATGCTGCCATTTACATCATTGACAATGCTGCAGGAATTTTCTTAAGTGCTTCAATCATTTTATTTAGCTCTCACAACAATCTCTCAAGTTGATAATCATTGTCAACTTGTAATATTATATATTAATAAACAGTTTCAGAGAGGTTGTCACTTTCCAAAGGTTACATACTGGCAAAAAGGAAAGTTTGGGTTTGCACTTAGATCTTATTCTAAAAATAATGTTTTTAGTCTCACAGAGTTTTATATAGATACGAAATTGGAAAATGTAGTTGGAGCTAGTAAATATGACGTGGAATATACCTGGCATGCACATGGCCTTATCCTGCAGCTGTGAACTCTTTCTAGACGTAGAGTCTTCCTGGCACAGTGATCTTACAGACCTTGCATAGGCATCATCTTTACCCTCTGACGTCGTGGAATAAATCTTGCCTAGTTTTGGTTCCAGTAGGCAGCCCTGGCCTTGTTGTTTGCCATTGGCGAAGTCACTAAAGATCTCTGGATCTCAGTTACTCAAACTGTGAAATAGCGTTATTGAGAATGTTAAAACTACTTTTTAGATCTTTTGGGAGAGCTAAATAATCCGTGTAAAAGCAGTTAGCACAGTATCTGGCATGTATTATGTATTCATTAAATATTAGCTATTAGAGTCAGATTAGTATACTATCATCATCAAATATTTTGTTCAACATTGTCATTGTTCATTAGGAATACTACAGTTGACCCTTGAACAACGCAGGGGTTAGGGGCACTAACCCCTCACACAGTCAAAAAAAATCCCAAGACAAAACAGGAAAAAAAAATGGCGTGGATGATAGAGGCTCTGTTTATCCCTCTGGCGACCAAATCAAAAGGTGTGGCAGAAACAAGGAGAAACAGCAAGGGAAAATTACCTGGGATCTAGATAAACAAGCCATACAACTAGGGAGAAATCTAAGAAATCACTCTGCAATGGCAGAAGGTAGGACAGGGCGAGGACTTGAGGCTGCTCAGCCCCTAATGGGTGAGTGGGACAGAGGCTATGGCAGCAACAGGGGCAGTGACAGCTGCAGATGCCTCTTAAAGGGGCTGCGTTCGTGACTGGACTTTTGCACTGATGGACTTGCTTGTTCTGAGCACCAGGACTTAGTCAGCTGCTTGGGGAGGCACCAGGGACTTACAGGGGGACACTGAGTTGTTGGAGTAAGGGCTGGAGGTGAGGATCTCTCCTGGATAGAAGTGCCAGCAGTATCCATTGTTCCTCTCTTGAACCCTCCCACCTCCCAGTGCACAGATGCAGTGTCGTCATAGCCAAGACATCATCAAACTGGTTAACAGAAGTCCTGCCCAGAGGATTCCCTGAAACTCCACCTCCCCAACTCCTGGCCCCATCCAAGCCACATCCAGGTGTGTCCTTGTGTAGTCAGGTGCTCCTTGCTGAGCAGCGCCTGGATTCACACTGGTGGCAGCTGGCCTCAATTTCTGATGTAGTCTTTTGAAGCAACTGTGAGCACAGCATCTGTGGATTGCTTGATGAATCTTAACAGGTGGCACTGGAGAGGCAGAGGCTTGGGCTCAATTTGGCCTGTAGCTGAACTCCTCTCAGGTCTGTGCCACTGGATACCTACCACACAAAGCCACACTAATAAGACTGGGAGATTTAAGAGCTTTGCTTACTACATAAAAACAGACACAGAAAGGCAGCCGAAATGGGAAGACAAAGAAGCAGAAACCATATGAGAGAACAGAACAGAGATCCAGAAATGGAGTCAAGCAATCTAACAGATACAGAGTTTAAAACACTGGTTAGAAAGATGCTCAATGATCTTATGGGAAGTGTAGATGAATTCAGTGAGAACTTCAACAAAGAGATAAAAACCATAAAAATGAAAATTATAAAAGGAAACCAGTCAGAAATGGAGAACACATTGTCTGAGATGAGAAGTATATTGAATGGAATAAACAGAGTGAATAAAGAAGAGGATCAAATGACCTATATAGTGAATGGGAAAGCTAATGACACTCAATCAGAATGGCAAGAAAAAACAAGCCAAGACTATAATAATAATTTAAAGAGCCCATGGAACACTATTAAAGATAAAAACATCTGTGTCATAGGGGTACCTGAAAGAAAATGAGATGTTGAAGAGCTATTTGAAGAAATAATAATGGAAAACTTCCCTAACCTGGTGAAAGAAATAGACATAAAACCTCAGGAAGCTCAGAGAGTCCCCCAAACCAGGAACCCAAGAGGCCCACAGCAAGACACATCATAATTAAAATGCCAAAGGCTAAATACAAAGAGAGAATCTTAAAAGCAGCAAGAGAAATGCAATTAGTTACCTATAAGGGAGCACCCATAAGACTAGCAACTGATTTCTCAAAAGAAACTATGCAGGACAGAAGGGTTTGGCACAAAATATTCGACATGATAAAACCCGGGATCTACAACCAAGAATACTTTAGCTAGCAAAGCTATCATTTAGAGTTGAAGGACAGATAGCTTCTCAGACAAAAATAAGCTAAAGGAATTTATCATCACCAAGCCAGTATTACAAGAAATGTTGGAGAGACTTCTTTAAGAAGAAAAAACATGTATCAAAAACAAGAATAAAGAATGGTAACAACTATGTTCCTATCAATAAGTACCTCAAATGGAAAAGAATTAAATACTCCAACCAAAAGATAGAGTGGCTGAGTAGATAAGAAAACAAGACCCCTCCATATGCTGCCTACAAGAGACTTACTTCAGATTAAAAGACAGGGAATGGAAAAAGATATTGCCTCCATGGACCTTGAGGGTGTTGCACTGAATGAAATAGGTCAGATAGAGAAAGACAAATATTGCATGATTTCACGTAAATGTGGACTCTAAAGAACAAAATCAACAATGACAAAAGCAAAAATAAACTCATAGATACAGAGAATATTTTGAGGGCTATTAGATGGGAGAGAGGTGGGGGGACAAAAAACAAGGCAAAGGGATTAAGAAGTACAAATGGATAGTTGCAGAATAGACATGGAGATGTAGAGTATAGCATGGGGGAAGATGGTTAATAATGTTGTAATAAATATATAAGGGGGAAGAAGGGTACTAGATCTAGTGGAGTGATCCCTTTGCGAGTTATGTGGATCTCTGATCACTATGCTGTACAACTGAAACTGGTATATTATTGTATCCAACTATAATTGAAAAAAAAAAACTCATTGAATTGTACAGTGTAAATACAAGCAATTAATTGTCTAACTCAATAAAGATAAAATTAAAAAAAGAGACAAACAGAAAAAAAATCCCAGGATAACTTTTGATTCCCCCAAAACTTAACTATTAAGTAGCCTGCTATTTATTAGAAGCTTTATCTAGAACATAAGTGGTTGATAATGCATATTATGTATGCTATGTGTATTATATACTGTATTCTTACAGTAAAGTAAGCTGTAAGATGAGAAAAATGTTAAGAAAATCATAAGGAAGAGAAAACATATTTAGAGCTCTGTATGTATTTATTGAAAAAAATCCACGTAGGTGTAGTTCAAACCCATGTTGTTCAAAGGTCAAATGTATATGGTTACTAGCTGTGTTTTCCCTTATTATTTTTGGCAAGTGCATCCTATGTCTTCCAAATGTTTCTTCTCCATTTAATGTTTCCATTTATCAGCAACGTTTATTAAAGCCCAGTTACAAAAGTGTAAAATTTTGGCTACAATAATTGTCAACAAAACATTTCTCTGGCTCTGCTTCCATCCAAAAAGTACCCCTTGCAAGTCTCTTCTCCCAAATCATTCCTGGACCTTTGGTTAAAAATTGCCATTTCCTCTCCTCTCCTTTTCTCCTGGATTCCTCATGCTCACATCTGCTATGGAGAAGGTTGATGCCTAGGATAAGGTACTGATACATGTGTTATGGTTTTGGTGTCTGTGCAAAATGTAAGGTTTGGTTTTGATGCACTGCCAGCTCCTGTTATCTTTGAAGCCACAGTGCATGGGCCAGACATGTGTATCACTCTGTTGAGGGAACTACTTGCCCTTAGCTCTGGCCCATTTTTCTTTTTCTGTGTCATGCTTGTATATCTCTACTCTCTCTTCCCTTGAACATCCACCTACTGGTCCTCAGGCACATCCAAGTTACCTGAATTCCAGCATGACGATTACTTAGATATTAAATTTAAGTTTCCATAATTCCTTTTCTCCTGCCCCTGTTAAGTACTTTAAGGTAGTACAAAAACTCATAACATTTAAAAAACTTACAAGGATATGAGTTTTTATATTATAACCATGTATTTATCAAGGTGCCCTGACATGTTTTACATTTATAGTTGACCCTTGAACAACATGGGTTTGAACTGCACAAGTCCACTTCTTTGTGGATTTTGTTTTCAGTACTAGAAATGTATTTTCTCTTCCTTATGATTTTATTAACAACATTTTCTTTTCTCTCACTTATATTATTATAAGAATACAGTATATAATATATATAACATACTAAATATGTATTAATTGACTATGTTATCAGTAAAGCTTCTGGCCAAAAGTAAGCTATTTATTAGTAGTTAAGTTTTTGGAGAGTCAAAAGTTATACTCAGAGTTTTGATTGTGCAGGGGGTCAGTGCTTGTAACCCACATGTTGTTCAAGGGTCACCTGTATATAACCCTCTAAAAGCTTTGAAATAGCTGTAACATATTATTCCTCTGGATCCTCATATTGTGAACTAGCCAAGGTAGGTATTAAAATTCTATGTCTCAAGAAGTTTGAATGATTTTCCCAAACTAAGTCAGCTAATAAGGAGCAAATCAGGACTGGTATTCAGGCTCTCTTTGATCTCTGAGGCTTGTACCCTTCTACTGGGACATCGTTAGAAGACATGCCAAATGAGTGCCATCTCCTCTTCTGCCCCTGTTAAGTGTTTCATTGATGTTCTTCTTGACATCTATAAAAATTCATGTTTTATTTTCATTCATCTGCTGATTGGCTTAAATGTTATGTAAATTAAGTTCCAAAATACAGAAGACAGGTTATACCTATATTTAAACTTTTTTTTTTCCTGAAAAAACAAAAATAGCAGGTTTAAAATTGAACTTTCTCTTGTTAAAAAATATTCTATAGGGCTACTAGTTATAAGGTTACATTTGCTGACATGATGTCTCTCTAATAATTCTTGTATAAAGTTTCTACCAGACAGAGCTTCCCCATGGCCTAAAGAACTTGGCAAATGTTGTTGAACAAAATTGACAACGATAAAACCATGGGAAGGATTGTGCATTAGAGGCATCTAAGAATGTTCTCTCTAGCATTTCAGCACTTCTCACTTCAGAATATGACTTTTTTCTCCTTTGTAATTTTCTGCAATCTTACAAAGAGCTATATGGAGTGTTGGGCCTTGGTTTAGATGTCAGAAGGACAGTCAGTTGGTGATGGACCAGGGATGTTCCACTGAGGTGACCAATTAAGGAGGATTGGAAGTGCTCTGCTGTATGCTCTTGGTTTTCTTCTAGCTTCTGATATTTTTGAAACAAGTCCATTGGTAAGGACGCTAAGCCATCTCTCATTTATTATTTATTACACATGAAAAGTCAGAACGTGAGAACATTTGCATTTGAATAGGGGAAACATGCTATTATATATATTAGAAAATTTTTATATTTGCATTTTTCTTAAAAACTATTCAGTGTGTAATGTAAATTTATTAATTTGAGCCAGGAATATCCCCTTTTCCAGTTGTTTCTTCATTCTAGGTTTACATTTTTTCGGCACTGCGGCATGTGATGAAAAATGGACCTATTTTTTTAATGCAAGCAAAAATACTCTGCATCTTTCAAAAGAAAAGTTGTTTCTTTTAACTTGCATTGTGTGTAAATACAACGCTTTGTATTTGTGTAAGCTTATTATTTTAAAATCAATCTCATCATCTGAAATTCCTTTGTAAGTTATTACAGAGAACACAAATTATAAATCTTATTCTTGCATATACATTCTTCAGGGAATCACCCTTATGCAGAAATCATATTTGTTTAATATTTTTAATCTCAGTAGACCTACTTCTTTCTTCTACATATTATGTTGAA
This sequence comes from Pteropus vampyrus, assembly GCF_000151845.1. Classification (NCBI taxonomy): domain Eukaryota; kingdom Metazoa; phylum Chordata; class Mammalia; order Chiroptera; family Pteropodidae; genus Pteropus; species Pteropus vampyrus. The sequence goes on from NW_011888789.1 coordinate 7,252,449, forward strand.
ATATTTTTTGAGGGAGAGAGAACTGATCTTAGGGAACAACTACTGATTTTTCTGTTACTGCTTTTGTGCCTACAAATAAGTAATTCCAATGGTTGCTGCTAGAAAGATATTTATCGAGCCTCTTTCAAAAAAAAAAAAAAAAGCCCAAGGTCAACTTATATAAATTTCTTAAATCTTCCCATGACATTGAGGAAGAAGAGTCAATGTTAGCTCTATAACTCATTAATTAGTACACATTTATAGCCAGGTGCTGGGCCAAGGTAAATTAAAGTGAATTTTTGACATGATTTAATCTGGATTCATCTGAATTCAGTCTCAATTCATATTAAAATGGACTTCATGTTTTTATATTTTAAGTCTTCATCCATCAAATAGATTTTATGGCACTATGTACATACTGTATAAGGAAAACAATACCCTACCATTTTATCTGTTATTGTGTAGTCTGTATGTTATTTAATTTTTTTTTTTTTAGTTTTGTGATGATTTAAATACAAAATAAAATCTATCATATTTTTGTGAAAAACATAACATTTAGAAAAAAGGCAATTGAACTTCTAGACTCAGTATACTATAGAAGTTCAATGGTGTAGTTTGGCCTATACCTCTGATTTTGAATATGTATTTTGTTCTTTTTATTTAAAATACTATATATTTTAAGATAATTATTACTTTGCATTTTTACTGACCATATCCATTAATATAAGTAGTTTCTTTTCCTAAGCTTTAGCAAATTATTCATATTTTCAAATTTCTACCCAATTGTTAGATCCTAAATTTGGTAGAATTCAAGGAAATAGCATTAGTGACAGTGAGTTATAAATGAGAAACTTCACCATATTCAAAGGCCAGTTCCCCTCTATTTGGTATCAGATCTCAGTATTTGTTCTTGAAAAATGAAAAGATAATACATTAAGTGATCAGAGTATATTTTTTTCTTCTAGAAGTGGAACAACTCAGCCTAGCCTCATATAAGCTGGCATTTCCTAATTAACCTCTTAACCTTTGACATGAGAAAGGGTTTAAATTACAGGATTATATAATAATTATAAAACAGATAGGTAAAAAAATTCAGGATCATGTTGAATCTTCACAGTTCCACTTATTATTTTGTCACTTCAAATTTCTTATCTCTATATCCCTCTTAACCAGTTCTTCACAATGTGTCCAATAAACTGTGCTCTCAAGATAACTGGGCAGGAAGGCAAAGATGCCTAGAAGAGTCATAAGAGATACTTCCTTTGTGTGATGAGCAGTGTTAAGTTTATATATGTAGTCATACGCTATTAGGAATTACGAGATCTCCGGATCAGAGAACAGATTGTTTATTATTCATTTAACATCTTAGTCCTTGTTCTCCAAACTCCATTGCCCATAGGATGATGTGATAAGGGTCAGATATCCATCTGCATGTGTAGCAGTGTTGTACAACATGAAGAGAACCCTGAAATTATCAAACTTGGAGCTTATGTAGGGCAGCTGGCACATCTGCCCCTCCTTCCCTCCAGAGGAGAAAGAATGTAAGCAAATGACACTGAGGGAGTGGAAAGATGACATTAGGTTTATTCCATGAGTAAATGGTTCCAGAGAAGATCATTTCTAAATCATTCTAGAGCAATTTACTGTCTCTAACTTCCAAGGCATATTTACCATTCAATCATCCTTTAGCCAAGCTTGCCAATACTCTTTGCTAAGAAATGCCAGATTATGCAGAAATGTGAAAATATTCATGGAGAATTGTCTCTCAACAGCACGGTTCCTGGTTCAGTATTATGTAATGTTCTAGAAATAATTGGTAGGGGTTGAACTCACGAACTTGAATTATGAACATTGGAACATATCTAAACCAGTTAGCAATGGAAAATTCACAGCTTTTGTGAAAATAGAATTCTGTAGGTTAATGATTAGACACAAAGCATTTATATCCCACATCATTTGGAGATTTTATGTTTTTTGTAATTCATCTTACAAAATAGATTCTAGTTCAAATTTTCCGTGTATACACGTGGTCATTAAGGCCTTCTAAAAGCAAAATCAAACTCAATATGTGACAAGAGTGGTATATATGGTGATACAACAAATATTTAAGTTCCTTATTCCAGTGTGATTGGTTTCATGCCTTTGTAGTATGCTTGTGGTTCTTAAGTCACTAATGTTTTAGTTATTAGGTGAAAGTCGCAGAATGTAATTGCGGGCCAAAGCTAACTCTCTACTTCCAATCTCTAGAATGAGAGCCAGATTCTAATCATTTCTGGTGTCATAGAACTATAGCCATCTATAGTTCTATAGATGGCTATTAGCAATCCAAAAATAATTCTACTATGGCTGAGTTTAACATCTTTCTTTGGTTATCTTATTTCTAAAGATAGTTCAAAGAACATTAGAAAAGCTTTTGTAGGCACATACCAATTTTGTGGGAGCAATTTTGGACCCTTAGTTCTTTTGACAGTTTTCTAAACTCATATCCGGCCTGGTTTCACTTCTTTAATACTTGTCTGCTTCTCTACTTACAGGAAAATCCAATGTTTGTCAGGTTTTTCAGGGGGTAGCATAAGTCACTGAGTCTGATGTACTTGAAAAACACACAGCGGGAATCCAGATATACTTATGTCATTTTTATGCATTAGAGAGAAACCAGGAAGCTTGAATTCTCACTTTTCTTAAAGTCTTTACAGTGTCAAAAGGAGGTTTGCAAAAGGGGGCTTGCAAAAATCATTGTTTTGAAGTGCATCCAAAATTAGAAACCTGGCTTATGTGTGCTATCTTGTTTCCTAGTCTGAGCTGCCATTTTATACTTATTCCAATTTGAAAAACTTCCTTCCACTTTTTCTTTTTTAAATAAATATTCAATGTATATTTGTCTTTGACTAAGGTGAAACTCTATTTCCACTGACCAATAGAGGGGAATCTTCATTAGATTTAATGAGACTTGGGACATAATATATTCTTTCAAGCCTATGATTGGATTTGTTAAACAAAGCTTGAAGTAGAACATGATCATCTGAAATATTTCCAAGTAACTTTCATTTGTAATAGAGTATCGTTTTGAACATTTACCTGAACTCCAATTACCACAAATAGGATATAACTCATCAAAACTCCTTCTTAGGAAAACTAAGAGTATAGAAGACACAGTAATTATTGCAGGTACATTTGAGCCTCTTTATATGGATGCTCAAACAGGTTTTTCTGTAACCAACAAGTTCTCATTTTGATGAAAGTTTTTGGAAAGATGGTTATGCCGACACACATATGTTGTTATTTGAAGGCTTCTCAGGGAGGGTACCCCCACTTCTACCTATACTTACCTGTTCTAGACGTAACACCACTAAGATCTTTCATCTGCATACAGAGAGTTAGCAGTGAAATTGGAAGGATCCTGGCAAGGAAGGGAAGTACCCTGATCCAATCAACTCAAATTTGCTAATGAGATTAATTTATTGATATATGAATGAGAGTCTGGGTGCAGAAAGACACATTGAAAGTCGAGAGCATAAAGTGCTTCTAAGGAAGAAAAAGGCCTTGGGAACCAACCTGCAGCTCTAAGCCTCTATACTCCCAAGGTGGGTGAATGTGGCTTCACAGAAATGTGGCCTAGAAATAGGCACAATGTCTAGAGATGGAAATATAAGTTAAAGAATTAGAATACAAAGTGATCAATTTATTTATTATTGCCATAGTATTTAGTTTTGGAGGCCATCATATAATTATTCAGATCAAAATAAAGATTTGATTTTTGGCTAACAATACCTTTAGGATCACTTGATAAAAGGGTTCCCTGGCTGCTTTGTGTTATAATTTTCTATTTTTGATTCTATTTTTTTTCTAGATAGAAATCTTTGGAGAGGATATTAATGCAACTCCATCTCAAGATACTAGCATAGAACACTTATTTGATGCTAGCTAAATTTTACTGAGCTTTAAATATAATCAGGCATTATATTGAACTCTTATAAGCATTGCTTCACTTACTCCTGGTAAGAAAACTAGGGGAACAGGTATCCCCATTTTACAAATGAGCAGTCTGAGGTTAAAAAACTTGCCCAAGGTCACTTAAGTAAGTGGCCATCAGGACATGAACTCACATCTTGAATCCAGAGCCCATATTCTCCTTAATTCTGTGTAAGTTTCATAGGCTAGGTGATGTAATCCCCACATCTCAGGGGATTACACAAATAAAGATTTCTTTGACCTTTTTGTGGGTCATCTGTAGCTTTTCTCCTTATCAACTTTGTTCTGAGACCCAGTATGACCTAGCAGCCACTCTCTTCAACATTGCTGATCTTGAATCAGAGGAAGAAACAACCACTGTGAGTCTCCTGAGCCTCTATCTAGAAGTAACATGTGTCACTTCTGCTCATGTTCCATTGATACAAACAAGTCTAGTGGAAAAAGCCGATATCTATGGGTTCAGGAAATACATTTTTTTCCCAAGTAAGAACAGTGAATATTTTTGAACAGTAATAGCACAAAAGACTCTATGCCTCCCAATCGTCTTAGAGATTTCTGAAAGGCAAAATGTTTTTAGTTCATTTTATGTAATAGGTTGACATTTAAAGCAAAAAGCAGGCCTTGGTTTCACAGAGATGAAATAATAATTTAACGTAGGAGCCTGAAACAGACTCAGAGTTCTTGAATTCTTGTTTCTATACCCTCAGTTTGGAAGTCTAGATTTCAGTTTCATATGCAGACATGTTAAGAGAAAGTGTCTTGTTTTGCAAATAGAAACCATCTCAAGAGACAAATAACAATGGCATGAGAAATTTATGAAGTTTATTTTTAGTAGCAATCTCAGGCAAGGTTTACTGTCAATATTTTCATTGGTACCCAGGAAGCCAACAGAGGGGGCATGTTTTATAAATTGATGAGGCTACAAATATTAGCCCTGACATTTTTAAGTGAACAATTGTAGAAAATATACAGAAGCAAATAAATATAGAGTACCTGATAATCAGGAGTGATGGAACCTTTTCTAACAGTTATGAGTAAGGGTATTTTCATGGTAGTTTTGTTTATATTCACTCGAATGCTTGTTCTTATTTTTTTTCTAGCTCTAGTACCAAGTGACTGATTGCTTCCTCCAAAACAATGTCAGCAGGATAAGGATGTATTGGCAGGATCTCTTCTTAAATCAGTAACCCCATACTGATCCTTGACCTAATTAACAGTCTGCCATAAGTATCTTGCAGCTTACTGCTAATGCCACCTCCAAATCAAGAAACTTTGGTTATAGAAAATTTAAGGGGTCTCCTATCCAATTCATTATAAATTCGATTTTCTTATAATAAAATTGTATGACCTGCAGCTGGCTGGAAGCCTAAATACTACATTATTTTATTTTGTGGAACTTTTATTGGGGTAGTTTTATTTTTTTTAAACCAATTTCACCACTGTTATTCTTGTGGAATGTTTAACATCTGGTCAGGTAAGTTCAATAATTGGAAATTATTTAAAAATTTAAATAATTTAAAAATTTTAGAGCAAATTTTGACACATACCTTTGGACTTAAGGACACATCTTTGTCTGCGATAAATAAAATGTAATTAAACAAATAAAGTAGTCATAATGCGTTGAAAACTATAGTATACCGACCAAATATATGCCATAATTTATTTTCTACAGATGCAAAGAAAAATAACTTCTGATTAGGGCAAAGGAAAATAACTTCTGATTATGTGGGCTAGAAATTTTTATTTATGTTGTCTTATAGTTAATGCTTGTGAAAATCTTCATTTCATTACCCATATTTTTAAATGGAAAACAGAGGCTCAAAAAGTTGAATAATTAAAGACACACAACATAGAAGAGACAGAACTTTTAAATACATCTACCTAACTCCAAATATATTGGCCCATACAAGACATTGTGTTTTCTGTGTGTAATTGTGATATTTTAGCAGTTTCTTTTCTTCTATCTCTGGGTATAGAAAGGGGGCAGAAACTGCATTGAATATCTGAAGGGGCTTATAAGGGAAAGTAAATATGTTGAAAATAACTTTAATCATCTCTAGATGGCTTTTCTGGATAAGAAATGGAGCGGCTCTTTTCATATATGTCACTGATGTATTCTCCTCAATGGCCCCTACCTCTGGATAGGCCATGATCAATAAATCCTAACAGTTTACAACAAAAGTGGCTTTACATATCTTATGTCCTGATTCCCTTTGGGTGTTTTCTTAAGAGATGATTAAAGTAAATGTATCTGTTTCTGCAGATGTAAGTAAAGCTAATTGCTTTATTAACAAAATAATTAATGAAGGGAAATTGTGTTCAGTAGGGCAAGGAAAGTCTAAAACTGGCTAAATATTAGCATTAGGCAGTTGTGCTTGCAGTGAGTTTCATTCACATACCCTACGTGAACATTAGGGAGACTTGATTTTTTTTTAAAGATCTCCTTCTATGTCATGTAAATATATTTTGCTGAGGGTCATCGATGCACAGAAGAAAAACAAACACTAACCACATGAAAGGAAAAAATATGACATTTGGTTATACTGTGTATTTTATACATTTGTTATTTGTTTTTGTTAAATATAACCATGTAGATAAAAATCACTTGATTCAAAAATTAATAATGAGGGGTGTAAATCATTAATGCACACAACAAATGATTTTTCCTCCCAATATTTCCCACTTATATTTTTTTAGATGTTAGTTAAGGGAAATGTAAATAAATTCAAAGAACAGGGAAGGGAGAGTAGCAGAGCAGGGGAATTAAAAAAATATCTAACACTTTATTAACACATTTATCCTCCCAACGACCTGAGGTCAGAGCTATTGTTATTCCCATCTTCTGGATGAAGTGACTGAGGCACAGAGAAGTTAAGTAATTTGTCTAAGATATTAAAATAAAGAAAGAACTGTCACAAAAAATGGGGTAAGAGGAAAAGACAGAAGAGATACACACACAGACTCACAGGTAGAGGGGCAGAAGAGTGAGTGAGCTAGCACACACACCTTAGAGCTTCAGAAAGTCAACTTCTTATATCATCCGTTTTTGAAATTCAAGTTAGTCTGTAGCTATTGCCCATACCTTGAGAGGTACCCTCTGTGATGCAGACTCATAGAATGCTGACTTATTCTCACGGTTCAAACACCATGTTCTTAAGTTTTAAGCCGTGCACATTACCAGCTGGGATAAAAGGCTACGTTGCCTTTTCTTATGGCTAGGTGGAACCATGAGACTCAGTCCAATGAGCCTTTTCTATGGGCCTTATTTCTGGGAAGTCTCCCTGTGGGAGAGCTGAAAGGGGTATAGTTTGCCTTTTTACTTCCCCCCCTCTGGGCTGCAGTAAACTTCTGGTTATTGCCTTCTTCTGGGTGGAGTATCAGTCACAGTTTCTGGCTGTGAAACAGCTTGGAGTGTGGAAACCAGTGCTCGAGTGTGGCGTAGGAAGAGAGAAGGGGCTTCCTGATGACATCCAGGTCTCATTAAAGTTCCTGATGACATCCAGGTCTCATTTCAGCCCTGGACCACCTCTTTCTGGACTTGTTTCATATGAGAGAGAAATGCTGTTATATAACGCTTAAATTAAGGTTTTGTTTTTGTTTTCCCAGTTATATGTTGTTAAACCTAATCCTAACTAATAGGTTTGGATTCTTAATAGGATAATTTTAGAAACCCACTGGAAGTTAAATGGTTCATCAGCTGCAGTAGACAGTGACCTGAAAGCTAGATGAAACTGAGTTAAGGGCCCATGGAAGCCATCAGCCTATGGATTTGCTGGCTCTTTGCAAGAATTATGTTTTGGTTCTTCTGACTTAGAGCATCACAATAGAAGGTGGTAATTTACTTTTTTATGGCACTAATTGCTTTTGTACTTTAAATGTCTTGCTAATAGAGCAGCTATAGTGTTTTTAGTGTTACAGATATTTTACATGACAATAAGTAAAGCCATGTGGGGGTAGTTTTCCTCTGATGTTGGGCAGTCGCAGTTCTAGCTGCTACAATTATGCAAGCTAGTTGTCATGGAAGAGTAATGGCCATTTGAATAAGACTTTCCATATGGTCCTGCACAGTCGTAGGGAGAAAATGAGCCTTTATTTTTCTTGTTTTCTTGAGGTGATCTTTCTCTTTACAAAATAATGTGGAGTTGGGTATAAATTTTCATGCATGAACAATAGTAAGATTTTTACATAATCAGTTGGACAGGATAAACAGCAGCATGATTAAAATTCTTTACATAAAAGGCTGAGTTTCAGTAGCATGATTTTTTAGGTGATGAACTACCAAGGAATAATATTTGAAGACCAGCTATCATAAACATCATTTTTCTTTGGTAACACTTGGGTAGCCTTCTTAGGCAGATTTCACTCAACAAAAAAGATAAATTATTTCTGCTTCCATTTCTTCTTTTATTTCTCTTCTTTTCTTTTATTATTTTTTGATTGTTTGTTTTGATAGAGTAGCTTTGGTTGCTCCATTAAACAATTGTGTATCCATTTTCAAAGAGACTGTTTGTGGTCGGCTGTATAGAAATCTTTCAGAGTAAGCCCATCTACATTTTAGCATACTAAGGACCTAGCCTTACATCTATAGGGTTGGGCTAGAAAATTAGTTTTAGTTTAGGGTTTAAAGAAATTAGGTGATGTCCTAAAGGCACTTGTCTGTGGGCAGCATGATATTTAATTAAAAATACTAAAGAATATACAATAGTGTAAGCATAGAATGATTTGAGCCTGTAAAGGCTGCTTCTGCCAAGTGCATTATCAGACTCTGTTTAAGGCCAGGAAAAGTACAAAGTTTCTTTGAGTTTTCAGTTTTTTGGAAGGCTCCTACAGGTATTTTTGATATGATTCTATTTTAGAAACATATTGTATATGATGTGTATTTATGACATCATACACTGCACATGTTTGTTCTATAGATATCCACGATAAAAAAATACTCTGGTCTATAATTGACGAGTTTTTATTTTTACAAAATAGCCACTGCTTTTTGCTGCTTTGTTATCTGCTTCAATATAATGCCTGCTCTTTGATGACAACTGACTGAGCTGGCGCCAGAGAAAGTAACTATAGTTGATTTAGTTACATTAAAGGGTCAAAATTATAGCTGCGTGGAGCTAAGGTCACGATTGAACCAAAGAGCTCTGGGCACAAATCTTCCTTTCATGCTTGGCTGGATCCAATAATCCCTGGAGGCTCAGGTCTCTGATTGCGTTTCCAGATGGTTTCCTCTGGTGTAAACACCACTTGTGCTCTGTCCAACAGCATCAGCTGCCCTGGCAGAAAACAAAACACCAGGTCAGGGGAGCGCTGGGAATCACATAGTGGGTGGCACCTGTTGCTAGAATTTGACCTCCCACACCCCTTACCTTATTCTCACAGGCTGTTTTCAACTTCCTCCTTTGCCTTCGTACTTGCAAGTCAAACTCCCCAGTTTCTTAGTATTAAGCCAACTTCACCAACACCCCTCTCCTTCTGCATATATTCTTAGAACTAGTACCTGGGTTTCCTGGAAATCTTGCAGACGAATTCTAATATATTCTAGTCAGTAGAATTTGTTTACTTATTCATTTATTCAACAAATGCCTATTGACCATCAGTCATTTGTTGAATGTCTAATTAAGTAGCAGATACTATGCTAGTTACTGGAGCTTTTACAATGATGAGCAAAAAGAGACAGGGTCTCTTTGAAGATTTTGTCTTTCCTCTCTATGAATATGCTAGTCTTATGCTTTCCAGGTACACCCTCCTGCCTTCAGGAACCAATGAAAAGCTCACCTCTTTCACTGAAGAGTTCTCTGATTAACCCTTTGCAATTCTGAGCAGGCTATCCTTCTAGAATTCTCTTAATATATCCATTTCTAGTTCCTTATAGTCCTGTTCATCTATATCTTTTTAGGTAAATGTTTTGAATTTCTCATGGTCCTTTGTTGTGTTTTCACTCAACTGGAACCTCCTCGAGAGAGATTACGATGTTTTTGGCACCTTTATTTTTGCTTTTCACTTCCACTAACACATTGCTGGACACTTAATTTGTGTTCTATAAACTTGGTGAATTCATTCATTCAACAAAGGATTTTGCGCCTTTTGTGGTCTAGGCTACAAATGGATAGCATTATCATGGCAACTGGGCATTGTGTAGCAATGAGAAAGAGCAGACTGACAACATTCCTGTGATATACCATGAGTAGAACTTACAGTCTTTATTAAAATTTATTCTATTGCCTAACGTCTTCCAGCTACAACTTAATTTCTAAATTTGAATATTTTCATAATTATTTATTGAAAAGGTAGGGACAATGTTCTGGAAGGCTTTCTGAAGGACATTTTATAAGATGGGAAACCACTGTGGTCCTGGAATCCTGAGTGTATTTACTCGCTGAAGGAAGTGGGCGCTGGCCTTGCAGCCAGTGGAGTGTCCCTGCACGATTACATGCCTGCATTCATGTCTGTATGTGGGTGCCTACTTCCGCCTAGAAAAGGCTCTCTTGTTTTATGGAAATTGGCCAGACTGGCAGGTGACAAAGCCAAAGATGTGTTGGCCATAAGAGGCAGCTGGGACAGAATGAGTTGGGGCGATTGAGCCATTTGTCAGCATCATACTCTGGTCTGGATAGATATCTTCTACAAAGTGGATCAAATCCTATTGCAAACCCCCATTTCTCACTAGACACCAGGGAGGTGTGTTTGTGCACAGTTCTCTCCAAATCTGATAGATGTAAACTTCTCTTCCTGATAGTTTGCCCTTTCTTGGGATTTTCCGCTTTACAGAAAAGTAGTATAACAGCCAGTCTTTACCGGTCATAAGCCACTGTTAGCTGAGAATGCTATCATACCAATCTTTCCTAGGACATGATGAATAATAGTAATAAATGAATAAAACTAAAAGAACAGTCACTAAGAGAAGAAAAAGACTGCTTGGCAAGTCTCTATTTAGTCATTTGAAAAAGTTTATTTTGAACCAGGGCTTTAATTAATTAATTAATTAACTTACTACCTAGTTGGTCTTTCGAAAACATTTCCTACTAGATGCTTGGATTGGCTGCAACACTTTTAATTGCGGATTACAGAAATATATCAGATTGGCTTAACCAATGAAGGCAATTGCATCATGGAAGAGAACTAATTGCTGGTGAGACTACAACATTGGGATCAAGGTCTGATTTTTCTCTTACTCCATTTCATCTAGTTCCTTGGTTTTGGCTCTATTCTCAGCAGGTTTTGTCTTCATGTTCCTAACTTGGCCATTATCATGTCATTCTTTATTTAAATCCAATCGAGAAGAACAGATTTCTTCCCTTAATCTTCGAAAAAAATTTTTGAACTTCAATCCGAATAAGCCATTTAAGTCATATGTCTATCACTGAACCAGTCACAATGGTTAGTGGTGGAATTAGGTTGGTTAGTTTGAGCCTAAACACCAGATTCCACCCCAAATAGCCTTGTGTTTTTCCCTGAGACACTGTATGGAGATGTGAATACTTAAGTGATGATTTGGTTGTCCTTATCAAAAGACAGGGGACTGCATACAAGACAATCAAAAACTATCAATGGTTCTATACAAGGATTCATTTAAAAAATAGTATGTAGTTGGCACATTTTTCTCAGAGTTTGAGATTTCAGGGAAAATTGTAGAGCACATTGCTTTGTGCTATATTCAGAATGTCATAGAGCTTCAAATGGTTTTCATGACAGATGTAGGACAATTTTAAGGTTTCTGAGAAATAATTGATTTATCATTATAATAGTTATATCATGTGAAAGCTTGCCTGCTAAGGGCAAGAAGAAACATCTGGAACTAGTGACAGGATTAATTTGGGGGATTCTTTCTCTGTGGAAAGGATCGGTTCTTCTGAGATTGATGTTGGCAGTTTGGAATCTTTTCCAGGTGGGAAGGAAGACTCAGAATACCAGCTAAGACCGCCCTTCTTCCCATAAGAAAGCTTCAGCTTTATCACAGCTCCCTGTGGCTATGTCATTTAAGATCTGTATACAAACCCTGTGCTTTAGTAATGGATCTACTCAGAAGCCACCTATATAGTAACCAGCGTCGCCAAGGAGGTGGTTCTGACCTGAGTACTTTCAGGTGATAAAGTTTACTAAGGATGATGATCATGACTATATTTTTAATCTGTTGTTGTTTTCTTGCAAGACACTTCTCTTCTTGCTTGCTCTTCTCTCTAACACAACTGTACACACTTGCTTCTGTTGTAACTTTAAGGACAGGCTTAATTAAAACATTCTTTTCATAATCCAAGGTTTCCCATTCAGGAACACAACTATGGGTTAAGACGCATCTTCAAATGTGATTTACTGAATATGCAATTGCAATAGGGGTCTAAGGCTAACTTTGTAATGAGATTTTGCTCTGAATTTAAAAATAAGTTGAGGTGGGAGGTAAACTAGCCATTAAAAGCCCTAGATTTTATTCATGATGACAGAGAATGCCTCTCATTTCATGGTTTTTATTACTAGGTCCTTTCTCATCCCTCTCTTGTATTCAGTTTGGTGCCTTATAGTTCTTTCAAGCATGTTATCCTCCTTCTTCCCAGAGCAAAAATTAGAGATATTAGAGATTCCTCTGAATGGACACTCATTATTGTAATGAAATCTTAGCCTTGCTCCACATGTGAACAATCCACTTGCAGTTCCCTATTGTTTTATATGTAACTTTTTTTGTTAAAGTTGCCAACAGTCCAAGGCATGCACTTTGTCTGGGAATCAGTTTGCTTTTTGCCGATGTTTTAAGGAGACTTCACTGCAAAAGAACATTCTTTAAAACCTTGAACCTGGGAGCTTTATCTATTTAAGAAGAAGCCACAGGCATAGGAGACAGCTTTTCAAAGCTGTAGCATACCAGCATCCTCCAACAAAGGTGGAAAACCACCCGAAAACCTCATTGTAATCTACCCCTACCTCTACCTTTAGAAGCAGGTAGCTCAGTCATGGAGAAGTGGGGAAACTTTTGGAAGGAACATTGCTCTGAAAATTATATGTGGTGTAGGGTGGGAGATTATGCAAAGGGAGGAGGAGAAAATGTTTTTTGTTCAGTTAAATTAAAATCTTAGATACTTGTCTACGTACAGGCTTTTCTGATGTTCATATTCAACAGCAATGTGTACTTGTCTCAGAAAGGCATATGGCTCCCTGTCCATTTTATGGACATCCCTCTAGAAGCAGCTGAACCCTAACACTTAGGAATTCCCTGGTGAAACCCAAATTCTGACTTGGAGAGTTTGCAGCCTGGAGTGTTTATGGTTTCCAAAAAGAAATTTTTTGGTAAATTAGTTTTCAACATTGATGCTGATAGGCCCGCAGAACTCTAAATCCCTTTGGGGAATTGTATCACAGATAGCCTACACAGTACCTGGTACTTTGAGCACCAGTGATTGAGCAATAGATTTTTATTAAAATGAAAACTAAAGGGAAAGAAGCACCATTAGCTAAAGTTACCAAGTTATTATTGGCTTGGGCATGTCCCCTGTTGTTTGAGTTCTTCAGTGTCTGGCCTCTACACAGCAAAAACTCTTGTGCCATTTTTGGATTTCATTCATCCTCTGTTTCCTGCATTGTGCCTCATGATCTCATGTGAATATATGAAATTTGATAAAACCCAATTGCTCGTTCCATAGCTGGTACAAGTGGGTCAACTCTATGAGAGAACTAATTCAGATTTTAACTGAAGTTTCTCTAGGTTTCAAGGCAAAGAGTTTCCCAACAATAGAGAATTTAGACATTTTGGCAGGTCAGTAGGAGAGATATTTTCCACCAGCATCACTGTTTTTGGCTCAGGTAAAGGGAGGCCCTCTTGGGTTGGCTCGCAGGTAGGATCTGGAAATCTGGACATATTTCAGAAAGTGTTGCCTGTTCTTAATAAGTGCAATGATGTGAGGTGCCATGAGCAAGCATCATTTAAACCTGCCCTAGCATTGATTTTACTCATAAGCTCTTGGCAAATGTTTGTTGTCTGCCATCTCCCACTGAAGGTTGCCAGTTAGCTAAACATCAGCCAACCATCAAGTCCATACCATTAATCTGATTTGGTAGAAACATTCATTTTAATAAGGACTCAGAAAAAGAAAATCACACACACAAGTTTTATTTTTTAATGAAACAGGGCAAAAAACAGTTTTCTTATATGAAGCAATTAATCTGTAGAAGATATATGTCTGTTATATACGTATAAACCAGAAACCAAAATTGGTTAATATACCCAGTAATTTGTATTGTTAGGTGGTTGGATGACTCTTTGCCATTGTTACTGGTTGTACCAGATTTATTCCAGGAGCATTCTTAATATCTAGGCTATATGATCGTACATTTAGCCTTTCAACACCTGTCTAACTTTCCTATCTGCTGAGAGAATCACAAACATTTAAAGGCAACACAGAGTGTGCTTTCTATCTTGTAAATGGTCTGAAGTCAATACATATTAACAACATGCTGTTTTTACTCGTTAATATTGATGCTGTAGCATGCAACTGTTTATAAAAAATATACATTATGAAGTTTTAAAAATGATACCATTTAATGAATACTTACTGTATGTCAGTGTACTAAATCCTTTACATATATTTCTCTTACTTTCCACAAATCTGTGAGGTAGGAACTATTAACACTTTTTATAAAATGTGACTCCTGTTACTTAACTTGCCAAGTCACATAGCTAATGAGTAGTAGAGTCAGAATTTTAATGAAGGGCTGCCTAACCCCAGAGTCCACCACTAATTATCATTAAATAAAATAGTATGTGGCTTCTAGAATCTTATCCTTTAGAAAAGAAAACGTTTTTGATAATTGGTTAGCATCTTAGCTAACCAATTTGAGAATGTGTAGTTTGTTTATCTGTGTCCTAAACTAATAATCACATTGAGCCTCATTATATCTGTAAGCTACAATGAAATAGGAAATGGCTATAAGTATAGAAGATGTTTGATATTTCAGTGATGATAATGATAGATAATAGTGTGATTTCACAGCCTGGGCTATCAGACCCAGGTGAGTGGATAAGTGGATTGAGATTCCTCAAAATCACCAGGCCTAGCTTGTGGTCTTTCCTTCACAACCCCTGGAGGCTTGCCCTTAATAGCCTATTTTTTTTTATTGCCCTTTAATAGCATATTTTCCCCATTATAATTGCCTTTGATATTTGTTTCAATCACATTTACTAGTATATGTATAAACTAAAAGAGGGCAGATGCCCTTTCTTTCTCAGTTAACTTTCTTGTTGTATTAAATAATGTTATATATTAAACTATTATCCCAGTTTATGGAGTCTAGAACAGCACTGTCTAATAGAAACTTCTTTCATTATGGAAATGTTCTATGTCTGCCCTGTGCACTTGAAATATGGCTAGTGCAAATGAAGACAGGTTTTTAGTTTACTTAATTTTTACTAAATTTAAATAGCCACACTGCTAGTGACAACCTTAGTGGACAGCGCATGTCTAGAATATTAGTTTAACACTGTATGGGACCTTAGAGTTTATCAAATACAACGTGTTCATTTTATTTTAGAGAAATCTAGGCCAGAGCACATAGTTACTATACATAGATAATTTTGAGGAGTTTTACTAGACTAATCGGGGGGATTGCTTATTAAATTTTATAAATGTCTAACCGCTATGCTTTACACCTGAAACTAATATATAACAATGTTGAATGTCAACCGTAATTGAAAAAATAAAAAAATGGAAAAAAGTTTTTTAATGTTTTCTTGACATTTCGTATTTTAATATAAGATTATTTTAGTAGGACCTTGGTTATATTTACAAAAGCATCATAACAGGAAATACATTTTGAATTAAATTGTGACCTATTTTGTCATATTTATTTTAAATTTTATAGTAACAAAATAGGTCATATATTAACATGTTTACATGTGTACTAGGGTCAAAGGGGTTTAAAGTTTTCTATCTCTGTTTCTTAGCCATTGATTTTCCTCCCCAAAGGGAATGGCTATTGTTTCTTTGTGTATTGTCTCCAACATTCAGATATTTCAAGTATATACAAATATGTATTGTTCTTTCCTCTTTTTAAACAAATGGTGAGATAGCGTGTACACTGCCTTGCACATTTTTTTTTTCCTTCACTAAAAATATATCTTGGAGATTTTTCCCGCAAATACACAGAGTTTACTCTTAAGCAGGTGCACAGAATTCCATTGTACATATCAACCTTAGTTTATTTAATGAATCCCCTATTGATGGGTATTTACTTTTCTTTCTAATATTTTCTCTTAAAAGCAAAGTCTCAGTGAATAACCTTGCATATTTATAGTTTCCATGTGTACAAATATATCTGTAGGATAAGCTCTAGAAATGAAAGCAGTAGGTTAAATGGTGTGTGAATTTTTAATTTTATTAAATGTGATAAATTGCTGTCCATAGAGATACCACATAATTTTATATTCTCATTAGCAATCTGTAGTCTGCATGCCATCATTAATCTCATGTTTTATCAAATGGGTGGATCCTTGGCATTATAATAGTGAAATAAAATCTCTATTGTAGTGTTAATTTACATTTTTTTCTTATTATGAATGAGTTACCATCTTTTATATACATAAGAGTCATACGTGTTTTATTTTCTGTGAAATATGTTTGTATACTTTGCCCCTTTTCATCAGTAATTTTTGTCATTGTTTTAGAGAAACTTTTATATATTAGGTGAAAATGTGATATGTATCACAAACAGAGTGAAAATATTTTCTTCGCCTTGTTTTCTTCACTTTGCTTTTGGTGGTGTTTCTGATAAATTCTTATGTAAATAATTATGCCAATATTTTCTTTTACAGATTCTAGTTTGAGTCATAATTTAAAGAACCTCCTTATTTTGAGAGTATACAATTATTTTAACCTATTTGGAATTTATCCTAAAGATGTAAAGTATGAGTTACACAATTTTTGTCTTCCGAACGACAATCCAGTTATTGCAATATCATTAAGTAATCCATTTTTCTCCACTTATTTGAGATTCCGCCTTTCTCACATATCAAATTTTAATTCATATTCGAATCTATATCTTATTTTGTTGTCTGCCTCATGAAATAAATTTATTCTTTCCAGTACTTCTTGTTTTAATTATTTTATATTTAAGGTTTATTTTAATATATCATAGGACTATTCTCTGTTCATTATATTTTTTTCAGACTATTCCTTCCATTCTTACTTTTTTATTTTTCTTATGAAATTTAGACTCAACTTATTTATTTCCAAAACAAATTCTGTCGGTAATTTTATTAGGATCATGTTACATTTCAAGACTGGATATTTAAATGGTCTTAAATATTTCTATCTGGGAACATGGTATGCCTTTCTATTTGTTTAAGTATTCTTTTGGGTCCTCTGGCAGTGTTTTATGGTTTTCCTCCAATAGATCCAATGCATTTATTGTTTAGTTTATTTCTACATGATCCTTTTTATGCCTTTTGAAATGGAGTCTTGCTTGTATATTTGAAAGCTATTGAATTGTGTATGTTAACTTTGGACCCTGCTGAATTATCTTAGTTTTGTAATATTTTAGCAATTGATTCTCTTGTTTTCCAAGGACCCAAATATAAATCTACAAGTGGCGTTAATTTTATCTCTTACTTTTCAGTTTTTAATGCCTTTTCTTTCTTCCTCTGGCCTAACTGTGTTATTTCCTCAGAACTAGGTAAACTGTAGTAAAAAATTTGGGCAATTTTTTATCGTTCCTTATTTCAGTTGGAAAAAGTCCAGACTTCCTCCTTGAAACATAAGGCTGGCTTTTAGATTGAAAAAGGACTTTATTATTAAGTGGGTTTTTAAAATCAAGAATCAATTCAAATTTTATCAAATGCTATTTCAACATCTACTGTAATAATTTTATAATCTCATAACAGTTATTAATTTTTTTAACTTTCTAATTTCAAAAGCCTTATTGTTTTAAAGTTTTATTCATTCTCTGCCCATCTTTTGTTCATTGTTTTTTCCCAAGTCTAGTCCTATGTAAGAATCCCAGTGGTCGCTGCTGTAAATTCAGTGGTAATTACTTCTTTTCCCTGAGTCAAAGCAAATGTGCTCATCAGCAGAGCAAATGACAATAGCTGTAAATTCAGCCACAAAGAAATGAAATTTTTTTTCTCTATTACTATTTGTGTATATGTTTGTGCTTCTTTTTTTCAAAGAAAAGGACTATTATTCTTCATACTATGTCATTGTATTATTGTGGAATTCTCTAGTGATGGAAAAGGAGAATAATGTCTAGCCATATAAAATTGCTAAACCTGCTGGGATACAAGTCAAGAATATCCTTTTCTGTGCCCAAACTGGAAAGCCTTGTCCCTTCATACTCTCAATGTTTGAGCAAGATGTTTTATGTCACGAAGTAGCCCACTCTCTCTTTTCAACTGTTTATGTCCAAATTATATTTTATATTCCAGTCAGTCACAAAATGAAAACAGAAAATGTTTTTGAGGAAAGGCAAAAATATCAGTGTCTAAAACATGGAAATACTTCATAAAACACTTTCAGCTTTCTTCTTAGCTGTGCCTACGGTTTTCATTTGTGCTCAGGTCTCTCATGAGTAAAGCATGGGTGGCTGTGCATTTCCTGTGAAGTTGTGGGGATGGGATTGTGGGCCAGAAATATAAGGAAACAGATATTGGCCTTCAGAATGGGAGAACATGCTAAAGGCCAATGTGAAGTATAGTCTAGAATAAGAGAACCTTTTTGTAGAGGGTCCTCCTAAACCAAATGTTCTGAGTGTCCCTGTAAGCAAAGCAAATGAGCACATACTGTGTTCATGTAGAAAAGGACAAATGACAGTAGAAATGGAGTAATAAACAATTTAAGAGAGTATATACAGCCTAAATTTAGTTTCAAGGTGATGGGCAAAATGACTTACTCCAATTTGTGATGGTCCTATTGCAAATGCAATGACATGACAGCCAGTAAATTGTAGTCACAGACTACAGCAAATACATCAGTGGAAATGGTCCAGGTGCAGGCTATTTAAATAAGATAAATCATCTGTGAAGAAGGAAAAGGTCAAATGTGATATTCTCTCTTTGTCTGAATAAAATGGAAACATTAAAATTCCTTCCAAGAAAAGAAACATCAGCACATTAAGTAATATAGTCTCCTTCCTAGCCAGCCAAGTCTGACTGCATTCCACCTGAGCCCTACCTTGGTCTCTCTTGTTTTCATCCGAGTATAATTTGGCTACTTTGTGCCAAATAGGAAATCTTACTCTGACCTCACACCATTTAGTCATGGTTGGAGCTTGATCCATTATCTTCTGCCCCAATGGCATAGAAGATTGGTTTTTCCAACTGTTAGGTGGAAAAGCACGAGTGTACACATACATACACACAAACACACACAAAAACACACGCACACTCAGAAATATTTTCACCGTTTCACTTTCATACTGTTTAGGGTGGTTACCTTTTGGCTGTCAGTGGACACCCAAATGAATATAAAATATTCATTTAATATCTGTGGAGCATCTAATAAGTTTGTATCAATCTGCTAGGTGCTGTGTAGGATACAAATAAGAAAGGAAGGGAGCGGACACTGTACAGAGCCATTATTGAGAGGCATGTTTTCAGTTTCTACACAGCCTCATTTCTTTTAAGTTAGATGTTTGCTTTATTCTTTAGTTTGGTTTAGCATTCATTCATTTATTCATTCATTCATTCATACTGGCATATATTTTGAAATGCCTGCTCTGTGCCAGGCATTGTGCTAGGTTTCAGAGATTCAAAGACAAATTAGAATCTTTTCTCTCAAGGAGTTGTCTGGTTATTAGATTTATAATAAAATTTTAAAGATACGGTAGTGTGCCTGCTTTAGATATAGTTGAATCTCAAAAGAAGGAATGCTTGATTCTGTTGCTGAAGAAGTGATGATTAAATGTAGATTTGAAAGATGAGTAGCTTATTTACCAGAAAGGCAAGAATGGGAGGCATTTTGGACAGACACAGCAGATGCTTAGAAGACCATGGTACTTTGAGGGAACTTCTGTAGTTTAAGGTGGGGTGGGTGTTGCAAGGACCCAGGCTGGAGAGGTAGTGAGTACTCAGTCATGGAGGGTTTGTCCACCATTCTAAAGAATTTGGACTTTAACCTGTAGACTCTGAGGAGCCATGAAAACAATTTGTCCCAGTTAGATTTTTCTGTCGGAAACATGGAAAATGGATTATGAGGTGGAGGCAAGGAGCTCAATAAGTTGGCTGTTTTGCAGTGCAGTCTGCAGACATAAAGCAAATACAAGAATAAAACCAGGCAAGTTGACCAGAAAAGAATGCCAGCCTGTTAAATTTGACAACTTTTGTCTTTAGTAACATTTAAGGAAGAATTGACCTTCAACAATAATCAGTTAAGAAGGAGCTAGTCATCCATACCTTTAACTTCAGGTATAAGAGGAGTATTTTATTTTACAAGTATATCAATTTCTGCTTTTAAAAATTAATACTAATGCAAATAGCAAATAATTCAAGGGATCATGACCTTCCTTATTCTCTTCACATTTGCAAGATTTAGGGAGTAGCCCATACACCAGATGATATTAGGGCTCCAAAGGATTTCAGAGACCATGTTCTTCAGTGATTTTCAAGACAGGCTCTTTCTCCATGTCCTCCAGTAGAAGCCTCCCTGAAAGCTCCAATGTGTATAAGAGACAGAGATAGAACACTGCTTATGCTCCCCATTCCCACCTCCTTCCACACCAGCTCAGACTTACAGTTGCACAGTTTGAAAACCTAATCTTGTCAAACCTACTCATTTCATAGTGGGGACACTGAGGTTCATAGATTGTAAGTGATTGACTTACCCAAAAACGTATGACTAACTGGTAGAAAAAGGATTCCTAGGTCCCCTGGCTATTGGATAAAAGCTCTTATCAGTTTTGGTTAACTGGATTTTTATCTGGCCTCTAAATAAAGATTATTCTCTCACAATATCACTTGGATATGACCAGCTACTTATACATTCACTTTTTCTGTCATATTTGATTTATGTAAATTTTTGGTAGATGAGCTTATTTAAGGTAATGTACTAACTGTTTACTATTACTATTGCTAAGGGCTTGTTTTCTCCCTACATCTGGTTCTAAATTAATATGCAACAAACTGACTTGATGAGTTTAAATCAGTTGCACTCCATACTGCCATTTCTTTCTATTTCCAAGTCCTTCTATTTTAGTCGTAAGAGATTTAATTTAATGGATATTAAATTCTATATACTCAAAGACTATGGGTTGATAAGCTCTTCCAAGAAACATTGGCCATTAGGTTCCACATATCCTCTACCCTACCCTACTCCTTCCTGTACCTTTATCCTAACTCATACCGCTCTAAGTGATAATTTTTAGTTTGTTGTCTTCCTCAACTAGACTGAGTGCTTCTTGAGGCCAGATAACATGTCTTTTTATCCATAACATCTAACTCAATACCTGATATGTAGTAGACTCTGAACAGAAATTTGCTTAATGAATAATTAGATACACAAATAGTGATATCTTTTTGATCTTGTCAATAGGACAAAATGTGTGGGTCAGTTTTCTTTTACTGTTTGGTTTCTCTTTCTGCATTGTCAGGGCAAGTTTTACCCTATAACTGCCAGTGGACCAGCAGTTTTCTTAGGTGACAGTCTCACCAGACTTTAGATTTCGTAGGATGTTCCAGACAATGAGAAATGGCTTTAAGATAGAAAATTGTCTCAAAATAATCTATAAATTGTGCATATTAACACAGATATGTAGCAAACCATAAGAATTTTTTTTTCTAAATAAGCATTCAGAAATAGAGTTTGGACATAGCATGATACCTCTGTTCTTGCTGCTATTAAAATAAACCCTTTAATATTGTATTTCAGTGAAACTTGCAGCCAGCATCTGTCCCATTAGTTTTCATATATGGGAACAATGTGGCATGATTATTCACTAGCAACAGCGGTGAATAGTAAGTGGTTTGTCTTTTCGGCTCCAGGTGAGCACAGAACTATGTGGAGTCACTAAATGTTATATGGCTTAACATCACTCCAATTTTCAGATAATCTTATGAGAAATTAGTCATATTTTCTTACTCTAGAGGTAGCCTACTTCTTCCATAAGGCTGTCAATTTTAAAGAGGGAAAGAGGGAAATTGGCCGCATTCTATTACTTATAAAGGTGCATCTGTGACTGGTGCTTTCTGCTGATGTAGCCACTTAATCCTAGTTGATTTGATTCTATCACAATTGGTGGTGAAAGTGAACAATAGTTTCATAAATGTAATTCTGATCCAAGTTGCTAATAAACTGATTATGGAGATGACACTAATTAAGAAAAAAATTAAATCTTTTATTACTGACCTCCAGTCACTCTGCCTCTTCCTCTTCTATTGATGATATTGTTATGATATACGTAGTTTAAATTTTCATTACAAAAGGAAACTTCTACTGTCACTTGGTGTGTGTCTGAACAGTCTTTGGGGAGAAAGGTTTTGTTTTTAGTTTTGTTTTTAGTTTTAAAATTCTCACGAGTGATTGTCAATGTGGTAGATGTACTCTCTTATTGGATAATTCAGTATTAGGGCTTCATATTCAAAATCATTTACACAAATAATAAATGTCGGTAACAGCTAATATTTAGAATGCTCATCTACCAGGTACAGTTTAGATATGTATATATTAACTCCTTAATCCTCCCGACAACCATATAAGGTTGGTACTGTTATTACACATAAGGCCACTTAGGCACAAACAGATGAAGTAACTCGCCCAGTGTCACAGAGTTAGGAAGTGGTAGCCAGGTCCTTATTCAGGCATTCTGGCTGCTAATGTCAGGCTCTGCTCGACTACAGCATGCTGCCCATGGTGGAATGAGAGATGGATGCTCAGCTGGCTCCCAAGGTACTGTTTTTACACCTGTGCATCTTAGAAGCTGGGAGAATAGCATCATGCTAAAGGCTCAGTCAGCAGTCTTGTCAGTGTAGAGTCTCCTGTGACCTCCCCTTAGGCATGCAGTGGGTGGCTCTTGAGATATCTGATGTCTCTTACTGCCTGCTTGAGGACATGGCAGA
>NW_011888789.1:7275473-7284347 GCF_000151845.1 Pteropus vampyrus
GTTGATTTGATTCTATCACAATTGGTGGTGAAAGTGAACAATAGTTTCATAAATGTAATTCTGATCCAAGTTGCTAATAAACTGATTATGGAGATGACACTAATTAAGAAAAAAATTAAATCTTTTATTACTGACCTCCAGTCACTCTGCCTCTTCCTCTTCTATTGATGATATTGTTATGATATACGTAGTTTAAATTTTCATTACAAAAGGAAACTTCTACTGTCACTTGGTGTGTGTCTGAACAGTCTTTGGGGAGAAAGGTTTTGTTTTTAGTTTTGTTTTTAGTTTTAAAATTCTCACGAGTGATTGTCAATGTGGTAGATGTACTCTCTTATTGGATAATTCAGTATTAGGGCTTCATATTCAAAATCATTTACACAAATAATAAATGTCGGTAACAGCTAATATTTAGAATGCTCATCTACCAGGTACAGTTTAGATATGTATATATTAACTCCTTAATCCTCCCGACAACCATATAAGGTTGGTACTGTTATTACACATAAGGCCACTTAGGCACAAACAGATGAAGTAACTCGCCCAGTGTCACAGAGTTAGGAAGTGGTAGCCAGGTCCTTATTCAGGCATTCTGGCTGCTAATGTCAGGCTCTGCTCGACTACAGCATGCTGCCCATGGTGGAATGAGAGATGGATGCTCAGCTGGCTCCCAAGGTACTGTTTTTACACCTGTGCATCTTAGAAGCTGGGAGAATAGCATCATGCTAAAGGCTCAGTCAGCAGTCTTGTCAGTGTAGAGTCTCCTGTGACCTCCCCTTAGGCATGCAGTGGGTGGCTCTTGAGATATCTGATGTCTCTTACTGCCTGCTTGAGGACATGGCAGAGTCTTCTCCCTGTCTGCTTTCTTTATTATATGGTTTTCACTTCCATTGTGGGTCTAGGTATATAAACTCATAGAACTCAAATGGTAGATGATGATAGGATTTTCCTGCCCCGTCCCCCAAAAATGATATCTCAGAAGAAGGAAATAGTTATGTTTAGCATGCAAAGTACCTCCAAAGGGGGCTTCATCAACAAAATTACCCAGGGTGATCTTACTTTGCTTCCATCATCACTATTTTTCTGCTACTCCTTTGAGCTTGTTTACTCATCAATAAATGGAGGTAATAAAACCAATGTCCAAAAGGTTATGGTGAGTATTAAATAGTATAATATATTTTTAGAAAGTACTTCTGTAGACTTGATGAGTATATTTTTCTTTTTTCTTTCCCAAAGCGGTTTCTGAAAAAAAAAAAAAAAAATGAGAGCGGGTTTTGCAGATTCTAGAACAGGTTGAAAAGAACAATGCTTTTGTGGATTCTCTCCTTACCTTCTTCTCGCTAGAAGTCTTTTCCTCACTTTTATTTTATAGTTATGTAAACTTATCAAACTCTTGGCACGTTAGATGCAATTCTATCAGTAGTCTCCAGGGTTCACACCCTGTTAGGGAAAATTCTCCCATGAAGAGGTTCTTTTTATCTTTTTTTTAATTTACTTACTTCCCTTGCGTGTCATTAAAGTGGATCCTCTTTACATATCAGGTTGCTGTCTGCGTGCAGGTTGTTTTAGTAATCGTTCAGTTCAGCCTATTTGAGACTTCAGTGGTTCTTAATCCTGAAATTTAGGATTAGGTTTTGAAAGGAGTTGCAGCCTGCTTTTGAAGGAAAGACAAAATGCTCTATTTGAAAATCTTAGATCAACAGAGGTGCGTAATGATCATATACTCAGGAGATATATATTTTTTAATTTTAATAAATCACTTTGCTCCCAGTTAGAACATTAGAATCTCTTTAACTGCAATTTGACCAAAGTTTTGGATGGTGTATCAGGGCAAGTCTTGTCACATGTTGCATTTGAATTAATACATTTTAAATCTACATTTCCTTACTGAACCTGATATTGATGATTATTTCCTTAAAATGCATTCTCAGAATGCATTTTATATGCAACAATATCCATTCAATTTATTATCTGTTTATAAGACCTCATTATACCATGTTGTCTATATAGCGGAGTTCAAAATGAGGCAAATCAAGGATAGATCTCTTTCCAATGAGTCTTTTTTCCTTGATCGAAAGGTTTTATTATACTGTGCTGATATCCACGGCATAGAGTCCCAAAGCCGTCCTCATGGCAAGGCTTTACATGTGACATTTGAATTCCAGGTAGGTCTAGAGGAGTGAGCAACCTCTTCAGCCAAGAATTTTCCAAAATATAATTCATAGACAATTTTAAGCTTTGAACACACAAACGAATACGAAGAAATGCTCTATTATAAATGTGAGTGGGGGAGAATCTGTTCAGTAATTCATGAAATTGTCAGATCTGAATAACAAAATACAAGATATTTCTCATCTATTTATATACTTTGATTTCTAGCGTTCTGGAAAATAACATTTCAGAGTCCTAAACATTGGTTAGGGTTTTAAAGGGTTTAAAGATGAATAACTAGATGACTGCTCCTAAAATCTCAACAGGTTTTCTGTATTACACGAGTGCCTGATAATGCTTTTTCCCTCCTGAAGGGGAAAGCCATGTGGTTGGCCAACATTTTTACTCCCTAAAGATCCATGGAATTATGATAGATTACCCTCATCATTCATCCAGGCTCACTTTAGTGTCAATCAGGTAATGTTGCTCACATAGCAAATATACTTCCTTTCACAGATGCAGGGGCATAGTCTTATAGTGTGAGTAATAAATACACATTTCCTTTTAAAACGAGCTCCACAGAGATAGAAGGGAGGGGACCAATGATAATCTGAGTGCCCATTTTATGCCAGGCATGGCGCTATCTGCCTAAGTACATCATCTCATTTGGCCAACAGACTTCTGTGTTACACCTGACAAACACAAAGTTGAGAAGAGTTAACACATTTGGTTAAGGTCCCATAGCTAGTAAGTGACAGGACTGGAACTCAAATATAGAGTTTCAATCCCTAAATAAGTCCTTATTCCTGTGTGGTACAACTTTATACCTAAATGTTTATCAGTGAATTAATTTTATGTAAATGTATTTATGAAAATGTTAAGAAAATGAGGAGAGCACATCGACACTGCTGTTTTTATGAGAGAAGAATTAATTTATTTCAAATGACCAGTGTTAATGTCACCTGAAGTTTTCTGTCATTCTTGGTCACCATGATGGAACAACGACTGTCTGCTAGACGAATATAAAGTCGTATTTTATCTTTTTCTCCTGTTTCTCATTAGATAGCCACAGTGGGCTTCTTTTTCTTTCTAAGATTTCACCCCTAAGGAGACAGATAGCGCCACACTGTCCTTGAAAGTGTCTTGTGTTGACCTATTCTTGACATTTCCATCACAGGGTAACAATGGAATATTTGCTCTCTCACACTTAGCTGTGCTTTTATGAATGTATTAATGAAGCAGAGTAATGTGAATTTCTTGTTTAGTACACTTTGCTGTTTCCCTGCAAATAATGATAGCTATGTCATCTATCTCTGAATCAGTAATGTACTTCTTTATGGCATCTTTGTGTTTTGAATTTATCTCCGAGAAAAATGAATGAGTGAAATTTTGGTTGAATATCATCTCAAAAAAGATGAGAAAATAATAAAGTGTAATGAAGCTAAAATAATCTAATAAAAGTCTGAATACAGAATTGTTCAAAATTTCTGCTTTTTCCGTATGACTTTTCCTTCCCCCAATAGGCATCTTTATTCAGTCTTATTTCTCCACATCCACTGAACCCAGTCTGTCCTCCTTCTGGTCTCTTTTTCTTACCTGTTAAAGAAACAAACAGAGCTGATAAAACCAGAGCAATAAAAATAGATTTCATTCAGAATTATTGCAACAGGGAGAAAGAGACCTCAGTATATAACTGTACTTGATTCTAAATACAACACGGATAAGTGAGAACATATGGCCAAGGCGCAAGGAGAGAGTCAGTGGGTGGAAAAGTAAGAGGAAACATCAGGGGTCAGGGAGGATTCTGGTTAAATGGGTCTAACAGAATTCTTGCTCAAAGTAGGCCCAGTGATCCCACGGGATACCACAGGTGGGGAGTGGGGCAAGATACTGAGAATCCAGAGTCCTCTTTAAACTGACTTAGCAAGATTCTTGTTATAACTGGGTGATGGATGCCAGACAAGGATGGACACCAAGGTCGAGGCCTAGAGGGCTGAGAGGAGCCTGACTAAAGTTTGGTCAAGTAGGGAGTCTTGTCACGAATCGCTTGCTTTCTGGCCTCTCTTGGCTCCCTACGTAGCCAGGGCTCCACAGGAATTTATTTCAGTGTTTCCTCCTCAATTGTTGCTGGGCTGATATCCAGGCAAAAATTCCCTAATTACCTCCCTCTCCTCTCCAGTAATCAATTTTTTCTCCCAGCCTTGTTGCCAGAGGTTTTAAAGAGAGTCTGTATTTTTTTTCACCCTTCTTCTTATTCCCTACTACCTTTTCACCATGTATGGCTTGACATCTGCCCATCCTACTCAACTGGAATTGCTTTCTTAGGGACCAACATGCAACTCCCAGGCACCAACTCTGAACATGACTTATTTTCCATAGCATCCACTGTTGTGGATACTCCTCCTTCAAGTTCCTCCCCTCCTAGCTCCAGGGCTCTAACCCTAGTGGTGTTATTCTCAGTGCTATTTGATACATTATTGGAAACTGAATGT
Organism: Pteropus vampyrus; assembly: GCF_000151845.1. Lineage (NCBI taxonomy): Eukaryota > Metazoa > Chordata > Mammalia > Chiroptera > Pteropodidae > Pteropus > Pteropus vampyrus. The sequence continues at coordinate 7,280,117 of NW_011888789.1, forward strand.
TTCAAAAATGAAATGATTTAGTCAGTCTCAGAGAGAGTAAGTCACAATGTGTAGGTTCAAGTTCTTAGAATGAGTAAGCTCGGTGCTTTATCATGTATCATGTTGACAAAGGAGGAGAAAGGAAATGCCAAAACCTTCAATCCATATTCTAATTAAAAGAACATTTTCTCTTCTTTTTACCTGTTAAAGCATATCTTAGTAAATGTGTGGTGGTGTCTTGGGAGCAGCCTCAGTAGCAGCAGGGAATATTTAAATGTCTGCCTTTGGGGAAATGTTTTCCCAATTTCTGTGTTTATGTTGAGTAAAAATTGGACACCATTTCTTAAGAGGATTATGTGAGTACCCTATGATGCCTGAATGGTGAAAGACAGTGTACCCTGAACTATAGAAATTTATTTAACAATTTTTTTCAATTGTATCTTTTCTATTCTTTGGATATAATCACATATGTCAACATTAGAAATATTTTGAAAGGAAAATGCTTTATTAATAACATTGTTTTATTTGAAAAGCAAATTGTAAAAATACAAAGAGAAGGCTGATATTAACTATAATAGAGGTATCAGATAAATTTTATTCAAGCACCACAAGCCTATGAAGCTGTGAAAGAGAAAGCAACAAGCCACACTAATATTCATTTCATTTCATTATTGTTATAGCTCCTGGGTCCATTGTAATCTTGTCTTTCCTTCTCAGCAGAGTCTGAGGTGCACCCATTTTTTGTGAAGGCTGTTATTTCCATCACAGTGCAATCCACATCAAATGATTACTTTACCTGTCACATTTGAAGCTCATTTACAAACCAATGGTTTCTTGGAAGAGGCCTATAATTAATATAGAGAATATTAAAGGTATTTGGCAACTAGAGAGCTATAGTTATCTCTTAAATTGTAAATTATTTTTTACTATTTGCCTTATTACAGGTGGCTTACACATAACTATTCAAGAATGCGAAAGCCATTATTGTACAAGGTGAGAAATATCTGCACAGTGAGAGCTCTGAGCAGGACAAAGTATGTTTGGATTACATTGTACATTACAATGGATTACAGCATACATTCTACTATTGAAAGAAAATGGTTTTCTGGGGTTGTTTGAACTTCTTTGGGTTCTTGTTTCATCTTTCAGTAGATGAGGATGCTACTTATTTTTATTCTGACCTTTCATAACATCATCTTAACTCTTCAAAGTCAGATAGAACCCAGAAATTCTAACTTTAGCTCCATTGTACTTTTCTTTCCCTCATCCATTTCCCCCATGATGGGTGGTTATATGTCTAAATTTGGACAGTAGGCCTGCTTAGTTTTTTCCCCAGATCAATACTTGGAAACAGAAATATCCCCTCTAGCAAAACTGTGCCAAGGAAAGCAAAGTATCCAGCCAGCCTTTCAGTATTATTCGTGAGTAAGACGTGGATAGCCATGTTCCAGCAGGGGAATTAATAGAACAGAGTGGATCCTAATTTGTTCATAATGGAAAGAACATTGGATGAGAGGGAGCTTTAACATACAGGTTGAGAGGTTGAAAGAGCAGAGTCGAAGGCATTCCCCAGTTGGTTTTGTGATATAGGCTCACAATAGATACTATTATGATTGATCAATTTTAAATTCTGTACGTGCTGTTCTAACAATGTCTGGGTACAGGTTTAAGTCAAAGCTGTATATTGCGATGTTTATAACTGTGGAAACACTTATAATGCTGAAGACATAGTAATAGCAAATTAGAATAGGAAAGTACTTTTGTTCTCTGAAGCAGAATAGATCAAGGAAAGGGTGTGTTGATGGGCATTTAGTCATGAAAGTATAAATAATTGCTGTGAACGATTGCTGTGAATCAGCTTTCAAACCTATTAGATGTGTCATTTAACCAGGAAACATATGCCTATTATTTTTTAGCATGAAAAGCAGTTGCCATATGTTCAATAGTTATTGAATTGTGACTAGCAGGTGTGCTGCATAATAATAATAATAATAATGAAAATAATAATATCTTCAGCTTCAACTCTCCAGAAGTAAGGGCAAAGAGAAAAAACGCAATGATTACTCAGTATATCTGAGTAACATAAAAGGACAGTCTAGGTAATTTAAAACAAGGATCACTTTCAATAGCCAGAATGATATTTCTTTTTTTTTTTCTTCCTTTATTCAGATACTTGTCTCAGAGTTCCATTTTACTCCACCTACATTAACCAAATGAGATTTGAACTCACTTTATTGGTTACATTCCTGCGTATTTGTGGTGGGTCCTCAAAAAGTTTCAAAAACATTTTTACATGTTGTATTACTTGACCCTCAGAACAACTGTTTTGGTAGGTTGGAGAGAAAAACATTGTTTCCTATTTTCCATTTAAAAAGCTGAGATTCAGAGAGGTCAAGTAACTATTTCTATGCCACAAAAATAAAATTACTGAATTTTTATCAGATAAAGCCAGAAACCTTAGTGATCTTAAAATGACCATTATAATATAGTGTTACATATAGTGTCATTGTCAATATTATTCTTTTGGAGAACATATTGTTTCTGAAGGTCAAGGGCAGGAAGAGAAAGACAGATTGATCAAATATGGGCTTTGCTATTGAAAGAATATATAAAATCATGTACCAGTTAGGGTCTAGAACCTTCTTCTCTTTATCTTAATACCTCAATGTTAAGTAGATTACAGTGCCCATTTTGAAGAAAGACTAGTGCTGTCCTGTTCAGATAAAGTATCTTGTTGGTTTGACACAGATGGGTTACATAATTAATAGCATGTCCTCATTATGCTGACAAGGAGATGCACATATTTTTATAGTGGAGGTAGTGTTCAAAACTGATTACCAGCTTTTTTAATTAAAAAAAAAAAAAGTTTATCTCTAGTTAGAACCTAAACCATTTGTATATAGTTAAAAAAAAAGAAAAAGAAAAAAAAGGAAAAAGAAGAAGCAAAAATTCAATGTACAAAAGAACAAAATTTCTCTTTGATTCTCTCAGGAAAGTTTGCTTTCCACATAGTGGCCATTGCAACTTTGTGACTGTTGTGATGCATTCATCTAGAATTGGAGTGTCCCATGGATCTGAAGATGTGATGGAAGACAGGAGGCACAGGCAAAGCCCAGCTTTCAGAGAAACCTGAAAAGAGAAATTTGAGACCCAAAGTCCTCTTTCCTTTCTCTTCTCTTGATGGACACAAGCTTTTTCCAAATCAGCATTGTAAAAAGTCCTAGATTCAATATCCTATTTTGAGTATATAACATGATCAGACAATTCTTCCTCTTCTCCTATTAAACTGGTAATCATTTCAGGTGACAGATTTCATCTTTCAGATTTCTTGAAGAAAAGTGTGACAATTCACCCCTTCATTTACAAAAGAAAAATCAGGTTCCTCTTGTTTCATAAGGATGTGAGCCAGGATGACAAAAGTCTGTTATCAAGCTTAGCACTTCCAAAGCCGAGTCCATGTGATCACCATAGGTAATGTCATACTGGAATTGTGCGTTAGTTCTTGCTTGGGTTTGGGATGTAAACAACCTTAGTATTCTGCTTGGAGGGATGGAAACCCGTGGAAATGTTTGGTTTTAAAAATATGGTTTTAAAAAAGGCATATACATGTTGTGATTTACAACAGGTAGAAGATATCTCTTTATTCTCAAGAGATGTTTCTGAGACATTAGCCGTAAGCTGTCACTTGTGTGTGTGGAGAGAAAAGTTATGAGTGAGGGGTAAGGAAATGTTTTCTTTTAGTTTTATATACATTTATTCTTAAGCCAGATAGAATTTCCCATGTTTATTTTTCAAACTGCAAAGTATTTGTAAGACTTAGATTTGATCATTATTGCAAAGAAAGAGAAGATATGAAAATATTCAACCTGATAATATAGTGACATTCTGTACTGCCTGAGAATAGATCGAGACAGAATATCTAACATTCAGCCTTTACTTTTGATATTTGTACTTTTTCTTGTAAACTATTTGCTCTGAGACAAAAAGTCATTGGTTTTGAACTTAACTCAATTTGGGCAACTAAAAGATATACCTTAACACACGTTTTAGCCCTGCCATGACTTTTTAATGCCTTTTCCATTTAATTTGATTTTGGAAATTGATTTGCCCTTTAAAAATAATATCGGCATTTAAAGTAATTTGACTTGCTTTTTGTCTGTTCAGTAACTGAATTTGTTCCCTAAGAGAATGATTTCAAATATAAAACCTTCATAAAGTTGTGAAAACTGCCGTACGTCAGCTAGAAATGGCA
>NW_011888789.1:7284397-7286679 GCF_000151845.1 Pteropus vampyrus
GATATGAAAATATTCAACCTGATAATATAGTGACATTCTGTACTGCCTGAGAATAGATCGAGACAGAATATCTAACATTCAGCCTTTACTTTTGATATTTGTACTTTTTCTTGTAAACTATTTGCTCTGAGACAAAAAGTCATTGGTTTTGAACTTAACTCAATTTGGGCAACTAAAAGATATACCTTAACACACGTTTTAGCCCTGCCATGACTTTTTAATGCCTTTTCCATTTAATTTGATTTTGGAAATTGATTTGCCCTTTAAAAATAATATCGGCATTTAAAGTAATTTGACTTGCTTTTTGTCTGTTCAGTAACTGAATTTGTTCCCTAAGAGAATGATTTCAAATATAAAACCTTCATAAAGTTGTGAAAACTGCCGTACGTCAGCTAGAAATGGCAACTCCAATATCAAGAATGTGAATGTGGCCTTGAGGTGGGCTGAAAGAGTCCACTCGAGTCAATTTTGTCACTTGGATGTGCAGGCACTGTGGGAGAATAGGGAATATTATGGCCCATTCTCCTGAGCTATTTTGGCTGCAGAGCTATCTGTTACATCTGCAGGGTTGCTCTTTGGCTTCTTTCTCTGAGCCATATGTCTGCTTATTTCCTCCCAGGTAGTTGCTATTGGCTCCTGCCATGGGGATGAGGGTAGAAGTAAGGGGTGCAGGGTTTAAAAGTAGGGCTCCAGTGTTCATTGGTCGCTTTCATCTCCTCATTAGTTCTTTTCCTGTCAATATGCAGATAAGCCCATTCATACCACTCATTGTTCCTGGTCCATAAAACAGCAGCAATAACTTAATAACTTTAAGAAGATATATGGGAGTCCTGATTTCATAGAAACTGAAAGTACTGAACATCCTCATAGCTATACCATTAATTATTTGGAAAATATTGGCAAGTATCTATCCCTGCCTTCAATTTCCATCTATAGGACAATGGTCTTCCAAGTTTCTCTAAAAATAGCAGTAAGTTTTACTGGGGGAAGGGTAAGAATAATTATAATCATCTAAAAAATTATTGTGATTAATGTCACTTGCCAAAGTATGTGTCTAATCGACCTGTCAGCCCTGACCTGTGAGCATCACAGCATCTGTATTCCAGTGTTGATGATAGTCATTGTCATAGCTTCAAATCCTTCGAGTGTATCAGACTGGTAAAAAAAGTTTAGATATAAGAGGAACAATTAAAACACCTGTGGGTTTATCACATGGGATGGACCACTTGCATCCAGCTCTGTGCAAGTGCTGGCATTACTTAAAAAATAACAAGTTCTCCTTTACCTCTTTGCCTGTGCATCAGCTTTCAGAAAGTCCTTCCTCTACCTTCCCTTCTTTATCTGATTAACCCAAATCTTGTGTCCTATCTTCTAGAAAGCCTTCTAGACTTTTTTCTCCCTCTTTTCTTCTTTGCCATTATTTCTCCTACAGGATAGGTTAGATCTTGTACTCGGTCTCCTCTTAGCTTTATGGATATGTCTATGTCAGAGTCACCAGCAATCTATATTCTAGTAAACTTGTCTGAATTTGTAATTTGGATTGTAAGTATCTTGACTGCAGGATCTTCGTCTTTTATCTTTGCATTCCCGGTTTCAACATATATTGAATGAATGTATTCTAAATGGAAGCATGTTTTTTTACCTGGTTATGTAGACTTGGGCATAAATAATAATTTTATTTGACATGATCATGAAAGACATTATCTGATCTGAACCCTCAATCTACAGTTGAGGAAACTGAGGACTGGAGCATATGTTCATTCATTCATTGTTCATCTGTTAATTCATGCCTACAGTCATGTAATACATAGCATTGAACATCTATCTGTATTCATGCTGTGCTAGCCTCTGGGTATAAAATGCTGAGTAAAACAGAACAAAAGACATGGTCCTGCCCTCATGGAGCTTACAGCTCAGTGCAATAGAAAAACAGTAACCTAGCAACCACATAAGACATATATATTTACCAACTGTGTTAATATAGGAAGATAAGAGCCAATTGACATGGGGATTTGAATTAATTGGAGGGGCCAGGAAGCCCTATAACAAAGAAGTGATGTTTGCACTGAAACCTGAGGAACCAGCAGAAGTGCGCAGTCACAGTGTAGGGGAGAAGTTTGTCAGTCCAGAGCCAGTGTATATGAAAGCTTGAGGCAGAAGGGAACATGATTCATTTGAGAAACTAAGAGGATGCAAGGGCAGGCACAGAATGGTGAGTAAAGCAAGGAGAGAGGGGCACAAGATGAGAATGAGAGGAGGCCAGGGGTCCATTCGGGTGGGAC
>NW_011888789.1:7286729-7288938 GCF_000151845.1 Pteropus vampyrus
GTTAGATCTTGTACTCGGTCTCCTCTTAGCTTTATGGATATGTCTATGTCAGAGTCACCAGCAATCTATATTCTAGTAAACTTGTCTGAATTTGTAATTTGGATTACAAGTATCTTGACTGCAGGATCTTCGTCTTTTATCTTTGCATTCCCGGTTTCAACATATATTGAATGAATGTATTCTAAATGGAAGCATGTTTTTTTACCTGGTTATGTAGACTTGGGCATAAATAATAATTTTATTTGACATGATCATGAAAGACATTATCTGATCTGAACCCTCAATCTACAGTTGAGGAAACTGAGGACTGGAGCATATGTTCATTCATTCATTGTTCATCTGTTAATTCATGCCTACAGTCATGTAATACATAGCATTGAACATCCATCTGTGTTCATGCTGTGCTAGCCTCTGGGTATAAAATGCTGAGTAAAACAGAACAAAAGACATGGTCCTGCCCTCATGGAGCTTACAGCTCAGTGCAATAGAAAAACAGTAACCTAGCAACCACATAAGACATATATATTTACCAACTGTGTTAATATAGGAAGATAAGAGCCAATTGACATGGGGATTTGAATTAATTGGAGGGGCCAGGAAGCCCTATAACAAAGAAGTGATGTTTGCACTGAAACCTGAGGAACCAGCAGAAGTGCGCAGTCACAGTGTAGGGGAGAAGTTTGTCAGTCCAGAGCCAGTGTATATGAAAGCTTGAGGCAGAAGGGAACATGATTCATTTGAGAAACTAAGAGGATGCAAGGGCAGGCACAGAATGGTGAGTAAAGCAAGGAGAGAGGGGCACAAGATGAGAATGAGAGGAGGCCAGGGGTCCATTCGGGTGGGACCTGTAGCCATTTAAAAGACTTACTAAGAGCACTGAATCGTTTGGAGCCAGGGAAAGGGGAAGATTGATAACCTGTTCATTTTGAAGAAATCTCTGCTTCACTGTGGAGAAGAGATTGGAGGATCCAGCAGAATGATGAGGGATGGGCCAACTGGGAAAAATTTGCTCAAGTACCTGCAAGAAAGAACCCCAAACACCATTTTGCCTTTTCTGGCTTTCTCAGTAATGTTGTTCTCACCTCCACCTTAGCAAGGAAGGTCTTGATCTGCTTACACTACCTGTGTGTTCTGCTTTAGATTTTCCCATTCTCTAGACAACAGGAAAGAGGCTAATGAATATTCTTTCCCTGTGGCCAAACAGTTTTAATTTTCTGAGATCTCAATCACTTCTGGCATTACTGCTGGTCTTGAGGAGTCTATGACATAGTCCAAGGGTAGATGTGGACAGCCGGCCTTGTTATCAGAAGTATGAGGAGACCCCAGGTGTGACGGAATCTGAATGAGCAGCTGAGGCCGCTGCTTACTCTGAGCACCAGAGAAACCGGCCTCTAGGAGGGAAGATGTAACACCTCTTCTCTGGGCAGATTTGAAGTGAAGCAGTTGCTGTTCGGCCACAGTAACTGGGCCTTCCCTGGAAGCCCACCCCTGACCAAGGAGGTCCAGCTTGTCAGAACAACTACATCTCTGAAGCGTAGAGAATTTACCACCTGTAAGAAACTAAGAAAAATATTTGTTAAAAGTTTCAACTGGAGAATGGCAAGATGTATATCTTGGGGGAAGAGATTTGCTCTTGCTGACTTTTTACATTTTGGGATTCCATTCCTTGGGGTTCCATGGTGATGGGACCATCCTCCTCCCCCTGGTCTCTGGGAGAGGCTTGTCAGCAGGGACAGATTTGGCCTAGGATCTCGTCTGCAGCTCTTGTCTTAGCCTTTCTCCTTCTCAAAGACTCCTCCTGCCTTTTGACTCCTTTAAAACCAGCCTCCCTCTTCTCAGGTCCCTTTGGGGATTCACCAACCACTCTGTAGGCTACGCTACCTCAGGACCGCAACTCGCAAGGTTTCCACAGAAACTGCTGTTCCGTGGCCTTCTTCAGATTTCTGACAGCAGATGGGAGACAACAGAGGCGAGATGTTGCCTATCTGTGGTCACTGTGCAGACTCAATCAATGTTATCTAAATTGAAAAACAAAGAAAATTATTTATTAAAGGTTGGGCAGCAAGAGAGTGCTAGGACCAGAACCAGAAAACAGTTCTTTACTGATGTTTTCACTATTAAACACTATCTGGGGAGAAAGGGAAAGGATAAATTTGTTGCTTTCACTGGTACGTGTGGGCAAAGAAAGATAAGCAGAGAAGAAGGACTC
>NW_011888789.1:7288988-7311053 GCF_000151845.1 Pteropus vampyrus
GTTCCATGGTGATGGGACCATCCTCCTCCCCCTGGTCTCTGGGAGAGGCTTGTCAGCAGGGACAGATTTGGCCTAGGATCTCGTCTGCAGCTCTTGTCTTAGCCTTTCTCCTTCTCAAAGACTCCTCCTGCCTTTTGACTCCTTTAAAACCAGCCTCCCTCTTCTCAGGTCCCTTTGGGGATTCACCAACCACTCTGTAGGCTACGCTACCTCAGGACCACAACTCGCAAGGTTTCCACAGAAACTGCTGTTCCGTGGCCTTCTTCAGATTTCTGACAGCAGATGGGAGACAACAGAGGCGAGATGTTGCCTATCTGTGGTCACTGTGCAGACTCAATCAATGTTATCTAAATTGAAAAACAAAGAAAATTATTTATTAAAGGTTGGGCAGCAAGAGAGTGCTAGGACCAGAACCAGAAAACAGTTCTTTACTGATGTTTTCACTATTAAACACTATCTGGGGAGAAAGGGAAAGGATAAATTTGTTGCTTTCACTGGTACGTGTGGGCAAAGAAAGATAAGCAGAGAAGAAGGACTCATTAGGAGTCCAAATACTATTTATTTCTCCATGTTACAATGAAAGTTGAACATCTTCCTCTAATATGCTACAAATACAGGTTTATTAGTTTATTTTGTATATTTAGTGCACATACTGTAATTTCTTTATGGTATTGATACAATCCTTGGTTCTTGAGCCAGCTAAAGATTTGGTGTTGCTGTTGTCTCTAGATGGGAGCAAATGTCATAAAATACAGTCCTCTCTGTGCACGCATAGGAAAGTAGCTTTTAACATGTTAGCCTATTCCACCTTTCAGTTGAAAGTGATTTTTAAAGTATAGGATAAGTGAACTTTTATATTTCATTTTTAGTTTTTGAATTGTCTAGATAATGCATTTTAGATGGACACCGTTCTTAAATTTGGAAAAGCAGTCATTCGATCACACAGTAATTTTAGTTTTTTTTTTTTTTTAATAACAATTTTAGGATGTCAGGTTTTTGATGTCCAGTTTTAACCTGTTTGTCTGAGCTGACATTTAAATTCAGTCTCAGCGTTATGTGAATGAGCCTAGCCTTTTACCATTCCTTTTTTTCTTCTTCGTTGGAAACTAGTACTGAGAACACTGTCATTTAATAAGAAAGATGTTTCCTGCTTTGTTTCCTTTTGTCCAACTCAGAACTGCCTAGGGGAAAAGATTGTTTTCTTTCTGAATGTGGTAAGCCACAAAATGGAAAATGTACACGTGAACATTTGTGCCTCTGTCCTATTAACCTTGAGAAGATGTGACAAGAATGTATGAATAGTACTGTTGTATATTTAACAACTTCTGCTTCTGCTGCTTCTTCTTCCTCTTCATTATTGTTGTTGTTACTACTACTACTACTACTACTACTACTACTACTACTACTACTATTACTACTACCACCACTACTGCTACCACTACTACTATTAAATTGGTTTAAGGGTTTTACCTAACAAATAACTTTCTTAATTTATACATTTCAAAATTACTTTAACTTTCCCCTCCAAAATGCAATTTGTCCTGCCAAAATCCTTTGTTAGGTTTGTGTTACTCTAGTTTCAATTTGGTGATTTCTGTGTCTGCCATGAGTGGCTTAATCTGTTGTATACTTATATCATATAAAGGCAGATAATACAAGGTAGACCCTATTGTATAATTCTTTGTGCCTCTTTGGCAAATAAAACCTATAATGGCAGTAATTCAGATCTTTGAATTAATAATGATCAGATATCATTAAATATTTGACTGCCCCAAAATATCTATTATAAATTCGAAGGTAAAATTGGCAAATTTTATAGGTTTCAGTTCATTTAGGGGAATGACTATTGTTTTTAATTCCTGACTTCAGAAGTATATTTGACTATTCAAGGATACATACCAAATTTTCAGTTCTTATCCAAGACTTTAGGAAATGTAGGGGATCCATGTATGTACTGATAGCTATATATTGAAATACATATATTAAAATACATGTAAAAGATAATTTGTTAACTATGTTGGACTGGCTGCTCTTGAACTCTCTAAATATAATTGGTTTAAGATATTGCCTGAAATGATTGTTTACTTAATGTCTCATTCTTTTGGAGTCAAGATGACAGTGCACTGGAGATGGTTATTTTATTGTGTCAGCCAAACAGCTCTATGGCAGTGAGCAGTTGTAATCCATCATATCAGAAACACACACATATGTGCACATACATGTGTACACACACACACACACACACACACATACAATTTTCATCTGGGCCTTAGAGACTGAAGGTAGAAGAACTGGGATTAGAACCCAGGAACTCCCAGGACATCTGGTTTTATATCAAAGGTCACTAAAGAGGCATGGAATCATCAGCCCTTAGGGAAATGAGTAATGGAAGTGCAACCACCCCAAATATATATTTTACCAAAACTGATCAATTATCCATGTGACCAGTTAAGGCAAGCAGGCCCAGCTCTGATTGACAACTAATTCACTGATCATTATCTTCATTTCAGTGGATCTGCCATATCAAGACCTGCATTCATCAGTGAATTGACTGCCTTATTGCCTCACGCAAATGTATAATCAGGCCAGTCCTCATCCAGTCTCTGTAAACAGTTTGTGACCCTGTCATCACGCATTTATCTTTTTGATCATTCAAATTTTGTCATTCTGAAGCCATGGCTCTTTTATCACCCTCACCTTCCACCACATCAGCTAACCTTAAATAATCTCTTATCATGCACTGTTAGTTACCTCATTGAACCCTCATGTTAATTCTATGACATAGGTATTATTATCATTGACATTTTATACATACGGGAAGCAAAGTTTAGAAGGATTATGTAAGTTGCTCAAAGTCACACAGATAATAACTAATAAAGGCAGGAATCAACTCAAATCTGGATATTTACATAGTCTGTGCACTTAGCTGTATTATATGTGTAACACTGCTAAAATGATCATCTCTAAAATAAAGATCGATTCACAGATATTTGTCAGTCTCTAAAGAGGTCTAGAGAAACTTCTGTAAGTGAGAAAACTTGGCCTTTTAATGTTATATGGTGATTATGCTGAAGCGGTTATGGACTCTAGTTAAGTTAGCTTAAAGTAATGAGAGCAAATATGCATGATAAGGCTGTGATGGAGATTAATGTCTCATTAATGTTGGGTTGGTCTTAGATGTTTGATCTTATCCTAAAGGCATAAGCTTCATGTGAAGTCTGCATTTGACACTCTAATCTCTTTGCATCAGATATAGACGTCCTTCTCTGCCCAACAGCAAGCCAAGCCAAGGGTGATTAGTCCCTGGAGAATGTTGGTCCTACTCACTTTGTAGAACTTAGCCTATAGTCCCGCCTACAGTGCCCATTTAAACTCTCATGACAGTGCAACCAAATAGACACCCATTTCTAGATTTGGAGCTGCCTCTAACAGGGATTGTAAGTTCCTCACTAGCATGCCAGTCCGTGAACTGGAGATGAGTGAAGTGTGCATTGACACATCATTCTGTCTAACCTTTTCTTCAAGTTAAGACTTCACTCTTTAAGCAATCTTCAGTTGAGAAAAGAATTTGTTATCTACTCTCCAGTCATTTTGGAAGAAAAATCTAGTCCACATTAAACTCCTGCCTCATTTTTGTCTTTTGAGGTTATTTCTGCTCTGTTAAATTTGAACTTTTGATTAGGTGCATAGGAAATATCTACCTGAAACACCTATGATTTTTCACCAAGTTTGAAATATCAATCTAAAAGTTAAAGCAGTTGTTAAATGACAGGATTCTCAAATTGTCATAGGGCGGTACCAAACCCATCAAGGTGGCCTTGAAATCTAAATATCTTTAAGGATGCATTGAATGTGTACACACACTGGAAAGCAGTATGATTAAAAGAGCCAGGAGTAACCTTATTGCATTCATGTTATCTTATAGAATCTCCAAATTAGGAAAAATTGTCCAGGTATCTCTATTAGCAGAAAAACAGTCAAGAAAAATAACCAGGGAGTTTCAGTGTTTAGCTGCTACAAGAAAACAACGGGTTGGCAGAGTAATTTAAGATCTCAGCAAATCTGCTGTATTGAGAGGGAGTGCTTTTTCTTCAAGTTGTTGAAAAAAGCATGGAATTATGCTGTGATTGCTGGTCTTCTCTTAGTTTCCATGAACAAAAAGGACTTTTAAGAAAGAAAACTGAAGCCTGTTTGCAGAGGCAAGATAAGAGGACAAAAGGTTGGGAAGATCATGGTGAAGTGAAGAAAAATGGAATTTAGTCAGATGCTAAATTGAGTCTAATTATATTCAGGGACAGGTTAAAGTAATCAGAAGGTAAGGAACCCAATTATGAGATAGTCTTGATAACAGAGATGGCTCAATAAAATACAAAAATAGAAAGATAAAAATAGAATGCTACTATATAAATTCTGGATGAATTTAAAAATGAGTGTTTAAGAAAAAAACTTAGAAGGAAATGTACCAAAATAAACTCGATGCAGAATGTCGGTATTAAAGGAAAATTAAGGGCTAGCTCATTTTGTATAATGAGTAAAGAAATATCAGTTCTTTCTCTAATTTAACCATTTTATAAGTGCTTCTGGTTATAGGATTTTGATATTGGAGAAAAGTTTTATAAAAAAGTGAAAATAATATAAAATCAATCATATATCTTTGGCTAGGTTGTTCTTTTTCTTAAAGGCCATTATTCAGAGTCATTTGAAAGAAAAACTCGAGAGTTGGAAGTTTGGAGGGTTAAAGTTAGTGGTTTGTTGGTTGAAAACATTTGTTGTAGGTTTTCAGGCCTTCTTTCACTAAGAATTTTAGATGTACCTTCTCTGCAAAGGACTACTCAAGTCTGTCACTGTAGAAACAATGTTTGACTAAGTAGTTAAATTCCAGATCTCTTGTGTGATACCCAATACCACAAGAAATTAAAATTAACATCAGTTCTTTGTGATAGGATGATAGTTTGGGAATTAAAGAGTGCTTGTTAGTAACTGAAGATTTTTCTGTTTTCTTCCTAGTGTTCTTAGGTCCGTGCTCTCATTTTCCTTTTATTAAGAAAGCCAAATATTTGCATTTTCCAGGAAGTTCTGTGGCACGAAAGATAGAGGAGGGCTTGGACTCAACCCCAGCTCTGTTACTTTGTTGTTTCATGGCTGTGAGAGACTCACAAAAGAATTTCACAAAATCCAGTGTCCTACCATACATAGTCCAGCATTCCCAGGAAATTACTCACTGCAAGAGGAACTATTTATTTATTTATAATCTTTTTTATTTTATTTTATTTTATTTTATTTTATTTTTACTGTAGACAATGGTAGCACAAAAGAAGAGCCATTTATATTGCATTAAACTTTGCACAGTGCTCCCTGATTTCAGGGCTTCTCATTTCCTGTGAGCCTGTCACTCCACTGTGTCACACCATCCCAAGAGGGCAAGAAGGGTGTCAAGAGTCAGTTCTGGACTGTCAGCATTTTGTTTCTTCTAATCCTGAAACTTTCACTAAGAAATTGTGGTTCTTACTTAAAAAACAAAACAAAAACTCACAATAAAATAAATAACAAAATAACTATCCAACAAAAACTCTTCTTAGCACATAATTTTTTCACTTTTTCCCTTTCCGCCCACATCCAATTTTCTTAAAAAACAACAACAACAACAACAACAAACAAACTTAAAAAAAAAAACAACAAACACCTGGAATAAATTTAATACATATTTCTGTTAGCCCGGGACACACAGTGATTAATATTTTTTCCTCTGTGAAAAATGAGTTGCTTTTACTGTGGACAACTTTGGCAAAAAGAACCTATTAAAAAGGGAGTAAAATGTGAATTCAAATGGATAATGCTACTTTATTTTACTTAATCCTATTTTGTGCAGCATTAAAGAGGGCGGCATTACCCAAAGTTAATCAGTGACCATTAGAGCCAGTGGGACTCTTGAGGGTCCAGCAGATGTCAGATACAGATTGAAGCATTGTAGATGCTCACTCAGTCACTAAGTGCTTACATGTGAAGAAATTCTTGGATACAATGGGAATGGGAATGAACTTTTTAATTACACGTTTGTTATTTTCTATCACCAGGAACTAAATTAATGGGAAATTAATTCACAAGGTTTATTATGCATTTTCCTTTCCAAGAGAGGACTCTTTTTCCCACAACTCGTTCACTTTTGTGCTTTCGGATTTTTTTTTTCCCCCTCAATACTGAAATAACCTCTTTCTTGTTCAACTGACATCAGCTACATTCAGTAGACTTAGCACCCTGTGGAAGTCTGACAATTACTTCCTTACGGCAGACCTGTTTCAAAACTAGGTCCAGAATGAATAAGACTTTTTCATGTTTCAGTCATTTTCCTGGTAACTCCTGTTAGTTTTCAATAGTGCCCAAAGAGTTACTATGGAATATAAGAAAACACAAACTATTTTATGTTTTATTTGGTAAGAAGCAGCGATACAAAAAAAAAAAAACAAAAAAAACCATAAGTGCTTCCTTAATAAACCATGTTTTATCCGCACTTGGAAAATCAACCAGCAAGAGAGAGAGAGAGGCTGACAGTAGTGGGGAAGGCTTACTGGATAAGCTCTATTTGTTCAGTCTTTGGTATAAGGGTTAAATATTGAAACAGGAATACAATATTCATACAAGTAATAACTAATTAATATCAAAGAATTTTGAATTCAGCAGAGCTATATTAGCACTATAAAAAGAGTACTGTGTTATCATTGGGTTATGATGATACAATAAAATTAGCACTTCTCACAGGTTTTGCATTTTCAAATTTGTGAAAGCGTTTAAGCAAGGCCATTCATTATTCTGTAAACCAAAACCCAGTCTTTGAGTTCTCCTACTTTCCTGTCATCAGGTAAAGGGATAGCTGCTTTCATAAAAATATTATAGGTAATTTCGAATTTCCAGTGTCGATCGTTAATAATAGATTTTCAAATTAATTAACTTTTCAGAACCAGAAACTTCAGTTTCTAAATAGTAAATATTCAGAAGCAGGAAGGAAATTTGGGGAGCTGCATGAGTAGAATCACTTTGTTTAATTAAATTATACCTGTGTTTTTGGCACAAGTATCATTTTATGAAAGAAACACAAAACTTCTCATGTTTTACATTGCAACAAATCCAGGTGAGAAAATATGTCCTTAGAGTCTAGCTTGGGGATTTAACTAGCAAGATATTTGTTTAGCGAAGACAGGCAATAAGTAAGAGGCCTAATAGTCAAGTGGTATGTTCTCTTTTTATGTTAATGCTGAAATTTAAAATGATGGATGAACTAGATTTTATCTGCATGCCTTGGCTTTTGAGAAATCAGGAGATTAGCGGTATAGTGCTTTATAGCAGACATATTTTTCACTGATTTTTTCTACATTGTATCCCAGGTTTCAGCATACGAGTGACTCATTGGGGAACAAAGAGGGAAATCCTTTGTGATGAATCAGATATCACTTTGAGACACAGGGCTTTTACACTTTTTTCTCTCTTTAAAATCAATGTTGCCTTTCTAAATCAATACTAAGTAAACGACAACCAAAAAACTACACACACAAAAATGACAGGGCATCCTGGATTTCCAGTTGTCATTTTCATGGTTGCCAGCACAAAGAGGTTGGCCAGTGAGCACCTAAGTGATGCCCTTCGGGAGTGTAATCAAATTTGGAACTCTCCTTTTCTCCTTTTGGAGAGTCAAGTGCATGGGGAGAGCTCCTGTCTTCCGGCATGTGAAGTACCTCTATAGTCATTCCCCACCACGTTTTAGTGATGGAATGTACATAAGCAACCGTGCGGCCAAAAGATATGTTTGGGGTCTCTTTTTCTCAGCCTGGGCAGCTGTATTCTCACAATTAAGTTCATACACATTTTCTTCTTGGGAGAAATACTATCTTTCTCCAGATTGACGAGAGAGTCTTGCATAAGAGGTAACACTCTGAAGAAAGAAAAAAAATGTCCTCCTCAAAGAAAGATAGGCCATTTCATAATGATTTTTTTTTTTTTTTTTTGGACCATGATGAGCATGTATAAGATCCAGAATGTCAACTTATACTTTTGGGCTTAGGAGTTGAGAAAACTCTTCTTAGTTAATTATTGAGGCTTAAACACAGCAACAGACATGTCAGCCTTGGCACTGAGACCACAGACAAGGTGATGCAGGGATGCTGGCTGCGGATTCTCTTCCTTTCCTATCTCTTTCATGATCATGTTGCCAGTTTGTAGGAGTTTTTTAGATAAGAACTAGGGGTTCATATACACCGATTTCTGGATGGTGCTTGTGCAATAACTTCTGATCTTTCTTGAGACCTTTGGATGATAATTCTTGCTTTGTTTCTATTATCCTTTTTTTTTTCTCTAGGTTTTAATCTGAGGGTAAGTAACTCATGTCTCTACAGGGAAATTCTCATGAGGAATTAGAGATAAGCTTGTATTTCTCAATGAAACTTTCCAAGAAGAAATTTCTGAGTGTCCAAGAGAAGCAGATGACTGTTCATCTACTGTTAGAGACCTAAGTTTTTGTTCTGTGTGTCTGCTGCTCATGATCGTAGGGGACACATTCAGATCTGCCAGAGGTACAGGTTGCCTTTCTGATCACTTTGTTCTAAACAAAGCCATACTGCAAACAAACTTTGGAAAACAATGATCACAGAGTAATCTAGAATGAGGACTGATTAAAATCAGTTTATTCATAACCTATTTTAAGATTTTTCAACAATCTAGACCTTCTGCTTAAGAGCACAGAATTTGTGGTAAAATAAGCCTGGTTTAGTATCTGCCTTAAGATCACTTACTAGCTATTTAAGTTTGTTAAAGTTACCCAAAATTGTTGAGCTTCAGTTCCCCCATCTACAAATATGGAAGCAATAATTATAGTTACCTAATTGATTATTATGAGCATTAAATAACTTAACCAATTTCTATTTAGCACAGGGAACTGTTTCCAAGGTTTTCTATTTATCTGAGGAATGAGAAAAACATTCTGATTTAATACTTTGGTGTGTTTGATCCTCTTTGATTCAGAGGATTCAATATTTAACCTGTTAGAGTGAATATAATTTTGCTGGTTGATATATACTAAGACAGTGTATCTGAGAACATTTAAAAATAAAGAGGTAAAAAATTTTCACATTATTAATATTACTTGGTAGGCTAACAGTGACAAGGACAGATGTTTTGCATTCAGCATTATCTATACACATAGTTTACTTCTCTTTCGCTTTTCCCACTCTTTTAAAGAAGGGCACCATGTTAATGATGCTGGGCGATTCTTATAGAACCAGTTAGAGCTGGAAAAGGGAGTTGTTCTGACATTCACTTAAAAATATGTACAGCAAGTCAGCAGGCAAATTCCATTGTCATCTCTAATAACAGTAAAAGTATATACATACCTTTCAATGCCCAGGCTGAGACTGCCTATTTTATACTTCTTTTTCACACATTAGTACTTATAAAATTTTCATGGTTTGGGGAATGGAAAGAGCAAAGAAAAGAACAGCCAAATAATAATCAAGAGACTCTTCCAAATCCCCCCCAAAATGAAGCCTTTGGTCTTGTAGTGGTTGTGAGAAGAAGAATATCAAATATGAGTGTAGCTCTAAAGGGCCCAGCATTATCTTTAACTACCTGATCTGTATAGGAATATTCATGATGGGAAAAAAAAGGCATCCGTTAAAAGTTGACGACCTTGTTATAGATATAAGCTAATTAATGTTTTAGAAAGACATTTTAAACTCTAAAAACACCAGCAAAAAATTTGTTGATTAATTTTTTAGTGTTATAACAATAAATTTATTTTTATGTCGTATTTATGGTCTGTTACAAAATCACAGATATATATGTACACACGTATAGGTGTGTGTGTATGCATACATACATTATATATATATGTACATTACATATATATATAATGTGTGTGTGTGTGTGTATTATGGGTGGAAAGAACCTTAAAAGCTATGTACTTTGACAGTTTATTTGAAATATATTTTTATGTTCTCTACATATTCTGTATAAAATAGGACACCAGACTTCTTTTGGTTCTCTCTTTCTCTTTCTTTCTCTTCCTCCTTCCCTTTCTCTCTTCTTCCCTCCTATCTGCCCCGCTTCATATATATTTGATAAAGAGCATGCTTCTAATTAAAGCAGTGATTCTCAAGAGGGACAGTGCTCCATCCTAGGAGTTTGGTACTTGTATCAGGATTTTATTTTATTTTCACAATGATTGGCAAAGGCGGGGATGCTAGATGTCCTGCAATGCATGATCTTGCTCAGCAAAGAATCATCTTGCTTCTCACGAAATGAATGACCCACTAGATTTTTATGTAAGCGAGAAAACAGTTCATATTTATCTGAGCTTAGAATTAATTTCATTTTACTTAGAAGCCCAAAGCACTGTTCCTACAATTTTAACATACTCTAGGGGTTTCCAGGAAGACAACTCAGGTAAATCAATGACATTTTATGTTATTTTATTCAGAACTTTTACAAGAGATGCTCAATATTTCAGAAGATGACATGCCCAAAGGCAACACTGCTTGTGGTATTTGAAAATACAACACAGACTGTCAGTCTGCATGCAAATTGTAGCTGTTGCATTACCATGATCTTAAATGGGTACAAGCATGCAGGTACTTCATTTATTTATTTATTTTGGTGCAAACATTTAAGATCTATTCTGGTGGACAATTTGTTACGCAATGCAGTGCTATCAACTATAGTCACCATCAGATACTTTATTCATCTTATAATTAAAAGCTTGTACCCTTTACCAACATGTCCCCATTGCTTCACCACCTAGTCCCTGGCAACCACTTGTTTACTCTCTGTTTCTATGAATTTGACTTTTTTTTTTATACCACATATAAGTGATATCATGCAGTATTTTTCTTATATGTCTGGCTTATTTTACTTAGCATAATACCTTCCAGGTTCATGCATGTTGCCACAAATGACAGGATTTTGTTCTTTTAAAAGGCTGAATAATATTCCATTGTGTGTGTGTAATATACATGTGTATAACAGGCATTATATATTATACATTATATATTGTATATTATATATATATACCACAGTTTTTTTATTCACTCATCTTTTGATGAACACTTAAGTTGTTTCCATATCATGGCTATTATGAATAGTGAACATAGAAGTACAGCTATCTCTTTGAGAAATGATTTTGTTTATATATAAATATATATGCTTTGGATATATACTCAGAAATGGGACTGCTGGTTAATATGGTAGTTCTGTTTTTAATTTCTTGAGAAACCTCCTTATGTTTTCCATAGCGGCTGTACCAGTTTACATTTCCACCAATAGTGTATAAGGTTTCCCTTTCTCCACATCCTTGCCAGCATTTGTTTTCCCTTGTCTTTTTGTTAATAGACATCCTAAGAGGTGTGAGGTAGTGTCTCATTGTGTTTTGATTTTTATTTCCCTGATGATTAGTGATGTTGAGCATCTTTTCGTGTACTTGTTGGACATTTGCCTGTCTTCTTTGGAAAAATGTCTATTGAGGTCTTTTGCTCATTTAAAAAATGTGTTGGTTTTTGCTATTGAGTTGTATGCATTCCTTGTATATTTTGGGTAGTAACTGCTTAACTGATATGTGGTTGTAAATATTTTCTCCCTCTCCCTAATTTGCCTTTTCATTTTGTTGGTGATTTTCTTTG
This sequence comes from Pteropus vampyrus, assembly GCF_000151845.1. Taxonomy (NCBI): domain Eukaryota; kingdom Metazoa; phylum Chordata; class Mammalia; order Chiroptera; family Pteropodidae; genus Pteropus; species Pteropus vampyrus. The sequence continues at coordinate 7,300,646 of NW_011888789.1, forward strand.
CTGTGCAAAAGCTTTTTAGTTTGATATAATCCCACTTGCTTATTTTTGCTTTTGTCAACTTTGCTATTGGCGTCAAATCCAAAAAGTCATTGCCAAGACCAGTATCAAGGAGCTTTCCTCCTATGTTTTCTTCTAGGAATTTTATAGTTTCAGGTCTTATGTTCAATTTTTTAATCCATTTTCAGTTGATTTTTGTGTGTGGTGTAACATATGGTTCCAGTTTCATTCTTTTGCATATGAATATTCAGTTTAACATCATTTATTGAATATTATATCCTTTCTTCAATGGGCATCCTTGCATCCCTGAAATAATCTCCCTTGATCATGGTATATAATCCTTTTAATATATTGTTAAATTCAATTTTCTAATATTTTGTCGAGGACTTTTCAATCTATGTTCTTTGCCTATAATATTCTTTCTTGTAGTTCTGTAATATTGGAATATTGGCCTGTGACATTCTTTTTGTAGTTCTTGTCTAACTTTGATGTCGGGGTAATGCTGGCCTCATAAAATGAGTTTTGGAAGTGTTTCCTCCTCTATTTTTGGAAGAGCCTGAAAGGAGTTGGTGTTAATTCTCTAAATGTTTGGTGCAATTCACTAGTGCAGCCATCTGGACCTGGACCTTTCTTCGTTGAAAGGTTTTTGATTACTGATTCAATCTCCTTAGTAGTAATTGATCTATTCAGATTTTCTATTTCTCTATGTTTCACTCTTGTCAGGTTGTATATTTCTAGGAATTTATCTATTTCTTTTAGGTTGGTATATTATATGTTGGTATATAATTGTTTGTAGTAGTCCCTTATGATCCTTTGTATTTCTGTGGTATCAGTTGTAATGCCTTCCTTTCGTTTATAATTTTATTTCTTTGAGTCTTTTCTATTTTTTATTGGTAAATCTCATGAACGATGTTTCTATTTTGTTTATCTTTTCAAAAATCAGCTTAGTTTCATTGACTTTTTTCTGTTGTCTTTTTATTCTCTATTTTATATATTTACACTCTGATCATTGCTATTCTTTCCTTCTGCTGAGTTATAGACTTACTTTGTTCTTTTTTTTTTTAGTTCCTTGAGGTATAAAGTTGTTTGGAATCTTTTATTTCTTAGCATCTGCATTTGTTGCTATCAAATTTTATCTTTGAACTGCTTTTTGCTGCATCCCATAAATTTTGGTATGTTGTATTTTTATTTTTATTTCTCATTTTTGATCTCTCTTTTGATTTCTTCTTTGACTCATTGGTTGTTCAGGCGCATGCGGTTTTTATCTGTACATATTTGTGAATTTTTCAATTTTGTCATTATAATTGATTTTTCATTTCACACCATTGTGGTTGGAAAAGACTGACATGATTTTGGTCTTTTTAAATTTCTTAAGACTTGTTTTGTGACCAAATATATGATCTATTTTGAAGAATGTTCCATTACTGCCACTGTTGGATGGAATGTTCAGTACATGTCTGTTACCTTCATTTTGTCAAAAATGTAGTTTAAGTCCAATGTTTCCTGTATTGATTTTCTGTCTGGATGATCAAGCCATGTTGAAAGTATGATATTGAAGTCTCCTGCTATTATTATATTGCTGTATATTTCTTCCTTCAGATTTGTTAATATTTGCTTTAAATATGTAGGTGTTTCTATGTTGGATGCATACATATTTACAATTGTTATAGCCTTTTGATTACCTTTGTTATGTCTTCTCATGTGGTTTTCTGTGTGTTTATATATATGAAATGCATATAATTTTATTTTGAGTTTATTTTCCTTAACATCTTTTTTATATTACATCTAGGGCATTTATTGATTTTTAAATTACATGTATAAATTTTAATTCATAGACTATATAACCTATTTTAACTTATGATCATGAAAGGCATATTAGAATTCTCCACTCATAAAACAGGAATTGGGTCAGATAAGGATTAGAAGTTCTGATATAGAGATAAGTCTACCCGTGGGAATTTACTATATTTTCTAGCATAATTAGAATTATTCAGCAGTATATTAGTTATCTATTGTTACTTAACAATTTTGTCACAAACTTAGTGACTTAAAACTGTGCATATTTATCATTTCACAGTTTTAGTGGATCAGGAGTTTGGGTACTGCTTAACCTGGGGTCTTTGCAAGGCTACCATCAAGATGTTGGCCAGGGCTTCAGTCTAATCTCTAGGTGATTAAGAAAGGATCTGCTTTCTGCCTCATTTAGTAGTTATTGTCAGAATTCAGTTCCTTAGTATTTGTCAGAATAAGGGCCTCAGTTTGTTGCTAGTTTGTTGTTACTTCCTTGCCATGTGGGCCTCTCCAGTATGGCCACTTACTTTATCGAAGCCACGAAGGGAGATGGTCTATATGCAGGATAGAGATGGTAAACGTATGTGAAGCAATCATGAAAGCGACATCACATCATCTTTCCTGTATTTTGGGAAGCAAGTTACCCACTCATAGTCAAGGGGAGGGGATTATATTATGGTGACTATCAGGACACAGGGATAATTGGGGAACATTTTAGAGTCTGCTCACCACTGCGACCTTTCAATAGCAGTGTTGGGGGGAGCGGAAAAAATCTTGGGATCAAAGTGGTGGTTAGTGCATTTTATAGCATTTATTTTAATAAAAAAGACCATTGAGCTCGAAGAAGAGGGAACTTCCAATGGATTACTAGACCGAGTCTATTTATTTAAATCTCTTGGACTACAAAGTCCTTGCTAACTAAATGTGCCTTTATCTGATGATAAATAGCTAATTTATGTCTATATAGGATGAAGTGATATAGGATTAATTACCCACATTTCATACAACTTAGGATCTTTTCATCCAGGTAACCCAGCTAGTTCTCAGGTCAATCAGAGTTTAAATTAGGGTTAGATCTGTAGGAGGGAGAAAATATTTTAAGAGCAAAAATTATCTGTTATATAAATTTTTATTAAGTAGCTGCTAGGTGCTAGTCATTGTTTCAGAGTTAAAGAGGCAGAGAATCTGCTTTCATGGTGCTAGCCACCATTTTTGTCTTCGGTGGAAGGGTCTTCCTTTAAGAAGGGTAGAGTAATCTATGTGGAAAAAACATAGGTTTTGGAAGCACACAAATGTAGATTAGAATTATAATTCTGTTTATCAGCTCTGTGATCTTAGCTTACAAATGATATCCCCTGATACTTTATTTTTTCTAGTAAAGAAGTGAGTCTAATAATATCACAGGATTTTTGTGAAGATCTTTTTTGAGATTCTATATCTTAAGCATTCATTTCAAAGGGGGTTCTTAATGAAAGTTAAATCCCTTCTCCCTGTCTTATCCTTCAGTAAAACAGGCCATTATAAATGAGCTGTAAATAAAGACTTTGATACTCAGCTTCCTCCACAACATTATATAAAAATCATAAATCACGAATATGTAAACAGTCACCTGGAACAAAATCCCTTTGGTTATGAACACTTCTTTATTTTAATAAGATCTCATAATCATTCTCAGAGTTTCTTGTTTATTATTTTATTATGGCTAACATGCCCTAATTACCTAATTACACAAAAGACATAAATAGCTCAAAGGAGTATTTATGCTTGACTACATAAATAATATTCTCTTTGAAAATATATGAATATAGATATAAATCAATAGACTGGAACATATGCATTTATATTTTGAACTAATCTAGTTTATTAAGTTACAAAATTTATAGTGTAAGTGGGAATGGGGAATGAAAAAGTAGAGTCCCACAACCACTTATCAACATGGACATTCATTCATTCATTTTTTTCAATATTCATTCACTCATTCATTCAATAAACATTTTAAAATTTCTATTCCAAGCTCTAACTACTTGAAAAATAGTTATCTATTAGGTCTGTAATAAATAACAAAACTAGATAATAAATTTATTTTGGAGAGATTCGATTGTTTTCAAAAGTCTTTTTTTTTTTTTTTAGGAGTCAAAATAAGTTTTTTTTTTTTTTAAGAACAAGCAGAGTAGCCCAACTAAGTAATTTTATTCATTTAGAACTTAGGCAATAATTTACATTTTTTCTTTTCAGTAGGCATTAGGGGAAATGGGTTAATCTGAAATAAACTGTTCTTAGAGCCTGCTGTTCAGTTGGTTGGAGGGCATTAAAAAGTTATTACTTAACATCTCTGTTGTTTGAAATTTCATTTTCAGAGACATAAATTCTCTGAAATAAATTCTCTGATACAAAACAATTCTAGTCATCACAGGGAAAGGCTTCTTTATCTTTATTTACATTTTTAAAAACTTTTTTTTTTTTACAAGATAGAATTTGGATAGAATTCTGGTAGTTTTGTGATTCTGTAATTTCTTTGGTTGGCACTTAGAATATTCTCCCACAGGTATATTTAATTTGTATACCTTGTTTCCTTCATTAGTTTATAGCTCCTTGAGAGCAGAACTGTTTCTGCATCAGTAAATGTATGATAGTTATTATTTAGATATTGAAAATTAATAGGTCCCTATCCATTTTCTACTGGTACCTGAATAATTTTTAGATTTCAAACGTAATGACTTTTAGTTTTTGTTTCTTTGAGATATTAGAAATTATTTACTACAAATTTCTAGGGCATCATTTTTGGCACTAATATTTTTTTTATTTTGAGGCCCCATGTAAAATACATTTCAGTATTTTGATACACTTTGGGTCTTTGAGGGAATGATAGATAATAACCAGAACTCAAGGAAATCATGGAAAACCTCTTTAGGAATAAAGGTAGTAGTCACAGTTCTTCAAGTATTCTAACAGAAAAGTCGACAACCATTCCTAAAATAATAGCCGTAGAGGCCCCGGAGAGTTGAAGTACACATGGCAAGGCACCCTGCTTTCAGAGCAGGGCCGCCTCCTCTTTCGAGATTCAGCTCAAGCATCAATCCTCACAGAAAACCTTGACTGACTTCTGTAGTTTCTCCTACTCCAGGTCAATGCGACCACTCCCTTCTTTTTGCTGACACTTTCTGTTCTGACTTGTATGTTACCAACTAGTTACATGTGAGATATATATGATCATATAAAGAAGCCAAAACTTACTTGCAATACACAGCATGTGAAGGTAGCCACACTCACTTATAATTTCCCAGTTTATAGATTAATATTTAAATCATTTTAATTTCTTATGAAATATATGGATCAAGATTAAATTTACTCTGTAATGTATGCATTTAGAGTAATGCAACTGACATTTTTTTTTTTTTTTTTTTACATTGTCCTAGGAAAGTTAGGATGACACTGAGGAAGCCCAAGAAGAGAAATGAGAACTGAAAGTGTAACGAAAAGCCTAACAGAGTAAATAAGCACAGAGGAGCAAAAGGGGCATTATAAAGTAATTTTGGAGTACCTCTGGCTCTGTAAAGATGCATATCAGTTTATCAGTTTTATAACCTAGTGCTTGGAGGATATGGAATTTTTCAGTGATCCAATCTCATGTAATTAAGGAGAAATAAAAAGAAATTATGTGTTTCTCTAGAATGTGTGGTCAGCTACTGAATTTAATGGTACCAACAGATGCAGATTCATGCAGCACAGTACGATTTTGATAAGGTCTGAGTAGTCATCAAATCAGAATTGGATATCTCATTCTATAAAATTATGCATTTTAAATGACTTTAAGATAATTGGCTCTTAAAATATTTTTGGATCTCTCAGAGGGGTTAGTTATGGGAGTAACCATGTGGTAAATAAATACTACAGAACACACTAGTGGAAAAAATCTGAAGTGTAAGGAAATAAGGCCCTATTGTTTGTGAAATATATTTAGATACTGAGGAGGTCATTGTGTGGAAAACCTTTCGAATTTTGTTGAAAGAAAAGATGTCCACCACCCAATTTTAAGTTCAATTTGGATTTATTTATTTATTTATTGTAAATAGAGTTGACTAATAAATTCCTGCAAAGAACTTTTTGTTTATGCAAATTAAATGACCATAATTTATTATGAGAGAGAAGATGCCCATAGATTCTATTCCCTATAACAGCACTTGCCTAAAAAACTATATTTTTTGAATAGGTAAAGGTAGAGGTGCTGAGAGCAAGCAAGGGACAACTTTTGCCATCAACATCTATAGTTTTGTCATTCAGCAGGTAAACCTAGTATAGTCAGTATGTCTTGGACCTTTGCCAGATCCTGGGAAAAATGAAGAGTCTGTTTTATACAGTTGTTTTTCACAATTTAAATGTATTAGAATAAACATAGGAAGCATATTTTAGATATGCCACTATGATAATTCGTGTTCTTGAATATTTCGAGGTAAGAAATTAGGGTTAATTAATTAAAATTAAGGAGAAAGTCATACCCACCAAATAAGCAGGTTGAGTTGAGGATAGAGCAGATACCAATAGAGATATACATGTGTACAGAGAAATTTTACCAGTTATTAAAACACACAGGAAACATAAAAATAGTTGTTTTGGTTAGTAGATATGATTATTGCTTATGACATGAGTAAGAATTATTGAAGGACTAAATGCATGACAAAAAGTGCAATATTAAAAGCATATTCTTAATTAAAGAAGGGTATTAAAAATTTATCCCTCTATTTATAAATTTTCATGTCCAGAGTTAATGGAACAGCTGTGTTAACCTTAAGTTAGCAGCACTTAGTGATTAGCAAAAATAATTGTAGAAGAATATTTTAAAGTTTTGTTTTCTTGTAAAAGAAATATATTCTCCTTATAAACAGTATAAAAATGGAATTATAAAAAGAAACAAATAATCACTCATAATTCTCCCATCAGAGGTAATCAACATTAACATTTTAGTGTATTTCCTTATAGCTTTATTGCTTTGTCTAATTTTGTATAGTTATCAGTCTCTTTAATATATTTTAGATGGTATATATAATAATTTTACATCTTTGTATGGCAAAATAAATGTTCAATTTTTGAGAAAATGAGGAAATTATGGGGAAATTATAAAGAAGAGTGAATTTGATTTCTAGAAAACAGCAAATGTAATTTGGAGCTACTTTTGACGACTAGGCGGGAACTCAAGCTTTATAAAATAAGATGGAAAATCATTTTCAGCCACAAATGAATTAGACTCCTTGGAATGTTATTTCACAACTGACTCAGTTGATTTTTTTTGAAAGATACATAGATTTTCAGTAAGAAGAGCAGTATTAAAATATAGTGGTTTTTTTTTTTTTTTGAAACAGGCATATCAGTGATTGGAATGTATGCTTTGGACCACAGGTCTCTAGGCTTTGGAGAAACAATGAGAAACCTATCACCAAGCTTTTGGCTGTTTCTATCTGGAAGAAGACTATTAACAGTAAGCACCAAACTTGGGCTGGAGTTGATTTTCTTTTCATCAAAGATTCCATGGAGATATTCTCTTTGCCCAGTGAATTACAGACCCACCTTATGGCATTAGCATTCTCTCCAGTGGTTTTCTAGACAACAGTTTTCTCCTCTTCTTATTATGTTAATTACTCAAGAGATGTAACCATAGGTTTTCTTGGGGTGAGATCATCTTAGAAAAGAAAAATCTTAGTGAACAGATTTCTTTGGTATTTTTCCTGTAATATTGGAACTCCTGTTCATTAGTTTTGTCCTGTTCCCTGTTATGGAAAAGGCTAAAAATCAGCACACAGAGGCATGGAGTAACAGACAGTTTTCCTATGATATATGCCAACAATCTGTGAACTAAGATAAGGGAAAAGGCAGCCTGATATAATATATCAAGATCATTTTAATTTTCAGTTATCATTATTTGGATTTTATTCCCCAACTCTATGACACATATTTAAGGGAAGTGTGAATATTCTTATAATGAAGATTGTTGATTTCTTAGATTAAAGCTGCTCAAGTTCTCAGTTTGCCTCTAACTACACTTATAGAGAGGATCACTATCATAGGTGCTAGTAAGGAGGAGATAGAGTGTTTGAGAAAAAACAAAGATGGATGCATATACCTTGGAGCAGTCCCAAGATGGAACTCCAGAATGATTCAAGTTTAGAAAATACAATCTACAAAAATAAATTAGGGCTTTCGGGTCATTTTTGCCTGTGGAAATGTGGCCGTGGGGGTCTTTAATGATGAGAATCAAATATATGAGAGATTATTATATTGAGGGTGCTGACCATCTGTTTTATAACCCTACTTGGAATAACATTAAATTACAATGTATGAGGTTTAGATTAGATAAAGGAAATATGTTCTGAAAGTAAGAGTTGTTAAATGTTAGAATATGTTTCCCATGTAGGTTATAAAATCATTTTGCTGAAATTATTTTAGTTATTTGTGGTTATTAAAGAACAATGAGCATATATGTTACATATATAAAGGTTAATATGTATGATATTTATATAGTGTATTTATATATGTATGTATTATGTATATATCCTAGTGTGTGTGTGTGTGTGTGTGTGTGTGTGTGTGTATTTATATATCTCCTATTGAACTAAACAGCCTTACTAGCTTTGTAATCACATCATTTGAGGACTCACAATCAATGCCTTTCAGATATTGTTATAGAAGGCTTAAGTACGTGGATAATATCCCAAGACTATTTGATGATGTTAGTGATGCTTTTCACCATATGTCAGCACAGAAAGCTGTTACAGTTTTGCAAAAGAAAAGATAAACCTTTCTCTTTACTTTCTGAGTTAGGGAAGTAAGAAAGTTTTTTGTTGTTGTTGTCACTGTCGACTGAAAAGAAAGTTGAGGCAGCATTGTGTTTCCGGGAGAGCAGTGATCTGTTTCACAACACTGACAACTGTCAGCGTGCAGTTTTGAGGCTTCCAGGATTCTGAATTGCCTTCTCTTGCATAGGCCACTGTATTTTTTTTCTTTACTTTTCTTCTTAAGTAACAAAAGAGGCCATCTACCTTTCAAATATTTACAGCTCATAAGTGGATAAACCTTTCAAATCTGTTTTCTTCCCCCCCATGAAAGGAAAAACAACCAGCAGCAATAATCTCTAATAAGATACTTTTGATACAAAGTTATTAGGTGCTCTCGGATCTTTTTGTGGCCGATTTTCTATATCCTCATCATTAATAAATCTGTCATCAGCATTATATGTATTTTACCTCAGTTGATAATTATTTTTAGACTATTATATTCATATCTGCTGATGAAAAACATTAAAATATGAAATATGAAGAAACTATAAAGCTCTATATTAACACAAAGGATACTCATACATATTGGTTTATCAGAGTGAAACATTTTGTACTACTCTGTTTTGTATCACAGGGAAAGCCAAGTCATATACTAAATCATTGTCATTAAAAGATGATGTGCACAAGTTTAGCTAGTTTTAGTCAAGATAGAGGAGCAGGTAAATGTGAGCTTGCCTCCTTTCATGACCACATTAAAATTACGGCAAAATTATAGAACAGTCAAACTGGAGAACCATCTGAAGACTAACTGAACAGAAATCCTATAACTAAGGCTATAAAGAAGAAGCCACGTCAAGACTTATAGGAGGGACGGATACATGAATCGAGTTGGCCCCACACTCATGTATGGTGGTTAAGAATCAGGAGGAATATTTCAGCTATAGAGGTCCCCCTCAGGAATGAGGGTTCCTAGCTCCACACTGGACTCCCAAGCCCAGAGCACCGATGCTGGGAAGAGGAGCCTCCACAACATCTGGCTGTGAAAATCAGCAGGGATTCCAATCAGCAGGGATTCCAACCATCCGAGTGCAATGGAGGCTGCTGGAAACCCAAGTGTCTGCTTAAAGAGCTTGTGCATAGATTCTTTCACTCCCAGACACTCACCCTTGGCTCCAGCAGAGGTGTTACTTGGGAGGCTCCAGAGACATACAAGAAGAGACTGAATTGTGTAGCTTCAGAGTGAATGCTCTAGGGATAGCCATTAGTGTCTTTGTGTTGAGCCCTCCCCCCACGCAGCTGTGGGGTGGGCGCCATCTTTCCTATGTTGAGCCTTCCCTCCATATCTCCAAATCGGAATCTGCATTGGCCTAGTGAACTCTGTTCACTCCACTCTAGTGACTCCCTCGGTCACTGGTCTCGGTTTGTGTCATGTAATTTCCCATGCAGCTCCAGGTCCAGTGCAGGCAGCAACCAACAGCAGATTGCACTGTAGCTCCCCAGGCCAGTCACAGGCAACAGCTGACATTGACCTGCAGTCTGGTGGCTGGCTTCAGACTACAACAGAACACCACCCAGTTAGCTGCACAAGCATCACCAGAGCCAACTGGGGTAAGTACTGCTCTGTGAAGTCAGCTCCCTCACAGTAGCTCATATGCTGTAATTGTAGCCAGTTTTCACTCACAATCTGAGTGTCAGTCTCACCCACTGATATGCTAACAGCTCAAGGCTCAATTACAACAAGAGGGTATACACAATCTATACAAACTACACTCCTGGAGCACCCAGCTCTGGTGATCAGGGAGACTTTGCTACTGGGCTCCACAGGACACCTACAATATAAGGCCACCCTGAAA
>NW_011888789.1:7312273-7316493 GCF_000151845.1 Pteropus vampyrus
TAATTGTAGCCAGTTTTCACTCACAATCTGAGTGTCAGTCTCACCCACTGATATGCTAACAGCTCAAGGCTCAATTACAACAAGAGGGTATACACAATCTATACAAACTACACTCCTGGAGCACCCAGCTCTGGTGATCAGGGAGACTTTGCTACTGGGCTCCACAGGACACCTACAATATAAGGCCACCCTGAAAAGACTGGGAGATGTTGTAGATCTACCTAATACAAAGAAACAAACAAAAAGAGGCAGCTAAAAGAGAAGACACAGAAATATATCTTAAATGAAAGAAACGGAGAAAATTCTAGAAAAAGAACTAAATGAAATGGAGGCAAGCAATCTATCAGATAGAGTGCAAAACATTTATTATAAGGATGCTCAAAGAACTTAGTAAGAATTTCAAGAAGGAGATTGTAAGTATAACAAAAAAACAGAAACCGTAAAAGAGAACCAGTCAGAAATGAAGAATACAATAACTGAAATGAAGAATACACTAGAAGAAATCAACAGCAGATTAGATGAAGCAGAGGATCAAATCAGAGATTGGAAGACAAGGTAAAGGAAAACACCCAATTAAAGCAGCAAAAATAAAAAAGAATTAAAAAATTGAGAGTTTAAGGGAGTCCTGGGAAAACATCAAGTGTAACAACATTTGCATCATAGGATTATCAGAAGGAGAAGAGAGAGAGCAAGGAATTGAGAACCTGTTTGAAGAAATAATGACTCAAATCTTCTCTAACATAGTGAAGGAAATAAACATACAAGTTCAGGAAGTACAGAGAGTTCCAAACAAGATAAACTCAAAGCGGCCCATGCCAAGATATATCATAATTAAAATGCCAAAGGTTAAATTCAAGGAGAGAATCTTAGAGGACTTTAACACCCCATTGACATCAAAGGATAGATCTTCCAGACAGAAACAGCAAGAAAGAGGTGCCTTAAATGACATATAAGACTAGATGAATTTAATTGATACATTTAGAGCATTTCACACCAAAGCAGCAGAATATGTGTTCTTTCAAATGCACATGGAATATTTTCAAGATAGATCACATTTTGGGTCATAAAACCAGTCTCAATAAATTTAAGAGGATTGAAATCGTGTCATACATCTTCTCTGATCATAATGGTATTAAACTAGAAATCAATTTCAAAAAAAAAAATTAAAAACATAACCATATGGAGGCTAAATACCATGCTACTGAACAATGAATGGGTTAACAATTAATCAAGGAAGAGATCAAGGAAGAAATCAAAAGATACCTTGAGACAAATGAAAATGAAAACACAATGACTCAAAATCTATGGGACACAGTGAAAGTAGTCGTAAGAGGGACATTTATAGCAATACAAGACTACTTCAAGAAACAAGAAAAAATAAAAGAAAACAAAGCCCAAAGTGAGTAGAAGGAAAGAAAAAATATATATCAGAGCAGACAAAGCAAAATATATATATATATATATATATATATATATATATATATATATATATATATATCAGAGCAGACAAAGCAAAAAAAAAAAAAGAAAAAAGAAAAAGGTCTAAAAAATTACAAAAGATTAATGAAACTAGGACCTGGTTATTTTGAAAATATAAACAAAATTGATAAAACTTTAACCAGACTCATCAGGAAAAAAAGAGAGAGTACCCAAATAAATAAAACCTGAAATGAAAGAGAAGTGACAACTGACGCCACAGAAACACGAAGGATTATAAGAAAATTCTACAATTACATGCCAACAAATTTGATAATTGAAAGAAATTGATAAATTCCAGAAACATACAGTCTTCTTAACTGAATAAAAAAAACCAGAACATCTGAACAGACCAATTACTGAAATTGAATCAATAATTAAAAAATTTCCAACAAACAAAAGTCCTGGAATGGATGGCTTCAGAGGTGAATTTTACCAAATGTTTAAAGAATTAATACTTATCCCACTCAAACTATTCCAAAAGATTCAAGAGGAGGGAGCGCTCCCAAATTCATCTTACAAGACTGCCATTACTCTGATTCCCAAACCAGACGAAGACATTACAAAAAAAGAAAAACATAGACTGATATCCCTGATGAAAGTAGATGTAAAAATCATCAACAAAATATTAGCAAACTGTATGATCAAGTTGGATTTATTCCTGGGATGCAAGGTTGGTTCAATATCCTCAAATCAATTAACATAAACATCATATAAACAAAATGAAGGATAAAAATTATATGATCATCATAATAGATACAGAAAAAGCATTTGATGGAATCCAGCATCCATTTATAACTCTCAGCAAAGTGGGATTAGAAGGAACATAGCTCAACATAATAAAGGCCATATATGGCAAACCCACATCTGACATCATACCCAATGGTGAAAAGCTAAAAGCGTTCCCTTAAGATCAGGAACAAGACAGGGGATGTACACTTTTACCAGCTTTATTCAACAGTATATTGAAAGTCCTAGCCACAATAATCAGACAAGAAAAAAGAAAGACATCCAAATTAGAAAGGATGAAGTAAAACTGTCATTATTTGCAAGTTACATGACATACATAAAGAACCCTAAAGATTGCACCAAAAAACTATTAGAGCTGATAAATCAATTCAGTAACATAGCAGGATAAAAAATTAATGTTCATAAATTAATTGCATTTTTATTTACCAATAACAAGTTATCAGAAAGATTAATTAAGAAAACAATTTCATTTATAATTGCATCATAAGTTGCCCTCTTAGTGCAGCAGGCAGCACATGTCTCGTATAATTACGTCATAAAATAGAATACCTGGGAATAAATTTAACCAAGAAAATAAAAGACCCGAATTCAGAAAATTATATTTCATTGAAGAAATTGAAGATACAAATAAATGGAAACATATACTGTGCTCACGTATAGGAAGAATTAACATTGTTAAAATGTCCATACTACCCAAGGCAATCCCTATCAAAATACCAATGGCATTTTTCACAGAACCAGAACAAATAATCCTAAAATTTATATGGAACCACCAAAGACTCCAAATAGCCACAGAAATCTTGAGAAAGAAGAACAAAGTTGGAGGTATCATGCTACCTGATATCAAACTATACTACAAGGCTATAATAATCAAAACAGCATGGTATTTGCATAAATACAGACACATAAATCAGAGGAACAGAATAGAGAGCTCAGAAATAAACCCACATCTATATGGTCAACTGATCTATGACAAAGGAATCAAGAATATATAACAGGGTAAAGACAATCTAGTCAATAAATGGTGTTGGGAAAACTGGACAGATACATGCAAAAGAAATGAACTAGACCACCTTCTTATACCATATACAAGAATAAACTCAAAATGGATTAAAGATTTAAACATAAGACTCAACTATAAAACTTCTAGAAGAAAACATAAACAGTAAACTCTCTGACACTTTTAGTAGTATTTTTCCTGATTTATCTCCTTGGGGCAAGGAAAACAAAAGAAAAAAATAAACAAATGAGACTACATCAAACTAAAAAATTTTCTCACAGCAGAGAAAACCATCAAAATGAAAAGACAACTTACTAAATGGCAGAAGATATTTGCCTGTGGTACATCTGATAAGGGGTTAATAGCCAAAATTTATGAAGAACTCATGCAACTCAACACCAAAAAGATAAACGAACCAATTAAAAAATAGATAGAAGACCTGAATAGATATTTCTCCAAAGAGGACATACAGATAGTCAATAGACATATGAAAAGATGCTTAATGTCCCTAATCAAAGAAATACATATTAAAACCACAATGAGATGTCACCTCATACCTGTCAGAATAGCTATCACCAATAAATCAACAAAATGCAAGTGTTGGCAAGCTTGTGGAGAAAAGGGAACCCTTGCTCATTTTTGGTGGGATTGCAAATTTATGCAGCCGTTATGGAAAACAGTTTGGAGGTTCCTCAAAAGATTAAAGTAGAACTACATTATGACCTAGCAATTTCACTTTTGGGTATTTACCTAGAGAAATTCAAAATAATAATTTGAAAAGATATATGTACCTCTATGTTAATTGCAGCATTATTTACAGTAGCCCACATATGGAAGCAACCTAAATGCCCATTAATAGATGAGTGGATAAAAAAGTGGTATACATATACAATGGAATATTAGCCATAAAAAGAATGAAATCTTACCATTTGTGACAACATGGATGGACCTAGAGAATATTATGCTAAATGAAATAAGTCAGGCAAAAAAAAAA
>NW_011888789.1:7319008-7336509 GCF_000151845.1 Pteropus vampyrus
AAATTAGATAATTATGACATTTCCTAGAGTTGAAAAAAGACATGTCTTCAAAATGAAAGGGCCAAACTAATGCTGAGAACAATGAATTTTAAGACTTACAACAGACCCATGCTAATGAAATTTTAAAACACCAACACTAAAGATTCAAAAGGTTCGAAAAAGAAAAATCTTAAAAATGTTCTGTTATAGGAATAAACATCATATTGAAGTTTTCATTCAACATCTTAAAATGTCAGAAGATAGTTAGACCATGACCTCAAAGTTCTGACAGAAAACAAACCTAATATTAGACTTATATACTCAGGAACATATCAATCAAGTATGAGATCAAAATAAAGACATTATTGTGATATGGAGAGATTCAGAAAGTTTATATACCACATTCTCTGGAAAAAAAAAAAATCTCTTCATTTTGTATTTCAGCAAGACAAATTTCAAACCCATGGACTGTAATTAAACTAGACATGCAATGAAAAATATTCTCAGAATGGTAGGTGGGTATTAAACAAGAGACCAGTTCTTGCACTTTAGGACAGTTAATGCATTACCATGAGGAAACTGGGTGAAAACTGCATCATGGCATAAGCTGACAGTAAATAGGAGGAAAAGGAGTTGAAGAAAAGTATAGTTACTTTGGCTTACATAGTGAGAAGTGAAGATGTGTCCTACAGATTTAGTAGACTATGAAAGAGAGATATGAGTATATCTTCCAAAGTTTATAAATAAATAATAGAGCATCTAAAAAAGTAAAACTAACAAAAATTAGGAGGAGGAGGGAGAAAAAAAGGAACTACTAATCAGAAATTCAAATGCCTCATGTCAATAAATACTGCTTTAAAAAATAGTGAGAAATAGTGATATAAGCATACAATATAGATTTATGGGGGTTACTGGCAGAATTACAAAAGCAGAAGTAGTCTAAAGTGATTGAGTTTGGATATAGTATTAGAGATGGCAGTTGAGGAGACTTTATTTTGTCTTCTATATGATATGAGTTTGTTTCATGTGCAAAAAAGAAGATGGGATAGGAACACAGCATGGAAAGGTAGAGGCCAAGGGCGCACAGAGTCACAGTTGCTCTTGTTAGTGCTATGTACGGTCGATTCAGGTCTAACTCTTGGTAACCCTGTGAGTGAGTGATGTCCTCAATGTCTTCTCAATAGCTCTGCCCAGCTCCTATAGACTTATGCATATGGCTTCCTTAATATAGTCATTCCATCTTATATTTGGTTTTTATCTGCTGCTTTCTATTTTTCCCAGCATTATTGTCTTTTCCAAAGAACCCTGCCTTCTCATGATGTGCCCCAAAAAGGACAGTTTCAATTTTGTCATTTTTGCCTCGAAGGATCTTTCAGGCTTAATGTGCTGTAGGACCCACTTGTTTATCTTGCTAGTGGTCCAAGGTATCTGAAGAGATATCCTCCAACACCATATTTCAAATAAAAATTATTTTTCTACTGTCAGCCTTCTTCACTGTCCAACTTTAGCATTCATCCATAGAAATTGGAAATACAGAAGTGTGGGTGATCTTAGCCTTGGTCTCGAATGACACATTTTTGCTCCTTCTTGATTCTTCCATCGATGAGCTTTTAACTCTCAGCCTTCTGTTGATTTCTGGGCTGTAGTCTCCACTTGAATTGATGACTAAACCAAGATAAGCAAAATCTTTAAAATTTCAGTCTTCATTGTCTTTGTTAAAGTTGTATGTTTCTTTTGTATTCATGATTTTTATCTCTTTGATGTTCAAATGCAGTCCTGCTTTGGCACAATCACTAAATGCCTGCAAAATATAGGTACCCCTCCAGTGTTGTTTTTCTCATTCTTATAAAAATATTTGTCACAGGAGTCCTTTCTCTGTGACCCAGGTCTTTAGATATAGCTTAAGATTTTGCTTAGTTTTATTTATATGCAAAATTTCCCAATATTTTTATTGCATAAAATATGGCACTTATTCGGAGTTTTGTTTTTATTATTGTAATAATGCCTTTAAACTGTTTCCCTGAAAGAAAAAAAAAGACAAATAGACATGAACTCAAATGCTATTAAAACATCGAAGGGTACCCTCAAATCTCATCCATGATACACTTCCTGTTTTTGTCATAAATCTGAAAAAAGACAGAAAACATGCTCTGTTTTTTACTCATGTTTCTGGTATTCTGCATATTTTTACTTAATATCTTTTTTCTTTCCTAATATTAACATGTCTTCTTTTATTGTATCCTTTCAGTTCGGAGAACACCCTTTAGCTATTCTTTTAGGGTGACAAATTCTCTTAGTGTCTGCTGGTGACAAATTCTCTTAGTGTTCCTTCATCTAAAGATGACCTGATTTCCCCTTCATTCCTCAAGGATATTTTTACTTGACATAAGATTCTGATTTGACAGTTCTTTTCGTTCATTGCTTGAACAATGTTGTGCCACTTTCTTTTTGCATTCATGGCCTCAACAATTTAAAAATGTTTGAAATAATGCAGAGCGCATTTTCCAACCACAATGGAATCAAACTAGTAATTAATAACAGAAATAAACGAATCTTTAAATACTTGGAAACTAAAGAACACACTTCTTAATAACCTATAGGTCATAGAAGAGGTCTCTTGGGAAATAAAAAAATATATTGAATTGAATTAAAGTGAAAATATAACATATTAAAATTTGTGGAATACAGCTAAAACAGTAATGAGAATAGTAGAACAGTAGAAACGAGAAAAATCTCAAATCAATGATTTATGCTACCATGTCAAGAACCTAGAGAATCAGAAGAGAAATTAACTCAAATGAAGCAGAAGAAAGAAAGAGCAGAAATCAATGAAATTATAAACAAAAAGTATAGAAAAAAATAATGAAACAAATAGCTGTTTCTTAAAAAAAGATTAATACAATTTACACAGCTCTAGGAAGACTGACAATGAAAAAAGAAAGAAGACACAAATTTCTAATATCAGGAATGAAGCAGGGCATATCTCTGAAGACCTGGCAGACATGATAAGGGTAATGAGGGAATGCTACGAACAACTCTGCACACAAAACTTTGAGAACTTAAATTAAATGAACTAACTTGTTGAAAAATAAAAAGTACCACAACTCATCTAATATGAAATAGATCAGTTAAAAACTTTATAATTATTAAGGAAATTGAATTTATAGTTAGAAACTCCCCCCAAAAGAAATCCCTAATCCTAGGTGGTTTCAATGGAGAGTTCTACCAAATATTTAAAGAAGAATTAGCACCATTTGTACCATTTTTTTTCCAGAGGAGGGAACAATTTCCAGTTTATTTTATGAAACTGGAATTACCTGATATTAAAACCTGATAAAAGCAGTACAGAAAAAGAAAACTACAAACCAAGGTCCTTCATGAATTTAAATAACCTTAACAAAATATTAACAAATAGAATTAATATATAAAAAGAATTGTATATCATGACCGAGTGAAGTTTATTCCAGAAATACAAATCTGATTCAATATTTGAAATTAGTTAATGTAATCTACCACATTAACAGGCTATAGAAAAAATACTATTTGATGCTGAAAAAGCTTTTAACAAAAATTCGACATCCATTTGTAATAGAAACTCTTAGAATAATAGGAATAGCGAGGAACTTTCTCAACTTGATTAAGAACATCTACGAAAAAACAAAAACAGAAACTACAACTAACATTTTACTTAATAGTGAAAGACCGAAATCTTCTGCCTAAGATTGGGAATAAGACAAGGACATAAACTCTCAACACTCTTATTTAACATCATGCTGTAATATCTAGACACTAGAGCAAGATAAGAAAAGAAAACGGATTAAAAAGGAAGAAAAAATTGTCCTTATTTGAAGACGACAAAATTGTCTATGTAGAAAATATCAAGGAATCAACAGAAAACAAAATGCCCCAAATCCCAAACTCCTGGAACTAATATTTGAGTTCATTGGGGTCAGAGGATACAAGATAAACATTAAAAATCAATTGTATTTTATATACTAACAATGGACATGTGGACACAAAAGTTAAAAATATAATAGCACTTACAGTTGCACAAAAATGTGAAATAGGTGTAAATTTAAAAAAAATTTGCAAGACATATGCTGAAAATTTCAAAACTGATGAAATCAAACCAGATATTAATAAATGGAGATATATACTGAAAGAGTCAACATACTAAAGATATTAATTTTTCAAAATGACATACATGATTAATACAATTACTATCAAAATCACAGCAAAATTTTTATAGGTAAAATTATTATGAAATTGATATAGAAAGGCAAAGGGATTAGAACAGCTAAACAATTTTGAAGAATAACCATATAATAGGAAGAATTGGCCTACCTGATATTAGGTCTTATTATATAGCTACAAGTAATCAAGATGGTATGTTATTAGTGGAGGGTTAGACACATCAACTAAGCCATTTCAATGTGCTTAATTGACTTTTGACAAAGATACAATAGCTATTCAGTGGAGGAAAGCTTGCCTCTCAACAAATAGTGTTAGACATCCAAAGACAAAAAAGTGAGCCCTGACCTAAGTCTCACACATTACGCAAAAGTCAACCTGAAATATATCACAGACTTAAATATAAAACATAAAAGTATAAAACTCTTTTTTAAAAAAGCATGAAGAAATCTCTGGATCTAGGGCTAGGAATAGAGTCCTTAGACTTTACGCTATTTTCACGATCTGTATGTGGAAAAACTGATATATTGGACTTCACAAAATTAAATTTTTTTTTTGCTCTGCAAAAGAAAACTTTTACAAGGATTAAAAGACAAGCTATAGATTGGGAGAAAATACTTGCAAACCACATAGCTGATTGAGGACTAGTATCTGAAAACTCAGCAGTGAAAAAAACAATGTATTTAGAAAATGGACAAAAGGCAAGATGCATTGCTAGTGGGAATGTAAAATGGTACAGCCACTCTGGAAAATAGTTTGGTAATTTCATAAAAAACTAAATATGCAAGTACCATATGACTCAGCAACTGCATTCATAGGCATTTATACCAGAGAAATGAAAACGTGTGTTCACACAAAAACCTGTACGTAAATGTTCTTGGCAGTTTTATTTGCAATAGCCCCAAACTGGAAACAGCCCAGATGCCCTACAAGGAGTGAATGGTTAAACACATCGTGATACATCTATGCTATTGAATACTACTCGGCAATAAAAAGGAACTGATGCATGTAACAACCCGGATGAATCTCCAGAGAGTTATTCTGAGAAAGGCCAATCCCAAAGGTTACATATATATGTTTCAACGCTTTTATAACATTTTTGAAATAATGAAATTAAAGAAATGGAGAACAGAATAGTGGTTTCCAGGAATTAAGTAAGGGGAAGCAGTGGAAGGAAATGATTGTGACTATTAAATTGCTGTGTGAGGGATGCTTATAATCATGGAATTGTTTGTATCTTGACTGTATCAAGGTCAATATTTTGGATGGATATTGCACTAGAGTTTTCTAAGATGTTAATATTGGGGCAACTGGGAAAAGCCTTTGTGGGATCCATATTATTTCTTACAATTGCCTGTGAATCTACAATTACCTCAAAATGGAAAGTTTAAAAAAAATTGACACTACTTGATTTCATCATTTGATCGAGCTGCACTTAGCTTAAAATAATTTAAGAACAGTCTAAATAATAAGTCAGCCAACCACTCTAGGGGTTAGATAATCCTCCTTTATTGTTCTCTTATTTTTCTGTATTTTTCATTCGCCATTTAATTACTGACTCTAGCAGGGTAGATGTGGAAAGTGTTAAAAGGTAAACTTCTAATAAATTATGCAGTTTATCATTGTCTCCCTGGAAAACACAAGTACATGGGAAATATGAGTTTCCTTTAAATTCATGAATTTATCTAATGTGATTATGATTTCAACCAAACTCTTAGAAAGAATTTTTGTTATGAATTTTTTTTTTTTGGAATTTGAAAAAAATACATAATTTATTTATGAAGATAGCTAGTTTTCTGATAAAATATGTTATCACTACTATTTTCAAAATGTAGTCTAAAAGTATAATATTTAGAATAGTATTATGCTGAATAAAGAATATAAGAAAAAAGTTATGAGTATAAAAAGCCTAGAAAGAGATTGTTCTGTGTATGTCTGTATAAAATATACTATATTAATTTATATATTATCTAATAGAACATATTTTGATAAATATTAATATGACAAAGTCTATATTACTTGCTATTATATATTATAGGAAGGGAAGAATCATTAAATAAAAGATATTAATGCAACTAGATGACTATAAACTTGGCCCTTTTGCTGCATTATACACAAAAATAGATTTCATACGTATTTAAAGGTAAAATGTAGAACAAACAAAACAAAAATCCACACAAAAAAAGAGATATCCGGAAGTAAATATAAATATTTTTCATATAGCAGGGTGAAGCAATAAAGGAGAAACTAAAGAAATATTAATAGATTTGGCTATATAAGCGGTAAACTTTTTATATATTAAAAATCATTAATAATGTTTATATAAATAAGTTTATGTTAATATGTCATATATGATAGATGATTAATATACATGCTCTTACAAATAAGAGAGTAAACATCTTAATAGAAAACAGTTCAAAGACTTTATATAGATAATTCATAGAATAAGAAATAATTATAAACAATAAACAAATTTTTAAAATATTCAACCATGTATTAATTTTTTATTTAAGTATAGTTAGTATACAATATTAGTTATAAGTTTCAGGTTACAATATGGTGACTCGACATTTTTATATCTTATTAATGAAAGCAAATCAAATTAAAATATTTTCTAGGGTTAGAATGGCCAATTATTTTAACAGATTAATATCTGATCTTTGGTCTGTGAAGAAAAGTTTGTTTAATGTATGGCTTGTAGAAATAGACAGCCTTTTTGGACAGCACATTTAGAAATAAGTATTTTACAGTCTTAATACTTATTTGATTCTCTTTGTTTAAATCAGAAATGCATATAAAAATATGAAAACTAGGCACTTTCTTTCAGCATTGTTTATATTGGTGCTGAGCTCCAAATAACCCACTTACCCAATAGTAAGACTATTGCTATGTAGATAATTGTAATTCCATAAGATGTAGTACTGTTAAGTCATTCAAAACTGTGTTTTCGCAACCTACGTGACCATCAACAGATAAATGAATTAAGAAAATGTTATATATATAAAATAGAATTCTATATTATATATAATAGGATTTTATATATAATATATGCATTATATATAATGGAATATTATTCAACCATAAAAAGAAGAAAACTATGTTATTTATGACAACATGGGTGAAACTGGAGGGTGTTATACTAAGTGAAATAAATCAGGCAGAGAAAGACAAATACTGCATGCTATCACTTATATATGGAATCTAAGAAAAGTAAAACTCATAGAGAGAGTAAAAAAAAAAGAAAAAGGTATACCAAAACAGATTTCCAAAAAAAAATGTTTGGTGTTTAGGGAAAATGCTAAAATTATGCTAAATGATCTAGGTAAAATTAATATATTTAATTCTGACGTAATTTGACACATTCTGATTTAGATAAATACATAGAAAAAAGAAAAAGAAGAAATAATACAGTAATATAAGTTCAATCTAATTTATTATTATATGAAAAAAGACTTGAAGGCAATACAACAGGATGTTAAAGAGTTTGTTGTAATATTGCATGAACTGTTTGGAAAATTTTTTAAAAATGGAAACAATGGTTTATGCATAAAGAAATTAATCATAAGAATCTTAACAATACAAGTTAAATGTTCATAAATAGGGAAATGTTTCAATTACATCATAACGTACGCATGACAGAATTCTCAGGCATAATCATGTCTTTGAAGGGTTTTATTTTAATTTGGAAAAGTACTTATGATATCATGCTAAGTGATTAAAGAATGTGAGTATATGTTTAAAAGCTGCAGGGAAATATGGTAAATTGTTAGTAGCTATTACCATTAAATGGCAGAATTATAATTGTCATTTTTCATGTTTCAGAATATTTCAAATTTTCAACTATTGTATAAGCCTCCAACCTTTGCAATCAGAGAAAAAAGGTCTTTAACATCTCAGGATGTGTGTGTGTGTGTGTGTGTGTGTGTGTGTGTGTGTGTGGTGTGTGTGTGTGTGTACACATGTAAATGTATATACACACATATCTATATCTGACCATATATATGTCAAGAAGCATTTATAAATTCATTTAGCTAATGCAATTAATAAAAGCTAGTCTTTAAACAATAGCTTTGTCTTGATCTGTAATACTTTGGCACTGCCTAGATTTGGCATCATTAACTGATGCTACAAGTAAAATAACAGTAAGGTGCATTTATACACAGGAAGAAAGGAGAGATTAAGGTTCCCTGTTAATACTAGGAGTCTGACAGATTCTGATATACTTTGTGTACTGTATCTGTATTTTCATTTGCATTTATTTTTCTAGAGGATTTTACGGCTAAAGCTAGGTCCCCAAAGAAGTCAGGGTTTTTTTTTGTGTGTGTGTGTTACCCACAACTTGGCGGGAAGCAGAATATCTGCAATTACTCCTGCTTTTAACTGACTTTGAATCCTCTCCTTTTGGCTTGTGCACCCGGCTTTGAGACAGAAGAAGGTAAAAAAAAAAAAAAAAAAAAAAAAACTTTGTTGGTTTTCAAATGTCATTTCCCCTTTGGATTTGTTGATGGTAAAATTCTGTCTTTGTATCTGAAACTGGAAACTCTTCTAATCCTGGATGGAGTCTGAGTGTAGTTCATTGGAAGGCTTTCTCTTATCTGTGTCTAGGATCAGCATTTGGTCTGATGTTCATTTACATCCAGGTGCAAAACTTGAAGACATTTACCTTTAGTGCAGTGGCCCAAATTTTGTTCCTCATTCTGCTTGTACTATCATTAACTGTCAGTTCTTAATTATATCCACATACAAATTTGGGCCAGAGGCAGCGGGATCTGTGTTTTCTCTTCTTTCTGTGTGCCTGAGCCTTGGATTTTTCTTTCTTCCGTTCATGTTTGCTAGGCTCTGAATTTGTATTTGTAGTCTTCCAAGTCAAGACATTGTTTGGCCTAGAAAAAATATAATTATTTCTGATGATGTCTCCTCATCTCAGCAGTTAGAATACTCCTTTTATATATTTATTTGCATTTACGCCACAGAAAGAATTGAGTAATTAACATGAGTATCTTGCAATACAGATACTTTAAAGTTTGCAGTGACTTTGAGATGCTTGTTCTATATAAATCTCACAGCTCTTCTTGAAGCAGATTTTGCTCATGTTTCATGTGAGAAAAAGTTTAGTAAAGTTGAACGAAGCTAGACATCACTAGCTCCAGTCTCTCTACATCTAGAACTCACCTACCAGACTGGAACTGTCTTAGAGTGACACTAGCCTGTGGTGTTAATTATGGTATGTCCATTCTGGGAATGTTGCTGATACTTTGATCAAGCCTCTTTAATATGACTCTTTCATTTTATTCATATCTTATTACATATGTATGCTTCCTACTTTCTGTGCAGGAATTTGAAAGGAATAGAAGTTAGTTTCTCTTTAATACTCCTAATCCCCATTACTTGTAAGATGAAGTCCATACTCTTTAACATGGTATATGGACTTTCTAACCAGTTCCCTAGTGATTTCAATGCTACTGGTCTGGCACGACACTTTAAAAAGCATTGTATCTACTTATTCTTGAAGACCAGACTAAATTGATCTCCAAATTCTTTTCTGACTGTAGATATACTTAATTGCTTTTTTCTCTATGTTTTCATGCTTTTATCAGTTACATTACAATTTTGCTGGCTATTTGTGGGTGTCTTGGTCACTTTACTGTCTTCCTTACTTAAGGGATAGAACTTGTTCTACTTTTTTAGATCCTCATATGATAAGGCTCTAATATGATGTTTGGCACCTGTGGGAACTCACTAAGAATTTAAATGAGTATTTAATGTGCCTGGAAATTCTTGTTCATTTAATGTTGCTTGTATAGGATGAATACTTTGCTTCACTGGTTTTCCTTTTCATTATGTCTTTGTTTTCAAATCAAACTTTTCTGTTTTTAGGACAACTAGGAGGGGAAAACTGTTGTTTTTTAAATAACTTCTACGTGCTCAGTACTGTGCTTTACATATATTTTATGTCATTCTTTGAGTAACTTCATGACATGACTATATTATTCCCAATTTTAAGATAAGGAAACTGAAGCTTAAAAAGTTTAAGTAATTTTGTGAATATCACATGACTTGAAAGTGCTACAAAATGAGATTTTAATTCAGCATTTTCCCCAAACCTGTTCCTCTCTGCTGCCTCCAAAATTAATTTCTGTTTCTCTCATGGAATGTTAAGGTGATCGGGAAAGGGGTATATCTCCAGATAAAATAAGAGATGACCTCCACATTAGCAATACTAGTGATGGTTCCTGCTCTTTCTCTGTGTTCTTTGCATTCAGATTCAATTCCTAAATTACATTCAGTGTCGCAATTATTTCTACCATGTCTCTCCTTCCCTCTCTGAAGATCACTGAAGAGGTAGTTCCAGATGCCTTTATTTCCACGTCTTTACCTAAACTTGTTTTGATTGACCTCATTTGTAAATCAAATGCAGTTTATTTTCTCCCTTAATCAGATATAGGAATTAGGCAAAGAGACATTTAAAAGATGTTCAAACTGGACATTTGATTGAAATTTCTGGTAAGTGGTTTTCTGTGCAGCTGAGGAGAAATTCGTTTTTACAAGTACTCAAGATTACAAGTTTATTTTTGAACCTTTTTGTCTATGTACACACTTTACACATTGTAATGTCATTTGAATTCTCACTTTGCAAACTGTTTTTTCTTCCCAAGAAAAGTAAATTCTCTTGAGGATAATTGGTTTTTTCTCACTCTAAGTTAAAAACATAAGAATATTTTGGAAGATCAAGTAGCTATTCTTTCTTCCACTTATTATTAAAGTCACACTCTCTTTAGGAATGACAATACATGATCAATTTTAAGTAAGGAACAAATTTAAACCTGTGGTAACCAATTCATTTTGTTATAATTCATTAAATATAAATTTCATATTTTACATCAGTCAGTGATATGAAGCTGAAAACTGTAATCTCATATCAAAGGACTGGCACAAAATTTTAGTTTAGTATCCTGTACATATCCATTTGTTTAAACCATCTGATGAAGAAAAAATATAATTTGTCATTTAAAAGGCAAAAAATACATTTCATTCTCTTTCCTATTGTATTGTTGCGTGTTTTTCTTTGACACTTCAGAATGACCTTTGCTTTAATAGAGGGAAGTGGATATGGGACCTCTTTTTAGTCTATATTGATTTAATTCCCCTTTATCTATTGTGCAAGCTTGGTGTTCCGCATTTGTGAATTCTGTTAGACTGTCAGATAGTCATGGTTGCAATTTGAAAAATATATTGAAGAGTGGCACCCTGGGACTATGTTTCCACATTGTTTACTGGTCCACTGGCTGAATTGGAATACCAGAGACTAATTATTTATTAGATTTAGTCTATATTTGCGTTGTGCAAAGCTCTGGCTACATGTAGCTGTATACATTTGTAAAATTTTCCAAAATTAAATTTGAGTTACAGAAGAAAAATATAAACAAAATTCATTAAAATTGGCCCACTTTATTTAAAGCACTTGACAAAACTTCAGCTTCATACTCTTAAAACAAATGCAGTTGTAAAATTATTACCCAAGGATTTGTGGTAAATTGATCCACCAAGAATAACAGAAAAAGAATTAGAGGGTGATAAGGTGAATTGCAGCTGATATTCTTTTTGCTAACTGAACTTTTGTTTTATCCAAATCTTGTTCCTGTATCTCCACTGGATCTCTGAGGTCAAGCATATATTAAGTACTTCATAAATATTTGTCGTTTACACACATTCCGTATGTCATTGTTTTGCTTTGTTTCAAATGCATGAAACAATAAATTTGAAGTGGCAAATGTAAATGTAGACACAGTGAGAAGGCAATCAAGAATGCTGCTTGATGAAAAAGAGAATAAAATTAGAAGGAACAAATGAGTTCACCAGTATTGGCTTTACATATAGTCCCTTATGTGAGAGTAATTAAGTCAATTAACACTAACGGTGACATTTTCATTTGTAGGCAGTGCTAGGATACTGGCTACCCCACACAAAAAGGAGGAAAATTTATCTCTAAAACCCGAAAACAATCTAAGGTAAGAATACAAAACAAACAAGCAAACAAAACCAAAACAAAATATAATGGAATTGACAATATCATCACACATGAGAGCCCAAGACTTAAAATCACTTGATTATCAGCTTTGGGGTTACTGTACATTTTTACTACAATCCCGTGGTATAGGTCTCAAGGATAGCATTATACAAAGACACTAGAAGTTGTCTTACAAATAGATAAGTATAAAAATCACAGAACTTATAGAAACCAAGTATTCCTTTTAGTTGTCATGAGCTCTGGGACAGAGTTTTTATCAGCTATGATCAAATAAGTTGGATAGGTCATATAACAAGTTAGAACTTGCCAATTTTTTTAATAGAAGAAACAGATGTCATCTTCTGTTGTAAACTACATCCTGACCATATCCCGCCCTGACTACTTTATAGCTATATGAACTCCCACTCCACCCCCTTTTCCCCTTTTCAAGCAAACCAACCTACCAGGCTGTGTATTTTTAATCACGTTCTATAGCAATCAAGAATTTGCCATCAGAGAAACTGTTTCACTGCTTCTTATCTTTCAATGCCTGTTCTTGCTAAACAGATTTTAGATAAGAGCAACTGGCAGTAAGTGCCCTTCCTGAAAATAGAGGTCAAAAACCTTGCTATTGAAGGCCTAGAGTAAATGGTTCTGGAAGGCATTTAAAATCTTAGTCATATTCAAATCCCAAATACAATTTTTCTCCTTTTAACAGAAATTTGAAAGTTTTTAGAAATAGTTTCTAATTAAAAAACTATTTCAATCCTATAGAAAATCTAGAAATTAATGAATAAGCGGTAACTCTTTTTTTATGTGTTAAAATGAGAAAGAACATTTTAAACTGAAAAAAATGGAAAAGACCTTTGAGTTTTTGGTGTTGTTTGTGAAAGGACTGCAAATGGAAAAAGTCAGGACTCACTCTGTGGTGATATTTGCAAAAGAAAATAATACATTTTGTGACCTGTCAAAGGGCCTTCAGATAGATTCTTGTTGATTCTAAATGTAGGCCTGCCTTAGATCACTGCTGAGGAAAACTGTTTCTCAAGACATTTTTTGTGACCATGTTGTCTGAATATTACAAACCAAAGTGTATTGGAAAGTATGACCTCGAATGTGAAAAAGGAAAAAGTGATGAAGAAAGAATGAAAGAGAACATGACAGAGCATTTGGTCTCAGTTCCTGAGTATGAAGTAGAAAAAGGGTACTGACTTGGTTAACCAGACTGTGCCCTTTGTTAAACTGCAGAGTATCACATCAAAGGCCACAGAGCTATTTGAACAGGTGCTTCTAAAAATTGTATTGAATAACCTCTGTGCCACTTTAGATTATGAATGGTCTACATAACTGCACAAACGAGTGAATGTAAGAAGAATGAACTGGCAGGCGAGGCCTATCTGGTAAAGAACCCATGATCCTGAGGTGAATGTAGCTTTTCAAAAGATTCAATGACTGCTTTAAATTAAATGTTTTATGTGGCTGAACAAAGTTCCATGGAGGTACTACTTTCTTTTCAATATCAATTCCTGGTTGTTGTCCTAATTCTTTTATCAGAATTTTTCAGAATTTCTTTCTCAGATGAATTTTTAATTTATATATTTGTCAGTGATGATTTTATAAGGATGTCATTATCTGCTCTCTTCTTCCGTCTTCTACTCCATGAACTAGAACTTCCTTCCAACCATGTGTGAAGGCATTTCGAATGACACAGGTACAATTAGGGAATATGTCAATGATTATTTACTGATATATGCGTTGTATTCAGGACTGTGCTAGTTAAAGTATGTGACTGAGAAAATAGGAGGTGGGTGGGAATTGACTACCCACCCCACCAGGATGCTAAGAATTTATTTAAGGAGCAAAATTAAACCAGAATATAATTAGAGAAAAGAGGAGGAGCTAAATGAGTTCTGTGACATTGCAGTAAAAGAGAATAAAACATGTACAGAAGGGCTGAGCTCTTCAGTGTAGTCGAGGATGCCTTCAGTAGTGAGTGGGACTTAAAAATGGGTAAGATTTACAGATAAAGAAGGTCTTTTCAGGAATGAGAGTAGATGGAGCTTAACAAGAATAGGTTAGTTCATTATCTGAGATCCTTTTTGATTCCTAGGTTCCCATGTACATGTCAACTTTGACTGCAAGCTAATCAATAATTGTTCCCATATGTACTGCTGGGCGACCACTCCATGCATATAAATATTTTGGGGAAAATTTTGCTTACCTCAGTTTCAGACTTAACCACCTACCAGGCTATCATTGCCAGAGAAAATGCAAAAGGTGAGACATTACCATGAAATAGATGAGCATAAAAAGTCATTTGAAAATGAGGGGAGAGAAAGTACTAATTAAAATATACTCTTTCATAGTTTAGTCTATAAGTGTTATACTATAAGTGTTTGACTAGAATACAGAAAGATATTCTTTGTGGATTTTAACATATTTTTATAATAAAGGTATAAATATAGCTAATTTATGTTGTAGCAGATTATATTTTCCAAAGGTGGCCACACCAATAAATGCCCTCCCACATGGCCTTCTTCCAAAATGATGCGGATACTTCTTCCAAAGTAATGCGGCTGGGGTTTTGTTCCCTTCCCTTGGATATGGGCCAGCCTCTGTGATTCACTTCATCCAATAGAGTGAAACAGAAGTAACCCCAAAGTCTAGGTCAAAAAAGGTGATAGAATTTTCACCTAGTTCTCTCTCTCAGGATACTTGATCTTGGAAGCGCGCGACTATGTAGTGAGAAAGTCACACAAAGCCCATGTGGAGAAATCACATGGAGAGGCCCACACAGAGAGGAAATGGGGACCCACATGACATTTAGCATCAGTCATCAAATGTGAATGAAGGAGGCTTCAGATGATTTAGCTCAGAGCCTTCAGCCTGAGACTCCCATCTGAGGTCCCAGACACCATGGAGAAGAGATTAGCCATTCCCACTGTGCTGTCCAAATTCCTGACCCACAGAATTCTCTAGCATAACACCAGTATCTTATTAATCTGTTACACAGCCATAGTAATTGGAAAATATGTCAATCAGAATTTCATACCTAAGTTTATACAGGCTCCACCTATTCACTTAAGAATTTCTCTTTAGTATACAAATAACCTCACTTTCAAAAGTATCTGTCTGCACTTTTGAAAACTCAGTTTCCAAACTGTAGACTGATCATTTTGCCAAATTTTGGAAAACAATTTTTAAATCTCACTTGTATCCCCAGGATATGGTGCAAATTCCTGATTTAGTTATGTGCTCCATTACAAAAAAAAAAAAAGAATCAGTCTCAGAGTCTGCTGAGTAGCGACCTTTGCTCTTCATGGAACGCAGCAAAGTTTTTAACAGTATTGGCAGAAAATAGAAATACTATTTAAAATTAAAAAATAAAATTCTTTGTTGAGTGGAGCCTATAAGTACATTATCTCATCCAGTGACTACGCTAGTGTAAGTAAAGATGGATTAACCAATTATGGTTGAAAATTACATATATTTATTATTTTTAACATGTATAGTCATAGTTTCTAACACTACGTCTGCCTACAGTGTGTACCACTGATATCAAGGACCAGGTGAAAAAATATATCATGAGCGAATTACTGAAAAAGACATTTAAAATGTTTCCTATTGTCATTTATTTGATAAAGTTGAACATTAATAAAAATATTAATTCAACTGCTGAAAACTACACAGCAATAACTTCCATGTTCACAGCAGCACAGTGAAAGAACATATTTATCCTTCTACATAGAGATCAGGCCAAAAAAAAGAGTATCTTAAACCTTTCCTACCACATTTAAACAATGCTCATTATTATTATAAACACCTAATTTTACCTTTATTTAAAAAAATTATTGTAGAGAGACCTGAAATCATCAGCTTGCCTATAAAATGTTAGAAACATTCCATTAGGCCTTAAAGAAAAATACCCTCGGTTGTAAGGTAATTGTGAAGGCAAGAGATTAAAATCATTTGTAACCATCCACGTATGATTTTTAGCTTCCTGACGTCACAAAGTTAGTTACTAGATTGTTTCCATTACTCCTTGGAATGATCGGAGCACACCATCATTGGATTCATCCCTTCAGTCCTTTTCTTCTTTTCATCTTTCTCTTTATTAACTCAGACAGAAATTTGGCAGGAATATGGTATGTTTATTGCAAGACAATTGAATGCATTACTGAGAAATTTTAATGCATGTTCAGACAGCATTTATTCATTCAACAAATATCTGAGCTCTCTTAAAGAAGATATAAAAGGCAGTTCCTACTTTGAGGAATATGCAGCATAGTGGAAAGCAAGCATGAACTGGGGTTGAAACCAAGAACTACAAGAGCACTGCTTAGGAGAACTAAACTTGACCAAGAGGTTTGGGTAAGATATCAGAGAGAGAGTTAGGTTGTGAACTAAGTCTTAAAGGAAGACTAGAAGTTTATGAAATGAAGTGAGGAACAGGGAGGTTATTTGTATTAAAATGCCAGTAATAGCTTCCACACCATATTTCCTCATAAGAATGCCTCTGCCCATTCATAGACACTGCTAAAGGCCATATTAGTGCCCTGTGATTGTGGAACTTTAGCCACAGCTGGTTCAGGCACAGTAAACAACTGATTCCAAGGAGTCTATCCATAGCCTGGCTTGTGCTATGAATCAGAATCTCTCTTCCAAGGTTTCGGGTTAAGAGGCACAGAGATTGAAAGACAATAACTAATGCTGAAGCTGTTAAGATCATGTAGATCAGAGTTGGCAGCCACCGTGGACTTCATACAAGCAAAAGAATCTGGTTTACTGAGGATAGGACAATACTATTAAGAGAATACAGAGCCCCAGGTAGAGACAGCCCAGTTCCTACAGCCTTGACTATCATTCTTGCCTTTTAATTCTGTGAAATTTTCTCTGAATCTTTCCAGTAAGCCAATTTTTACAAAACGAACAAACAAATAAACAACAACAACAAAACCATTAGTCTGACTGGCTTCTCAATCTTGAAACCAAAGAGTTTCTAAGGCTACAATAAAGGGAAAGTGTGTAGAATGTATTAGAGACCTGAAAGAATCTTGTAGGTCTGGAGAACTGTGAAGGTCATTTATCTACAAGAAAGTGTTAGTTTGTGCTATACACTGTGTGCTATACACTGTGGTGGATACCAGAATTACCATAATAAATGACAGAATCTTTGACTTCAAAGAATCTGCATTGGGTTACAGGTCCAATCAGTGTTAAGATGAGAGAAATAACATAGAGTCATAAATTTGGTTTTAACTCTTGGCTTGAGGAGTTTAGATTTAATTCTGTAGTATGTTTATTTTCAGTGGGGGCATATTAT
>NW_011888789.1:7336559-7357426 GCF_000151845.1 Pteropus vampyrus
TTAGTCTGACTGGCTTCTCAATCTTGAAACCAAAGAGTTTCTAAGGCTACAATAAAGGGAAAGTGTGTAGAATGTATTAGAGACCTGAAAGAATCTTGTAGGTCTGGAGAACTGTGAAGGTCATTTATCTACAAGAAAGTGTTAGTTTGTGCTATACACTGTGTGCTATACACTGTGGTGGATACCAGAATTACCATAATAAATGACAGAATCTTTGACTTCAAAGAATCTGCATTGGGTTACAGGTCCAATCAGTGTTAAGATGAGAGAAATAACATAGAGTCATAAATTTGGTTTTAACTCTTGGCTTGAGGAGTTTAGATTTAATTCTGTAGTATGTTTATTTTCAGTGGGGGCATATTATCGACTCTTATTAGGGCAGCAAAATAGCAACAATATTAGCTATTTCAATGGTTTATCCACAGTGTCTAAGATCAACCCTACCTGACGAAATCCTATTTCTTAACACTTAATTTTCCTCCATAGGTGGGAAGGGGCAATACATGAAAAGTTATGAAACAGTGCTATAAGCCATAGTACTTCTCTCTCTGTCTCTGTCTTTGTCTTTCTCTGTATTTAGCAAGAGACTTTTGTTTTTTTTATTAATAATGTATCCAGCTGAAGAGAAACCACTAGATTTCATCTTCATATAGATGTGTTAAACAGCCATAAGAACACATGCTTTCCTATATCCGGAAGACTCATTTTAGTAGAGTTTATATTGGGAACTGTGGCTATGTTTTGGCAGAAATTATAGCCTGTCCTAGTAAGTGTTCTCATGTAAAAGCAAATCACTGTAGCAGGGTAAGGCCCTCAGACTATGCAGAACAAGAACATTTTCATTGGTCTGTAGTAAAAACGATCTGGCTTTTTTAGGGATAATTACACTAAGCTTTATGTTAGGTGTAGGCCTCATCTGTGAAATGTTTACATTTGCCTCTTTTTTTTAGGGTATGATCACCTTTTAAAGAATATTTTCCCTAAATCCAAAATAGTATGATGAAAAAATTAATTTATATTTCAAGATTTATCCTTTTGTCCAGAAAAACCAGTAGATTGAGCCAAGTTATTTGTGAAACAATTTGAAATAACTAATTCTCTACGTCCTTAAAAAACGTACATATGTTGAAAAGAGATATATGAGGCATTGAGATTAATTTTGATTTTATCTTTTCATTTGTATGACAACATACATGAAAATCTACAGCTTTCAGGATCAAATACTCTCTGTTTCTAAGGACACAACATCCCCTTCTGAGAAAGCCATGCTATTACATGTATTTTTGTCACTTTGTTGGTTAAGATACATTTATGTGTCATTTATTTTTTAAATTTGAAGGCACAAGGGCAGTGTGTCAGCCATTGCTCATTAGAGGGCATGTACTTTATTAATAGGCAGTACAATTCTGCTCTTAAGTTACTGATTTTTATATAAACCATTTGCTGTTTCTCTTTGTAACAAAATGGTAGTGTCAGTAGGCTATATCATGAACTTAGTAGGAGCAAACTGAGTTGTTTGATGAACTTGGACCTCTTTTGTTTTGTATAAATGAGCATTCTTTTTAATTCTTTACAGGTTATTGTCAAGCATTATATTGGTAAACGTGTTTCCTGTTAAAGTAGTAATATTTTATACAAAACATCGTGCCTAGTAGACACTCAAAATTTCTGTTCATTGATCAACTAAGCAAAATGTCTTTGCCCTTTAACAAGTGGTTAAAAATGGGGGTTTATTGGTGGTGTAAATATTGCAAAATTTGCAGAGAAAATAGAATTCATCAATTCTATGTATTGTGGTTTAAATGATGAATAGCATGGATAAAGAATTAATTGTCACACTGTATTTTTTAAAATTTTATTTTATTCAAGTATACAGTACATTGTTTGGACATTTATACAGTTTATGAAACGATCCCCCTGATTGCTCTTTCTCTCCTCTGGCTCTCCACCTAGCCATTACATTACTGCTGACTGTATTCCCTATGATGTAATCCCCATCCCTATGACCATCTATCAACTACTAATTTGTACTTCTTTAACCCTTCACCTCTACTGTTTACTAACTGTGTGCCTTGGGGCAAGTTATTTGACTTTTCTCAGCCTTAGTTTTTTCATAATTCTCAGTCTAAAAGTTTATATGATAATTAAATGAGACCATGTAGGTTATGTGCCTAGCACAAGTCCTGGTATATGGTAAGCACTAAATAGGCATTAACTTTTATTATTATGATTATTGTAATCATTTTCTTTATTACATCATCATCATCATCATCAGCTAGAATACTTCTGCCTCTTACCCTTTAGTCTAATGCCAGTAAGGAGTCTGATTAAGTTCCCAGCTATGCCTGTATCCCTATGTCTTACCATCCCCTTTAACTGATGTGCTACTGTATTATCTATTTATTGCCTTCTAACAAATTACCCCCCAAACTTACCAGCTTTAAATAACAAACATTTCATACAGTTTCTGAGGGTTAGGAATCCAACGACAGCTTTGCTGAGTAGTTCCAATTTCAGGTCCCCCATGAGGTTGTAGTCAAGCTATTGGCCAGGGATACTATCTTTGAAGGCTTGACTCAAAGAAGATGATATGCTTTTAAGTTCACTTGTGCGGCTGTGGGCAGGAGTCTTCAATTTCTTCGCATTGAGACTCGGTGGAGCCGCTCATGACATGGCTTCCCTCAGAGCAAGAGATGTGCTCTGAGAGGTGGCAAACAATCAATTTCATTGTATCAGTGCTGGTGCAGTGTAGGAAGAGACAATGCAGGGTATGGAACCCAGAAGATAGAGCTCATTTGGAGCCATCTTGGAGGCTGCTGTCAAAGCTACATTTCTTGCTAGAGTTCCTGTTTTTGCAGCCTACTGTTGCCTCACCTATGATTGCACAGAATCATTGCCTACATTTAAAATATCCCAATATATTCTTTTTCATGTGTACTTACCCTCTCTTTACACCTCAATTTTCATACTAAGCCTTTCTTTTAAGAAAGAATTATCTTCCCTTTTAACATGAGGAAAAACTCCCCAGTGTATAAAAACAAAATGATCATTCACCGTCTCTTTCTAGTGTGTGACATGCAGTGAGATTTAACTTTATTGCTCTGTTAGAATATTCTATTCTCTGTGGAGGGCCATTAAAAAAAAAATCACTCTTTCAGCTTTTGCCAGAAATATAAAAACCTATCTCTGTGAAGTTTGTCAAGTGAAATGGACACAAATATGCCACAAAGGCTAGAGAAAAAACAACAAAGCTACAATTTCAGTCTATGAAAGAGGTAAGTTAGAATAAAACTGCAGTGAAAATGTCCAGAAAACATATGTTGCTTTTTAGGAGGGAAATGAGAAAATCCAGAGGATAAAATACAGAGCACAAAGCTTAGAGATCCCATAGAGAAACAAGACACCAACCTCAGAGCAATTTTATGCAAAATATTTTCAGTGTTTTCGGGCCAACTGTAAAGAAAACCAGGTATACACAGAGCTTTAGGGCACTATGGAGAGAAAGCTTTTGAAATGGACTCTCATGAGTGTTATAAACAGAAACATTCTTTAACTTACATGACAATGAGAAAATATGAACTCCTGGTGGGAGATGCCACTGGACAATCGAGGCTTTTTTTTTGTTCTCAGCCCTTTCCTCAAGGAAAATAATGGAAATTGGTAGTGCTATATTGACAAGTCCAAATAAGCGTTTAGCCAGAACAGATAGTACTTTTTTTTTTTGTTATTCAATACACAAACTGATCTCAGATCATCACTTCAACCAGAAAGCATGTGTGTTAGTTTGCTGGCTTTTAAAAATTTCTAAACAAAATTTTGTAGTTATCAAGAGTTATACAAAACCAGGTATGAATATTGGCTCTGGTCCCCACTAACTGTGACATTTTAGAAGGCTTGCTTGGCTGCTCAAAGCCTTTTTTCCTTATATGTAAAACACAAATAAACCCCAACGCATAGTAGGTGTGTTGTAAAGTTTATTATTAATAGTGAACACTTTTTTATCAAATGATTTTGATTTTCAGGAGTTAAATTTCTAAGAGAAATAAAGGGCTCTATCATAAAATTATATCTTGTTAGTGTGGAGTAAAAAAATAATTAAACTCAGTTGTCCTTTAGCTGCAGTGATACAATCAAAGCTCAATAAATTCCTTTAGATTAATTAACTTCTGATTGCACATGATATCCTAATTATGGCTTTACTCATGGACTTCTAATGAAAATATATATCCAAACTCTAAGCTCCTTGAAGACAGGAACTGTCTATCACTCATCCGTTTACCCCTATCTTTAGCATAGTGCTTTACACATAGGAAATGCTCAACAAATATTTATTAATTTACATTGAAGGGTTTGTAGAGAGTTACTACAATCTAATTCTGCAATTCATGTTCTGTTTCTCTTCCTATTGTTCCATACTACCCCCATTTTTGCCACTTATATACATATTTGGAGCCTGAATCTTCAGGGAAAAAAAAAAAGGCTACAAAGACATAATTAAGCCATTGATATATTACTTAATTTTCTGAACTTGATAACTCTCTAGACTTAGTGATCTGTCTCTGCTCATTAACACCTCTCCTTGAAGAGGGAGAGGAAAAAAGGTTGAAATGCAAATCTGTGAATTCATAAGCCCATACGAATTCTTAAGCACAGGAGAAAAGGGTAAAATTGTAAGTACACATGAAATTTGATCAAAAGTGTTGGTTTTTCCTTACCTGTGTCATCTGTTTCCAAGCACATATGATAACCAAGACTTAACACTACATCACTTTTTTGGGAAAATATTGTTAGAGCTCCACTTGTGTATATGGGGGTAACACTGGTGACAGTGGTTTTTGGAGATGAGGGATTTCAGGTGTGTGTGGTGGCCTTGTCATTGTGAGCTGACTCGACAATAAATGCTTACATTAAAATAAAATGCCAAAATCAATTTTTCAGAAAAGAAGAGAAATGGAGTGACATATTGAGTTTTTATTCACTCGAATCATTCAGTATTACAGATTGACTAACCATGATGTGCTGGTATCTTTTCAAACCCTGTGGATTATATAAAAATGAAGACAATGTTGGTCCTCATCCCAGAGAATTTTCCAGCTCAGTAGAAACAATAAAACAAACAGTCGGATTGTAACCCAACTTCAACTGTAGGTCGTCTCACCTGAGTTCATGTGAGTTTGGTGTCCTGGTTAGGTAAGATGTTGTCCTTCATGGCATCTCATCTTAGCAAACTTTGGCATTATTTGCTTTTAATATCCAAAATAGGGGTATGTCTATACTTAATTTTATTTTTATTTTTGAATAGCAAATAATCATATGACCTTAAAAAATATATCTGCATTCATCTAATCAAGAAAATGTGTTCAATTTTTATTAGTAAGAATTTAGGAGAAATAAAATTATAATATCACATGCATTACCGTTCTAGGACATTTTATAGTTTTCAAGGGCATTTAACTACATTGTGTTTTACTTAAACTTCATAACAACCATGTACATGAAGCAGGGAAGGCATTTTGCAGATGAAGACATTGAGGGTCAGGGATATTCAGTGACTGGCAGCTGGTATTACCAAAATCAAGAGATTTGTTTGCCTATGTGCATCAAAGCCAGAGGAGTCATGAACAGGAGTTTGCAGCAAAGAAAGCAGAGGTTTATTTAAAGAAATGGCACCAAGCTGGGAGACACAGGTGAGCTAGTGCTCCTAAGACCTGGCTTCCCGGTGGCATGTACATTACAGATTACATAGGATAAAATCACAAGACACCATGTTACGGGATAGGGTTAATGCTTGGAGCTGATTGGTACAAGGTGAGATAAGGGTAATAAATTATTTCTTCAGGTCTTGAGGACAGACAGCTCTGATGTCTTTTCTGATGTCCACCTGTCTGGTTTCATGGAAAAGTAGCCAGGGGGTTGTTCTACCTTAGGGCTCAGGAACGGAGACATAACCTAGGTCAAGATGTTATCTTTAGCCTGCCAGAGGTCGGGACAGTGTGACCATCAGTCAGATCCTGGCTATCGTCCTCTGCTGCCTCGGGCTTGCTGATTATCTGGGGGAAAGGCTGGGTCTCTGAGGGGCATAAGGAGAGAGAGAGAGGTAGGATTTCTAGAGCTTGGATTTGAAACTAGATTTAATTAAAGTCATAAGGACCCTTGGTTTCACTGGCATGTAGCAGAGGCCTTGACCAGGCTCTTCCACATGAATGCACTTGAATTGTCCAAGGAAAGAGTCTACATATAAAACGGCCTTGAAAATAAGTAGATTCTAGCAATTTCTGTCTAGTTTGGTCTATATTTATGTAGACAAGTAGTTAAAAATTGTTCACTTTAATTCAATATTATGTCTCTGAATGTGAATGAATTCTTTCTCTATAATACTCTTAGCTGACTGTTTATACGCTGTGTCATATCCCTCCTCTTTACATACAGGCAATGATTGTGGCAGAGTGTGACTGTTTCTGTAAACATTGAAAATAGACCTGTGGCTAGCACAAATGGCTGTGGGTGGCAGTAGCTTTTAGAAACCTTGATGAAACTTTTCGTGAGAATGTTTTCTGTTGAACAGTGCATTCTACACATAGAAGGGAAAATCCTTGTCAGCATGTTGCTTTTCTTGGAACTACATTAGCATTTATTCTCAGCAATGTCCTTTGGTGCTTCTCTTATTCATCCCTTCCATGAACCTAATCCACTCTCGGCACTATTCTTGGTGCTGAGAATAAGACCAGTGAACAAAGCAGATGTGTTCCCTGCCCTCATAGTGATTACACTCTGGTGTAGAAAATGGGCTGTTAAAATGCAAACCAAAAATCAATTATCTGTGACATCCTATTTTCTAGTTAGGGAGAAGGAGCACTGAACTACAATCCAGAGAACTTGGGTTGAAATCCCAGCTCCATAGGTTACTAGTTGCTCAAACTTGAGCACATCACTGGCCCTGAGCCCCAATTTGCTTATCTGAAAATGGTGAAAATCAGACCTTCCTGACAGACTTGTCGTAGAGGTTAAAATGACATGGCTTCAGACATATAGGAGGCACTCAATGAATGGCACCTTATTTTTATTTGGAGTAGGATATCAGGAGTAAGTACAGGGCCTGATGCAGTCATGTATAGAAAAGCGCTTTGTTAACTGCAAACACTATGTAAAATAATGTGCTGACGTGTTTATGATTGATAACCTTTTTTCAGGTTTTTAATTTTGGATGCACCACCTTTCTTTTTGGTACAGATCTATTTACTATCTAGAAGTTGTGGGCGAGTTGGTGGGTAGCCAGGAAAGATGACGGCTAGCAGAGCTTAAGCAGAAGAGCAGATGGATGTGCAGGCGGCTGTTGGTGTGGAAGCCGAGGAGGCAGCTGCTCTGGGGATGAAATCCAGGAGTGGGCTAGGTGGGGTAAGGGAGCCTCTGCAGGCACAGGGGAGTGACCTATCTCAGAGAAGTTGGACATATAACGCAGCAGGATGACTCAGAAAAGTCTGCAGAGCTTTAGAAATGTTCATTTCTTGGTTTGGAATACAGGTGAAAGACTAGAATGATGTTTGCTTGTTATTCAGAGATGTTCTTTGTAAGAGAAGAAAGAAAAAAAAAAAGGTTCCAAATAGTTCAGTGGGCATTGTGTAGTTCTCCTGCTTCCTCCCTTTTACCCCTCTTCCAGAGAGGAAAACAGTTATCTATGAAACAGAAAAGCTTGCATCTTTCTTGCATCTGCTAGACGGATGCCACTGTTCAAACTCATTTTCCATTATTTTAGTTATCCTTTTTAAGCCTCACACGTGTTGCTATTTTTAAAAATATTTCTAGGTTATGTGTCCACAGGTTATGTGAAACTCACCTTTTTGCCATTGTGCTATTTTAATGATAGGTGGTTGGCTAGATTTAGCCACCATTTATTGAGCACTTAAAATTCATCTCTGTAATAGCTCTATTCAGGCATTTTTATCATTTAAATTCATACAAACTCGTTAGAAACTGGGTATTATTTCTCTTTTGCTAATTGGGACACTGAGGTTTAAAGAGGCTGATTTATTTTCCCCATTTCCTGTAGTTAAAATGGAATAAAGCCTAGGTTTGTCTGCCTCCAAAGCCCTCGTTTGAGCCACTGTAGTGTAAAACAATTCCGATTCCTCTGGAAGATCAGTGCATCCACCTTCTGTGTCCTATTTATGACTGAGCAAGTGCTCTTTGCCCTCTTTATTGAGATTTTTTTTTTTCAGAGTAGAAGGAAGGGAAGGAAAATGCATTTATTGGCCATATATCTTATACAATATTGCTTTGCAAATATTTTACTATGACTCTCAAAAAAATAAAAGCCAAAATAGATATTTTACTACTATCTTGCTTAGAGGGATAATTATTTTGTTGAGGAAACTTCTTAGAGAAGTTGAATAGTTTGCCCAAGTTCATCATGTTTATTTACTTTCATTAACCTTTTCTACATATCTAGCAAATGCCAAAAACTGGGTCATCCATTGTTACAGAGAAGAATGACATAGTCTCTGTTCTTAAGGGCCTCAAAGCTTACTGGATAAGATAACACATGTAGAGATCATTATAATAAAATTTCAAAGAAAGATATGGGTACGTCATACATTGTATACATGTTATATATTGAGCACAGAGGTGACCATAAGCCAGCCTGAGAAGAATTAACGATGGCAGACTTCA
This sequence comes from Pteropus vampyrus, assembly GCF_000151845.1. Classification (NCBI taxonomy): domain Eukaryota; kingdom Metazoa; phylum Chordata; class Mammalia; order Chiroptera; family Pteropodidae; genus Pteropus; species Pteropus vampyrus. The sequence continues at coordinate 7,345,227 of NW_011888789.1, forward strand.
CACTTGGGCTTTTCTCCTTCCCAAACATAATTTTTCCCTCATTACATCATGGTACCCTCTAGAATGAGTGCATTCAGTGTACTGAAGGAGTCCGAGGGTGGTCAGGCACCTAGTTTGTGCAGGAAAGAAATGGTGAAAAACAAAACTAGGCTCAGTTTTTAATATCGCCTGTTAACTGTCAGGAACACCATTGTCATGTTAACTGGGTTTCCATTTTTCTTGAGTTCCAAAACTACATTGGGATGGAAGGGAATATAGTTTCTTTAGCGATGGTTGAAAGCAAAGAAGAAAACAAGTCAAGACCCAGCAGCGTGTATATCAACACACTAACTGAATTCTGGCTAACCACCTCTTATTTCATTTCTAAGCACTTATCTATGTGGCCAAAGGTGTTACAAACTTCTATCACGTTGGCCTTCCTCCCCAAATAGGAATGTTATTTAAAAGGGACATCTTAATGGAAAGAGGAGATTTTCTTTCCTATTCAGGTGTTTATATGTTGGTACATATACACAGAGAGCTCTTTTATGACTTTTTAGTCACTGTGACTCAGATATAATTAAATTCCCCTACTATGCAAAGCTCCAGTAAACACCTTAGCATTATTACATGTCACTGTTCTCTCTCAGTTTTGCACAAATTTTTAAAAAGTCCTGTACAGCTTTTTGGATTCACATTAAAAAACTTTACATTTCCAAGCAAAGAAATTTTCTGACCGATATTTTGAAGATGACTGCCACTTGAGTTTTCACCTTTTGAGAGAATATGAATATAATTTTTGAAGGTTAGTAGACGTCCTGCCTGTGCCAGCTGTGAGGTTTCCAGACTTTGTTGCAGTTTGATTCAGTCCATTGATGACCAGCTAATGATACTGTGTATGTGGAGTGGTAAATTCTTGAGGATTCTAGGCAACTGTGAGAGATTTTATGGGGACCCACACATAGTACTGAGTTCACTTTCATGAAAATATTAACAGCTAATAAAATTAATTGTTTGAAAATAAGACCAGTTTATTTCAATATGGGTATTCATTCTTTCTTCAAATAATTTTATTCTGTATATTTTTTAACATATATTATCTTTTTGGTGAAAGATCGATGTCACAGAGATTTATTTTCTATTGCAGTTCAGTTATTTTACCAAAACCTGGTCAGAATTTTAGCATAATAAAATACATTTAAGTGGTTGGCAGATGATAGTTTATTTTTGGCATTATTTGCTCTTTTCAAAGGTCATCATATGGCATAAATTTTAAATTTCCATAATTATCATTTTATATATTAATATTATCAAAGTGATTAATTTAGAATAATTTTCATAATTCATTGAATTTCTAGATCATTAATTTTATTCAGATTATTCCTTTTATGAAATATCTTAAAATCATTTAGAAATGGAGAGTATTTGATGTTTTAAATTATTGTTAAAGAGTTATAATATCTGCCATTCATCTGGAGGCCAGTGATTCAAAACCTCTGTTTTCAGTTAATGTAAATTAGAAACACTTCTACTCAAAATACTGCTCAATGCCCAAACTATTGCTTACATTGCATATAGTTATTTTTGCTAAGGGCAAAATAGCTAAGACCATAAATTATGATGGCAGACACATGGTTTGCTGACAGAATTATATAAAATATCGTTTTCATCCACATGTCAGCTCTGGTACATTCATCTCTACATTAATTCCTAGGAGATCTTGTGTAAGTTATAGTTTTGAAAAACATCCCCCTCACACTGAGCTCTGTCAGCTTACCTTTCTCTTACTGACCATTTTATCCCTCTGAAAGAAGAGATAGAAGCTGAGAGTTATATCTTTGCTGCACTTGGGTAAGCAGTGCCAAAATAGTTGCAGAGAACCTAAATATTAATAGCCATGCACCATTTTAGTTTAAACTAGATATTTCGCCATCTTAAACCTGCAGTATCGCGAGGTAGTTATGAAAAGTACACAGAATTCATTTCTATAAACACATGCTTATTTTATATCCTTTACAAGCTGTTTCATAGATTCCTGACCCAAAAAGTCCATTAGTTCCAGTGACATGATTAATAGATCAGGTTATAATGTTTAGCAGCTCATTGGAGATGACATATTTTGCCAGTTTAATTTACACATTTTGTAACTATATATTATGCACATATTTCTAAGATTATGGGTTTTGATCTCACCTTAATACCCCTTTCTATTATAAAATATTTCATTTTAGGAATACATTAAATAGTAAAGATGTTTTTAATAAATATTTCTTAAACGTATGGTCTTCACTCCCAAACATATTCTAAAATTGGAGCTTTATTTTTACTTACTTCTAGCACATTTCATAGGAAATGATAGTGTCCAAGGAAACAGGAAGGCATTAATTGATTATTCATTTTCTTCTAACAGTTTTGATATTCCCCAAATGGAAAATAGTCCAGGAGATGTAATATATTAGGACAGTTTGACTATGTTGTCTAAAAATATATTCTCATGGAAAAATTGCATAATGGGCCCAGCATATTTTAGTCCATTTTTTTCTAAATATTTGTTTGATTATTTGAAGGAAAGCAAAGTATGTCAGTTGTGGTTTCTATGAGTATTTCATTTTACTTACACTCTCCATCTCCAACCAAATAAAATCAAAAAAGAAGGAAGGGATTATCATCCTTGATTTTTGTTGTTGTTCAATTTAGTATTGAAATATGAGATCCAAAAGAAGTCAACTACCTTTAATATGAGACTTTATATTTTGAAAATGTGCATGTACTTGTGTATTTGATAATAGTGACAATTTATGTGTGTATTTCTAGGAAATCCTGTTCCAAGTACATTTTAAAGAGTCAGCTCCTAAAATTTGACACATTAAAGAAACTTACCCAATTAGTAATATCAAAATGTTTCAGAAGACACATGGGTGCTTTAATGTTAATCTGATTCTTCTCTTTAGTTTGCAGTGCTGTCTAAATAGCATCTTCATGATACGAGGCACTCATTCTGCTACTTACTTCAGGGGCTAGAGAGATGAATAAGATAGTACTTGTTCTCAGTGAGCTTATAATTCAGTGAGAGTAACAAGATAAATATATGAGTCCATGAAATATAAAGTGGGGTAGGGCAATATCTTATAAGCAGTACTAAGTGCCATGGGGTGGTAAAGAAAAAAATATTAAATGTGATTTGAAATTGAGAATTTTTTTATGTGGATATGTATTTTATATAAGAAACATATAAATTAAAAATGGATCTACCTTCTGATCCAGCAATTGCACTTCTGGATATTTATCCAAAGAAAACCAAAACAATAATTCGTAAACATCTATACACCCCTATGTTCATGGCAGCACAATTTACAATAGCCAAGATATGGAGGAAACCTAAATGCCCATCAATAGACGATTGGATAAAGAAGTTATGGTTCATATATACAATGGAATATTACTCAGCCATTAAAAAAATGAAATCCTACCATTCGCAATGATGTGGATGGACCTAGAGACTATTATGCTGAGAGAGATAAGTCAGGTAGAGAAGTATACATACCATATGATTTCACTTATATGCAGAATCCAAGGAAGAAAAAGAACAAACTAATCAAAAACAGACTCACAAATATAGAGGACAATCTAGTGACAGCCAGAGGGGAGGGGATGTTGGAGGGCTGAGAGAAAGGGGTGAAGGGTTAAAGAAGTACAAATTAGTAGTTGATAAATGGTCACGGGGATGGGGAGCACGGCATAGGGAATGTAATTAGCGTTAATGTAATGGCTAGGTGTAGAGCCAGGGGAGAGAAGGAACAATCAGGGAGATTGTTTTATAAACTATGTAATGTCTAACCAATGTACTGTATAACTGAAACTAATAATAATAACAAAAATTTAAAAAACACTAAGAAGCATTTCAAATTAAGATTTCAGAAACTGGTGAGTAGCAAATATTGCTTAAAATGAATGAGTCGTCAACAAGGGGGAAAGACATAAAAAACTAAATGCAGAGCCCTTCACATTCTTTGTCTCATGGTCCCTGCTAGAACGGGGAAAACTATTTCATTATTAAATATAAGTACATGGTCGTTTTTCATCTGAATTAGATAGGCTTTTATTAAAGCTAACACAATAAAATATTTCAGTAATCAAATATTTGAGAAACATTGTAGAAATGATGTTGAAAGTTAAAAATAAAAAGGAATTTTACATGATCTGGCATTTTGTTTTTATTTTGCTTCCTGAAGATTAGAAGAATTATGATGCTTGCACTCTTGGTAACACTCTTTCAATGTATGTCAATATTTCGAATTATTGTCACTGATTGGAACTACTTTGTGTTTTAAATTTTAAAAAGTGATGAATGCATATGTTCTAAATAAATAATAAACCCATTTTAGACCCAAATATTTTAATTACAAAGGAATATATTGATAGATATTTTGTGTAATTAATTGTTATTAATGAATGTATGGTATCCTCCATTCAATAGTACCAAAATCCAAAACACATAGCATTGCCTGGCATTGCTGTGTTGCCAAAAATTGTGATGTGACTCTGATGGTAACCTAGTTCGTTCTCAATGACTCCAAATGGTTTTTGAGACTTGCTCGGGGCCCATCTGGCTCCTAGGAAGCCTTATGTCACCATGGCTATGATCCCAGACTTTGCTGAGAGACTGCCTGGGTTCAAATTCAGACTCCTCTACTTACTATCTTTATGACCTTGGGCAAGTTGCTTTTCCTGTTTCCCATCTGTAAAATGCTGCACATTATATTACATATCTCATTGGGTATTGTGAGGATATTCTAAGATAATACAGATAAAAATGGGCTGTTGCAGTGTTTGGTAAGTAGTAAGGACTCAATTATTGAGCACTCAAAAATAAGCTATATATAGGTAGAGATAGATAGGTATAAAAATAATTTACCTGATAGCTTTCTTCTCACAATGTTGCAAAAGCTTTCTTCAGGTTTTTATACATTGCCAAAGCATATGACATATTGGTCCTGCTAAATTTACAGAATAATATTTAGAGAATTATTGGGAGATCAAACTATGTGAAATTATCTGGTACAGAATTATAAAATATAATACCTCTCCACTGAGGCATGTGGTAATGATTCCTAACTACCCATCACTAAATATTGCTTTCCTTTTATATGTGAAATACATCAATTCTAAAAATATGGAGATCTACCTAATTTAAGCATAAATCTTACTATTTCCTGAATGTCACCACAATATAATGTATAACAGAACAAATTTGTCCAACTTATTTGTCTGTTGACCAGAGTGATGTAAATGGTTAGCTGCATTCCCTACTGCGTTGCCTCAATGGTTGGGGCCAGTTCATTGAAGTGCTCCAGCTGACTTCTTAACCCAGCTTGTAGGATCCCAAGGAGGTTCTTTATCACAACCACACACAGGGAATGTGGTAAAAACCTCAAGGGATAGAGACTGCTTGCACATATCTATTTTCACACGCAAAAAAGGTTTTGGTTATTTTAATTTTGGCAACAGGAAGAACATGCTAGCTAGACCCTTGACATCGTAAACAATCCTCCCTTCTGACCTCTGTGTGGATCAGCAGACTGTGATCTCTGCAGAATTTAGGAATAATTGCATCAAAAAAGAACATCTCTGAAATTTAAAATGTGGGCTTGGTCATTAGTTCATTTTACATGCTGTGAAAACTATATTTGGCATCATTAACAGCTGCTTGTATAAAGTGTTCAGCACTAAAATATGATTGGTGAACATTGAGAATTTTATTTTGTGGTATTGCTTGCAATTATGGAGATGTTGATAGATCAATTTTCATCTCATCTAAACCCTAAACTATGAAATAAAGTGGTCTCTGATAGCATGTCCCTTATATTTGAGATTTTGCTAATTTTCTTGGTTTTTAATTTTTTTCTATTCTGTTAGAGAAAAGAAATTTCTCTTTCAGTGATATTCCATGAATATGCATCATGATCACCTACCATTTTCTAAATGATTCAAGCAGCAATCTTGTTTTTAGAATATTTCCACTGAAATGCAGAACCTGAAATTTTAGTGCTGATTAGAAAAAACATTCTAATGACCTCTTGATAAAATCTACCTAAATCAGAGACAGGTGAATCTGGTGGAGTGGGAATAGGAAGCTCGCCTCCAAAATGTCACTTATTTAAAATCAGTTATTGCCTTAGTCTTTATTTTGGCTGCCACAGTGGTTAATAAGCAGAGGAAATGAAATGAACTATAATAGTTGTCATGTACCCAGTATGGTATATGGTACACGAGTAAGGTAACAACCAGTGGTGGCTCAATGATTAATAGAAAGCCCTCAAAACAAAACAAAGCAACAACACACAAAAAAATCCTTAACTTGTAGCTTTTGCCATGGCATAAACACCGCCCCATGGCTATTTTCAGGCTACCAATATGATGTCACTGAATGTGAAGGTGGAAACTGATGCACTCATGGAACAGTCCTATTCGATTTTCTACTCCCTGGCCTATATAGTTAAATGGCTTTTACTTACCTCTTTCTCACCATAGGAATAGTTACTGTGGTGAAATACATGACATTAACTCACTGATATTCAGTGCCCTTAAGTGAATAAATTCTAAGACTTCTGTACTTATCTTTCTGATTTGTACTTTTGACTAATACGTGGAAATGATAAGCTAGAACAACGAAGAAGAAAGAGACGATGGATTGTGCTGTTACGTGGTTAGCTAACTGGACTAGGTAGAATAAAGAGACCAAGGTCTAGTCCAGATTGGCAATGATTAGAAGATTTTGGACACTCAGTATTTCTACATTAATCAGACCATTTTTGAATGCCTGCTGTGTGCCAGGTTATTAGAAGATATGAAGGTAAACAAGCAGATACTCTGTGTTATAAGAGCTTATAGCTTAGTGGGAAAGAAAAATGGGTATTAATAACAGAGTGGGATAAGAGATAGCATAGAGCAGAAGAAACAGATAGAGGAATGGAATCTGTTTTTGCAGAGTCCTGGAAGGTTTCTGAGAAGAGCATGGGAGAATAGATAGGAAGCAGACAAGCAAAGAGGGGTGAAATGAGAAGCATCTTTGATTCCAGATTTCAGGTTTCAGTATTTTACCCTTATATATGATATTTGTCATGGGCGTCCCCTCCTTTTTTTTTTTTTTAGAATCCCATCATCATATTAAAAACAATTTTCTTTCATGCCGCTTTTACCGTTTTTATCATAAACGAGTGTGGAATTTTATCAGATATTTTCTATACCTATTGAAATACTTTTTCCTTTATCCTTTAAATGAAGTAAATCAGAGTAATATATTTTCAATGTTAGACCAACATTATATTTCTGAAAAACATATACATACATGATTATGTATAAATACGTGTGTATGTGTGTGTGTGATTTTTGAGTCTATGTTAAAGAAGAGATTCTCCTGTAATTCCTTTGTCAGGTTTCGATATCTAGGTTAGATTGGCCACAAAATGCAATAGATGTTTTTTTTTTTCTCTCCTCCGTGGAAGAATTTGTGGAACATTACCTTAATTGCTTTCCTACCTGTTTGGGAGAATTTACCAGTGAAGCCATCTTGGCCTGAATTTCCATTGTGGAAATGTTTTTAATTCTTGGTTCTATTTAATTTAAAAAATTTCAAATTCTTCATGTTTTCCATTCTTATCCTGTGGGTTTTATTTTGTTTTATTTTTTCAAGAAATTTGTTTAACTGTTTAATCCATATTGTCAAATTTATTGACATAAAGTTGTTTTGTTAACTTTTTGATACCTGTGGGATCTCTATATGTCCCTTTTGTTTTTACACCTGATATGGATCATTTATGCTATAATTTTTTTCTTAGTCTTGTGAAATGTTTGTTAACTATATTAGTCTTATCCAAGAGGAAATTGCAAGCTTAAAAAAAATTTTAAATGATTTATGTTCTTTATTTTTTCCCTTTTTTACTTTCTCTGCGTTTGATTTGATATTTGTTTTCTAACTTCTTGAGGTGAAAGCTTAAATTATTGATATTCAGTTTTCCTAATATATGCATCTAAGCTTACAGTTTCTCTCTAAACAGAGTTTTAGCTATATATCCCAAGTTTTGAAATGGATATTTTCAACATCATTTAATTAAATTTATTTTATAACTTTTATTGTAATTTTTTCTTTTACCAATAGATTATTTAAAAGTGTATTGTTTAATTTGAAACATTTGGAGATTATATAGTTATTTTTCTATACTCAAGGTCTAGCTTAATTCCACAGTGGGCAGAGAACAAACATTGTATGATTTTAGTGCTTTAAAATTTGAGACTTGTTTTATTGCTCCTCACATACTCCAGTTTTGGTAAACATGCAGTGTGTAAGTAATGTGTATTTTGCTTATTTCAAATGCAGTGCATTATAAATATTAACTAAGGCAAATTTGCAAAATATGGTAGTCAAATCTTGTCTATCTTCACTGAATTTTGTTTTTGGCTATTCTGTCAGCTATTCAGAGAGGTATATTAACATCTCCAAATTCATGGATTTACCTTTTCTTTATATAATTTAAGGCTATATTATTAGATATAAAAATTAAGAATATTTATGTCTTTCTGGAGGAATGACTTTTGCCATTATGAATTTTTATTATTTATTTCTAATAATGCTTTAAAGTCTAATTTGTTATAGGAATAATATAGGAAATTATAGGGATAATTTCTTTCGAATTAGATTATTCAGTCCATTTAAGTCAAATGTAGTTGCTGATATATGATAAATGTATCCTGCGTGGGCTCGATAAAGCTTCTTTACTTTATGGCTTGATATTTTCTGTCTGGTTTTGAAAATATTTGCCTTGTACATATTCAAATACTTTTTTCTGTCCCAATATCTTTCCATTCCCTTTGGGATTCTAATTATTTGTATGTTACCCCTTTATGTTCTTTTCTTCAGTTTCCATTTTTTTCCTTCCATGCTTCAGTCCAGATATTTTCTTTCGATCAATTTTTCTGTTCATTCATTCTGTGTCAATTCTGCTGTTAAGCCTGTTCACTGTGTTTTATATTTCAATTATAATGTAACTTTCAGTTTTAAATTTTCTATTTTATGTATATTCATTGTTTTCTGTTATTTGGTGAAATTATCTATCTTGTCATTGGTTTTATTAATGACATTTATTTTAACATTTATGTAACTGCTATATTTAAACCATCAGGTAAGTCCATTTCTACTGTCTTTTCTCCTGGTTTTCAGATGTTTCATCTTGTTTGTTGCATGCTTGGTAGTTTTGGATTGAGTATCAGACATTGCATATAAAAACATTTTTAAGGCTCTGGTCAATGATATATTATCTCAGGAAGGATTGTTCTTGTGGAAGGAACCAAAGTGGGGCTAGGTCAGCTTGATCCAAATAGGAACTAAGTTGATTCGGGGTTGCTGAAAGCTCTGAGCTACTGCTTTCTGCTCAGCCTGTCTGCCCTGTACGACTTATAAATAGGCAATTGCCCCACGTGAAATGCATTTCCATTCTTTCCGGATCTTGATCCCTTAATTTCTAGCTGCCTTCACCATTTCATTCTCCAATGCTTGCAAACAACAACCACTCTGTCCCAGCATTTATAGTTGTTGTTGTTGAAGTATTAGTATCATACAAGCTACTTCGTTATAGCTGAAATCAGAAATCCTGCCATTGAAAAAATTAAGTCTTGGAATTATGCCTTCAGGTTTGCATGTTAGAAAGATGTCCCCAAACATCAGTAACCTCATTTGTGCAATGAAGAATCTTGATAAAAAGTGTTCATTAAGGCCCTTTTCAACTCCAATATTTTTCAAGTCTTGAAATACTGATACTATGTCATACCATTATTTAGCTGTAAAAAGCCCCAGGGCTTTTAATATTAGTAATTTCAAGTTAGAAATGAGCGAACTCTGGAGAAAATGGCCTGGGAGTCTTTCATCCTTGGTTTCTTCTTATGTGGCTCTTTACTGTACTTCTTCCAGCTTCCAGCAGCATCCTCTTGTTTCTGAGCCCTGGATATCTGGGAATGATTGTTTTATCAAGGAAATTCACTTCAAGTAATAAAAGTTCCTATTTAATTCACATAGCAAAGTATGTGCACTTTACAGAATTAGCAGAATTTGTGTGACAAAAACAGCATTTCAGGCTATACAGAAGAGGAATGTCTGTATATGGGAGCTTTTTCTGATATTTGTTAAATTCTACTTCAAAGTGCTGTTGACTGTTCTGGAGACATTAAAGCTTTCTTCTGGGTCTGAGACAAGCTAAGAGGATGTTGTAGAGAACTTAGGTCCTTGGGAAATAAAGCAAAGTTGAATTTATCCCTCAGTTAAAATGGAACTACGATTTTTATTACTTACAGCACTGCCTCTTTTTTAAAAAGTTTTTTAAAGTTTATTGTAATGCAAACAATATTTATTATACAAAAATATGAAAAAAAATTAAAGAATAAGAAAAAAGCAGTTCTATCAACAACCATGGTTAACTTTTAAAACTTTTATTTTATTTTTTATATATTTTTCTGCATGATCAGAATAATTCATCATTTGAGTTTCTGAATATTGCTTTAATAAAATTTGTACTTAAATTATATGTATGTTTTTCACATTACTGTAAACTCTTGGTAAGTGTTATTTTAATGGTGTGTATGTGTATATATACATATATAAAACATTTTGTAATGGTATCTGTCTTCTTTATGGCGGATATTTATTTAACTGTTTTCTTATTGTTGGGTTTATTTTATATCATAAATAACATTTTTTAAAGAAAAAATATATTTTTTAAATGGCTATAAATTGCCAAACTAAGACATTTAACTTTCCGCTATGCTATCACTACTCTTGACAACATACCTACATTTTTCTTTACTATATTTCATTTCTTTCTTATTTCTGAAAACCGTATATATGTCTTATTCTACCTATATTATTCCTTTGACATCTCTACCTGTTTATCTTCTCATTGTTATTTATAGGCTTGTCAGGTATGGAAGATAGTCATCTTATACATCCCACATTTCTCTTTTGACCTGCCTATAAATATTTCATTGCTTACCTCTTCCCCAGCAAAGCATCCTTTTAGGATCTGCTTTTCTCTTGTTGTCCTGGTCAGTAGAGCCTTGGCACTCTGTAGCTGACTGAAACTGATTGCTTTATTAGGACAGAAGTGTAGACTAAGAAATTAGTGAGTTTAAGGTGGAGGTTTCTGGCCTGTTTGAGGCCTGCAAACAGGATTTTGCGTATGATCAATGACAGAAGGATTCTAGTGTCACAGCCAAATAAATGCTATTGCTACTGAAAATGTTTTAACTGGTTAAAGAGTTAAAAGACAAGAATAAGCCTTAACTTTTTAAATTTGTTGATTATCTATTGAAAAGTTTAAAAGATCATCAGATGACTAGTGTTAAAGAAATTCTTTCGATTTTAATAGCTGTAATCCTTAGTGGGGCCTAGAAACCCCAGCAAGTGGTAGCATCTACTAGATAATTTTTCATTGACTATAATTTCATATGTAATACAATCATATGGCAAAGTAAATTACAGTGATTTTATATGTTCATTGCTTCTTTCTTTGTTTATTTTGATTAGCCACCTTTGGTGATTATTTTTAATTGTTGCTTTCTAAACTTTATTGAGGAGCCACAAATAACTAACTGTTTTAAACCCTATAGAGTCTGAAATCAGTGGAGGTTAATTAAGGGGATAAAGTTATTTTGATGTTTTAAGGTAGAATAACAGAAATTGGTGTCTGTTTTGTAGCCAACTTGCTGGTGACCTTTTATAATTCCCTCAATTTCTCTGAAATGTGTGTTTTCTTAAGTGTACAGCCATGATAGCATGAAACCGCCACTGGTTTTTTTTGTGGCATCTTGCTGGCTGATTTGATAAAATTCATAGATATGAATGAAGACTCATTTGTCGCAATTGCTCTTTTCCAAATGTTCCTTTGCTTTGAATGTCATATCTGAATATTAGATTGTTTCTCCAGATGTTATGGGCTCATATTTCCTTCTGGTGAAATTGATTGTTAGTTCCTTCCTATGTTTCTCAGGAATTTTATTATTTCTCTGTTTTAGGTAAGGTTTTTATAAATACTAGACATTTTAGAGTTTGGATTCCATTCAGATAGAGGATATTTTCATCGGACTCTTGCTTATCCACTTCCTCCCTTGAGAATGGTAAAAAACAGCTCTCTCTCCTGTCTTCTAATAGGCCAAGGACTACTATTTTTTTTTTT
>NW_011888789.1:7357828-7365653 GCF_000151845.1 Pteropus vampyrus
CCCCAAGAGTCAAAGAACAAAATGCTGTGCTCCAGTTTATGACAGAGTAAACCTCTTGCGTCTCCAGGATTCTTAGTGACTTATCCAGAAAGTTGCTGTGGAGGAGTGGGCTCTGTCTCTACTATAAATTTGAGGGCATGTTCTATGAGTGCAGTATGAGGGCAGTCTAACTTGTAGTCCTGTCACCTGCTCAGTTGCTCTTATGAAAGCTTACATTTTCTCTATAACTCCTTTATTTCTCTCAGTGACGGTATACCATAAATGTTCTATGTGAAGTGAGCCTGCTCTAAAACCAAGCCCAGAAAACAGAGAGATGATTTCCAGAGTCGTCATTCTATTGAGCCAGGGAAGGCTTCAGCAATCAATTCACCAAAATATATGTAGCACTTATACCTGCAGTCGCATGGGTCTTGGAGCTCAATAGACAGCTGAAAAGGAAGACTTAAATTTCTCCCCCATTCTTGCTTAGTTTAGGGGAAGTAATTTTGGTAATTATTATTATTTTTTAATCTGTTCATTAAAGTTTACCAAGCATGATGTGTGTTACAAATCACAGGTTCCTGGGTCTCAGGTAAAGTGTGATTTGGAAATAATGTTGTCATCTTTCATTGTAAGCAATCCTTAATCTTTGATTTTTTTGGTATCTTTCATTTAACACATTTTACTTATAAAGATACTTGGAGGTATAAATTTCAGGCAAGTGTCTGAAGTATTTTATAGATTTATAGGGCCAGCTACCTGACAATGTTGTCAAAAGGAGAAGCAATACTTTTGGATTATGTAAGTATAGGACTGAGCCAACTAGTTGGTTAAATAGTTCTTGTGCTTTTCCTTTGAGATCACCTTATTCTGATCACCTAAGAGTGTTGAAATGTTCCTATTTTGATGTATTTCTCTGAAGGCCGCTTTAAAAAATCTTCAGGAATGACATTTATTAGTCTTGTCTTTTCTCTGGTCTTCACATGAAAAGCTTTGCTCATCAAATGTGACTACTTTGAGAAAATAGTTTTAGAAAGTTTATGGTAATTTTATATATCACTCCCTTGAAATCCTTACTTTTCATGTTAAAGTGAAAATGCTCAGACAAAACAAACCTCATGGAGAGTACATGGCTAGGATCATGCCATTTCATTCCTAGGCTGAGGCTTGCATTTATTTGAAAATCTGAGTGCTGAATCTTCTTAGCTTTATAGTAGCTTTGGTTGCTCCAGAGGGTGTGTATGTGTGTGTGTGGGTACAGAACTTCTATGTTTGTAAGCTCTGGAATCTAGCTGCCTTTAATGCAAAATATGTTTTCATACATAAATGTGCTTCTTGAATTTTTTCTTTTTGTTTCTATTCAAAGAATTTACAAAATCATATTGTGGTTTCAAAAGTGGTTCTGTTAGATAAAATTTGTAATATTTTTTAAAATTATGATTTTAGCTAAGAAATAGTGACTTTTTTTAACTGTAGAACAAGCTTTATTTTCTAGTATCATTCAACAGTTTAGTTTATTGTGTATGACAATCTACTTTTGTTTGTTAATGGATAATGATATTTAACATTTGTATAGATCTCACAGTATTGCTTTACGTATATTAACTCATTTGTTCCCCACAATAACCCTATGGGGTATTATAATATTTCCATTTAAGAGATGAAGACGCAGATAACAGAGATAATGTAAGTTGTCTAAGATCACAAAGCTAGAAAGTATAAGAACTAAGATTCAAAATAATTTAGTTTGAGTCCTTGTATTCTTAAATACTTTTACTAGCCTGTCTTATTATTTATAATTGATATAATGTAACTCTTCTAAACATTAACAATATTGGTTTGTGTTCTGTTTGCATATCATTTCTATCATGTGTAGTTATCAGTTATTGCTATCTAAAATATACTTGGAGTCACACTATCCTTACATATTCTTAAATTTTATTATTTAACACCAACATCAGGATGCAAGGGCTTCAAAATGCCTGTGACAGAAAGAATGCATTTGCGAGCCTAAGTGTATGCAGCTGAGTCTGGTCACAGCTAGCATACATATCATGTATATTTTATAAAATAGCAAACAGGTCACAACTAAAAAGAGAGTCACAGTTCCACAACTAGAAACTTACTTACATATACATACTTTTATAAATCATCTGCATATGTATGGTGCCTTTATGCATGAATATATGAATATCATCTAATAAGTAAGAATTAACTCCTTAGTCTGGGACATTAGAATTTTAACAAACTTTTTTTACATTTATATCAAATAAGTTGTAAAGTTAAGATGTGCTCTTTGCCCTCATATGGCTTAACCTTGCTTATGAGCAAGGAACTTTATTATTACAAATATTCATAGATTAGATAGGTAGATAATCTTTACTTTCTACTGTACAATTTTATTGTGATAGAAATTGGCTTTTCTATCCCCCCAAAAGTTGATTATTATCTAAGGAACAGGTATGGACATTTCATGTCTATAGATGAATTATGCATATCCTAACTGGTAGCTACTATTTATGAACCTTTGCTATGAACCTTTACTTTCTTTCTCATCTATCTATCTATCTATCTCTCTATCTATCTATCTATCTATCTATCTATCTATCTATCTATCTATCAATTATTTTTTTCTCAATTAATTCCAGGATTTGAAATTATTGATGAGAAATGTTTCATTAGCTTTGTTCACCGTTGTACCAAACATTTAAAATGGCTCGTAGCACACGTAGTCACTCAGAATATGATTTCAGAATTTAATCAAAATATCTTTATAAGGTAGCTCTAATTATTTTCAGTTTGACGAATAAGAAAGCTGAGGCTCAGAGACCGTGGATTACTGACCTAGTATCACAGCTGGTTAAGTGGCAGAGAAAGGAGTAGAACTTCTATTCAAATGACTCCATGGTCCGTACTCAGTGCGTGTTACTCTGTCTCTGAGTAGTCTCTCAGTGCATTGGAGGGGAGCATCTTCTGGGGTCCTTCGGGCCACAAATGTTCCTTGTCTTTTTTGACTATAAAGTCCTGGCTGAATTCAGAGTTCTAGGTGTTTTTTCTCTGATGTTGAAGTATTGTGTGAGGCTCCATAAGAGCCTGGACTATTGCTTTACAATATACTTCCTAAGACATTTTGCTTAGCTCCTTGAAGACGTCATCTGCTATTTAATGTAGAAAGAGAATAAGGCCTAGCCATAGGGAGGAGAGGATAATAACCAAGAGGAATAGAGTGAGTAGCACTAAACAGAGAGAAATGGCAAAGTGTTTGGGGAAACGGGCTGCAGAAGATGGAAAGGCAACAGTTAGCGGTCATAAAGGAGGTGGGAGAAATTAATAACACAGGGAATGTATAAAGTTTTCATCTCTTTTAGGTAAAATTTAATTTATGGTAAAACATTTTTCTCCATAGAAAAAAAGGCAACAGCAAAAAAAATTTTTTAAAATTTTATTTGTTACTTATGTTTAAGTATCAGGTATATAGTAATACACAGTGTTTATTGATTTCAACTGAGTAAACAGCATGTTCAAAAACTTAAAAATATAAAGCTCTTTAGCAGAATAAAACCTAAAAGATAGTCATACATATTTCATAAGTTTTTTATTATAAAATATTTTATGATGTCACAGGTAAGAGGTTTCTCAGAAATTGGCCTGTAACTGTGCATAAGCTTTCAACTTCGTATTCCCTTTTGCAAGCACCACTATTTCTAGTAATCTTTGAGTATTTCTCCTCTTTTGAGTTAAACGAGAACATTTGCATTTAAGCCTTTATTGTCTTGGTTCAGGAAGAGCAAAGCAAATACATCTCAAATGGTGACCAGATTTTTACAATCCTATAATGTAAGTATCTAAGTATATTCCACCTAGAAAAGTTTTCTAACATACAAAACTCCCTCATGTTATTTTAATGCCCTTAAGAATAGCCAGATAAATGTGTACCAGATTTGAGTCCTTAGTAACAATGCATTTTAGGATGAAAACAGCATTCGTTGGTATATTCTGAGTGTCCATCATGTGTAAAGTTTAGTTTTAGGTGCTGTAAGAAGATACTCATTATCTTTTAGGCTGTTGGACAATAGAAACAAGCACATAAAATCAAAATAGGTTATTAAGCCCATGAATTGAATGGATATAAATGGACACCTTTGTAGATATCCGAATCATACTGAAAGTTGTCCAAAGAACTTTAATCTTGTGCACATGTCCTCAGCACCAAGTAAATGTAATCTTCAAAACTTACCTTTTATGTTAAAGCATTTTACAGATGAAATACTTAAGATAAATTTAAGAATCATATTTAAAAGAATTTTTAAAATAAAGAGATGATAGAAAGACTTCTCACTCAGAACATTTTGGTCAATTGGTTTCAAATTACTTTTCATTAACATCATAAAAAGGGATAACATATGAACTTCCACAAGCTTCTGCCGCTACCTCCCACACTCTGTCTTCCCCTCTCTTTCAGTAGCATCCTATGTTCCCATCTAGGTCAACCTCGCCACTTGTCATGATTCCCATCACATCTTGTCTACTTGTTTTTATTCCTTTTGGAAGGTAAAAAGAAAATAGGCCAAAACAAAAATATATGTCAATGCTGGGAACTTTGTTCTGTTGGGTTAAACAGAGTTGAAAGGGGTTAGCTAGAGAAAATGTAATGGAAAGGGTGAAATTTTTAGTAGCATTTAAAGGGAAAAAGGAAAAAACATATTTTAGATAGTAGAATAAATAAAAGACATTTTAGATATTAGGATGACATGTGAAAACCCAGAGGTAAAAAAAGGCAAGAAATATCGGACCACAAATAGGTTTATCTAAATTGAAGAAAATGAAGTATCTGGTGAGGATACAAGCGAAATAAGATTATTTAGTGAAATATTGAAGAAAGGGGCAATGAGATGGTGGTGTGAGGGGAACACATGCTATCTTGTTCACCCTTTTAATAATATGGGTAATGGAGTGAAACAGTTTATTCGGGTAACTGGATTACATTGAAACGTGTAATTGTTTTTTTTTGTTTTTTGGGTTTTTTTTGGCTGAATGTGAGATGAAGGTATGTACAAATTGCATTGGAACCTTAATGAGAAGATATCTACATACTAGTCTTCCCTTAATGTATGTACTCATGGTTTGGTTTCAATCCCCTCACGTTATCCAGGAAGGCAGTTTTTACCAATCTTTAGTCTAAGATATTCTTGTGACCATTTATCAAAATGATACCCATTCTTTAGTTCTAGCTTCACAGGCTTTCTCCAACTATTTTAATTAACATTGATTTCTTTTTCTCTTATTTGGCACATGTGACTAGCACTATATAGAGTGACATTTCTTTTTACTCTTTTTCCTTTTGCCATGTTAATTTTGTCTCTCTAGGCTAATCAGAAGTTCTGAAAGAATAACCATGAACACAGAACTTAAGGTTTAGATAGATCTTATCCAACCCTTTCATTTTACAAAGAAGGAAACTGGAAAATGGAGATTACAGTGATATTAAGTACATATTATTTGTCAGTTTTAACATTTTAATGTGTATCACTCATTTAATCATCCCAGAAATCATATACAGTAGATACTGTTATTGTTACCACCTTACAGATGAAAGGACTGATATGCAAAGAAGGCCTTGTCAAGAGCACACAACTAGTAAGAGACAATGCTGAGATTTAATCCCAGACCTCTGACTTCAGCTCTTCAATCCCCAAATGAGTGACAAATGTAAAACAAGAATCCACAACTTCTTTCCCCATTTCAGGTCTCTTGATTGGTTTACCTACTTTGTACCACCATACTTCCTACACCAGTGCTATGAACTTAATGTTTGTGCCCCTCCCCTTCCCCTGTTCCTATGTTGAAACTCTGTTCCCCCCAGTGATGGTATTAGGAGGTGGAGTTTTTGGGAACTAATTAGGAGTAATTAGTTCTATGAGACCATGAGTTCACAGCTGTTTTCTCCTTGTGTTATCATATAGCAGAAGGGGAAAGGGAGCTCTTTGGGGTCTCTTTTATTTTAATTGTATTTTTACTTTTTATTATTTTTTCCACATTTATCGATATTGTTGAGATCTAGCATTGTATAAGTTTAAGGTGTACAATGTGGTGATTTAATCTACTTATATACTGCACAATAATTACCACCAGAGTTTAGCTAACACCTACACCATATCGCATAATTACCATTTCTTTTTTGTGGTGAGAACTTTAAGATCTACATTTTAGCAACTTTCAAGTACATAATTTAGTATGGTTAACTATAATCACAATGCTGTACGTTAGATTTCCAGAACTTACTTGTCTTAGAACTGGAAATTTGTACCCTTTGACCAGCATCTCCTCATTTCCCTGACCCTCCACCCAAGCCCCTGGAAATGACTATTCTCTGTTTCAATGAGTTTGGCTTTTTTATGTTCCACATATAAATGATACCATACAGTATTTGTCTTTCTTTGTCTGACTTATTTCACTTAGCATAATGCCCTCAATGTCCACCATGCTACAAATTTTCTTCTTTCTCATGGCTGAATAATATTCATATGTCTATATACATGCACACGCATGTCACTTTATCCATTCATCTGTTGACATACAGAAACATAGGTTGTTTCCATATCTTTGGTATTGTGAATAATGCTACTATAATCATGGGAGTGCAAATAATGATTTGAGATCTTATTTTTACTTCCTTTGAATATATACCCAGAAGTAGAATTGTTGAATCATATGGTAGTTCTGCTTTTAAATTTTTGAGGAAACTCTGTGCTGTTTCCCATAGTGGCACCAGTTCACAGCCCCACCAACAATGTATGTCCCTGACAATCTCCTGTCTTTGATGATAGTCATTCTAACAAGTGCAAGGTATTATGTCATCGTTGTTTTGATTTACATTCTCCTGATGGCTAGTGATTTCAAGCTCCTTTTTTTCACATACCCGTTGCCCTTAGTATGTCTTCTTTGGGAAAAAATGTATATTAGTTTCTCTGCCCATTTTCTATTTGAATTGCTTGTTTGTTTTTTTTCCCCTGGTTGAGTTTTATGAGCTCTTTATATGTTTTTGATATTAACTCCTTATCAGATAAATGATTTGCAAATATTTTATCCTTTTCATTTTGTCGATTGTTTCTTTTACTGCACAGAGCTTTTTAGTTTGATGTGTTGCCATTTACGAATTTTTGTTTTTGTTGCTTGTGTTTTTGGTGTTATAGTAAAAAAAAAATTATTGACAAGACCAATGGAAAGGAGCTTTTCTTCTATATTTTCTTCTAGTTTTGTGATTTCAGGTTTCATATTTAAGTCTTTTTTTATTTCAAGCTAATGTGATTGGTGAACATTTGTACATTTCTACTCATTTTTTCCACAGAGAACAAGATGTGTACAGTATTTAATTAAATAGTTTTGGGTCACAGAATAACTTGGAGTCAAAGGAACTAGTTCAAGTAGTCTAACTTACTACTTACCTTGAGTTCTTTGGAAATTGTATGCATTATAATTTATCAGGAATGATTAAGATGTATTCCTGTCAAGTGACAGAGATGGATTTGATACCATTCCCTAAGGTCCTTTTCGCTTTGGAGTAAATGATGTTATCATTCGAAACCTCATACTTTGTGTAATACTTGAACTTGGTCCTATGGATTCCCCAGAACAATTCATAATATTGTTTCCATAGTTGATGCTTTGTATTTTTTCCCTACAATTCTGGCTGTATTCTCTCTTTATCTTAATGTGTTCCTTTTCACTCTGCTACTTTGACTTTTGCCATCACAGTTTCCCTCTTTATTTCCAGAGTTTATAGACTGTCACCAGACTTGCCTCTATGTCCTTTAGCCAAATCATTCATATTTTTCTCTCTAATCTG
>NW_011888789.1:7365703-7367642 GCF_000151845.1 Pteropus vampyrus
AGATATTCTTGTGACCATTTATCAAAATGATACCCATTCTTTAGTTCTAGCTTCACAGGCTTTCTCCAACTATTTTAATTAACATTGATTTCTTTTTCTCTTATTTGGCACATGTGACTAGCACTATATAGAGTGACATTTCTTTTTACTCTTTTTCCTTTTGCCATGTTAATTTTGTCTCTCTAGGCTAATCAGAAGTTCTGAAAGAATAACCATGAACACAGAACTTAAGGTTTAGATAGATCTTATCCAACCCTTTCATTTTACAAAGAAGGAAACTGGAAAATGGAGATTACAGTGATATTAAGTACATATTATTTGTCAGTTTTAACATTTTAATGTGTATCACTCATTTAATCATCCCAGAAATCATATACAGTAGATACTGTTATTGTTACCACCTTACAGATGAAAGGACTGATATGCAAAGAAGGCCTTGTCAAGAGCACACAACTAGTAAGAGACAATGCTGAGATTTAATCCCAGACCTCTGGCTTCAGCTCTTCAATCCCCAAATGAGTGACAAATGTAAAACAAGAATCCACAACTTCTTTCCCCATTTCAGGTCTCTTGATTGGTTTACCTACTTTGTACCACCATACTTCCTACACCAGTGCTATGAACTTAATGTTTGTGCCCCTCCCCTTCCCCTGTTCCTATGTTGAAACTCTGTTCCCCCCAGTGATGGTATTAGGAGGTGGAGTTTTTGGGAACTAATTAGGAGTAATTAGTTCTATGAGACCATGAGTTCACAGCTGTTTTCTCCTTGTGTTATCATATAGCAGAAGGGGAAAGGGAGCTCTTTGGGGTCTCTTTTATTTTAATTGTATTTTTACTTTTTATTATTTTTTCCACATTTATCGATATTGTTGAGATCTAGCATTGTATAAGTTTAAGGTGTACAATGTGGTGATTTAATCTACTTATATACTGCAAAATAATTACCACCAGAGTTTAGCTAACACCTACACCATATCGCATAATTACCATTTCTTTTTTGTGGTGAGAACTTTAAGATCTACATTTTAGCAACTTTCAAGTACATAATTTAGTATGGTTAACTATAATCACAATGCTGTACGTTAGATTTCCAGAACTTACTTGTCTTAGAACTGGAAATTTGTACCCTTTGACCAGCATCTCCTCATTTCCCTGACCCTCCACCCAAGCCCCTGGAAATGACTATTCTCTGTTTCAATGAGTTTGGCTTTTTTATGTTCCACATATAAATGATACCATACAGTATTTGTCTTTCTTTGTCTGACTTATTTCACTTAGCATAATGCCCTCAATGTCCACCATGCTACAAATTTTCTTCTTTCTCATGGCTGAATAATATTCATATGTCTATATACATGCACACGCATGTCACTTTATCCATTCATCTGTTGACATACAGAAACATAGGTTGTTTCCATATCTTTGGTATTGTGAATAATGCTACTATAATCATGGGAGTGCAAATAATGATTTGAGATCTTATTTTTACTTCCTTTGAATATATACCCAGAAGTAGAATTGTTGAATCATATGGTAGTTCTGCTTTTAAATTTTTGAGGAAACTCTGTGCTGTTTCCCATAGTGGCACCAGTTCACAGCCCCACCAACAATGTATGTCCCTGACAATCTCCTGTCTTTGATGATAGTCATTCTAACAAGTGCAAGGTATTATGTCATCGTTGTTTTGATTTACATTCTCCTGATGGCTAGTGATTTCAAGCTCCTTTTTTTCACATACCCGTTGCCCTTAGTATGTCTTCTTTGGGAAAAAATGTATATTAGTTTCTCTGCCCATTTTCTATTTGAATTGCTTGTTTGTTTTTTTTTCCCCCGGTTGAGTTTTATGAGCTCTTTATATGTTTTTGATATTAACTCCTTATCAGATAAATGATTTGCAAATATTTTATCCTTTTCATTTTGTCGATTGTTTCTTTTACTG
>NW_011888789.1:7368672-7416299 GCF_000151845.1 Pteropus vampyrus
TTTTACAACATTCCCCAGCTTACTATCATCTGCAGATTTCATTAGCATGCTGTTTACTATGTTCTGAAGATCATTAATAAAGATGAATAAACAGAAGAGAGGACTTTATGCAGACATCTGGAATTTCTCTAGACTGCTCCCACAGCTTGATACCCATTATTTTATTTCACCTTTTTGGTTTCGGGGCCGTTGTTTCTTCTATGAGCATCCTGTTCTTATATCCATGTTACTACATATAATGGTTTGTTAGGTTTGTCTGATAGCATGTATCCTTTATTAAATCCAAGTTTTATTGATAGTTTCCATTATCCTCTGGATTGGGTAGGCTTTCTGTAGCAGTGCCTATGCCCACCCTATTTTCTCCCCAATTTATTATTGTTCAAAAACCTTGAGTGCATATATGGAGGGCCAAAAAGATGATACATAGGCAGGTGTATACAAGGCTTTAATAACAACTTTCTATCCAAATGTTCAGTAGTTGTCTCTAATTTTGAATGACAATGACATTTGAGATCTAATTTATATTGTACAATCAAATGAATAGACTTTAAAACTGAATAAGAACCGTAGCTGTATTTAGAGAATATCTGTGATGTGTCTGGCACTGTGATGTGATGTGATAAATATCAGTCTATGATTACAACTACTCTGAAAGGTGAATGTTTTCAGGTATACTACTAAACCTTAAGGTATCTTCATGAGAATTAGAAAAAAGTGTCCCTTCCAGAAGAATGCAACCCATGCCTGGGCACATAGCTGGGAGATTAGAGCACAGGCTGAATTTAAGGAACCTCTGACCCTCCAATTTAGACTTTGTGTGGGGTACAACCTGTCCAAATGTACATGGTAGCCCTGATTTTTTTCTTTATTTAAATAAAGAGGAATAAAGGACCTGTAAGAGTTAGCTTTGGGATCGAAACCAATACAGTTTCATCCTTGTGATTTGCTTTCCTGCAGAAAGACTAAATATGTATTTAACTTGTTTCTATAATTGTATGCTAAATACAAACAATATTTTGTGCTTTTATTTAAAAAACAATGGATATAATTTAGTATATAGGCCTATCTTTCAGTCTTTAGCTATGATATTGTTTTTTCTTCCAGTCTTGATGTAAGTTGTTTTTGTTATTATCATTATTATTCTCTATTATAGAACCTAAAAAGGGTCATGAAGAAGAAACTATATTCCTCTGGCTCAGAGATTCTTCATAGACTAGCTGAACTGTGTTTATCTACTCCCCCGTTTGCCTGTTTGTCTATTCAACACTATGTAAGCCACACTTTCATGATTTTAAATACTGATCAATTCAGTCACACACCACCCAAGCATAGAAATATGACTTAACATGGAGTGTTTTGAATCCTTTGACTCTCTGATTTAAATTACTGGATACATTTATAAAGGGGTAGACGTGGGAACTAGAATGTGTATGTACACACACATATACACATATACATATATACATACATACATACATACATACATACATACATATATGCATGAATGATCTATATCTCTATAAAGCAGATATAATGTAAAAAGAAGTATTTACCAAAGTACCATATCTTTTTCCTTTTATTACTTTCCTTTTCTTACTGTTTTTATTTTCCTTGAGCACTGCTTTTATTGAAATGTGTCTTCCACTTTAGCTATAGAGCTTTTCCTTGTTGAACAATGTAGCTTTCTTGCTCAACAACTCTGACATTCAGGTAAATGGAAAGAAAATGGATATGGGAGTTATATGTTCATAATGCCACTTTGCCACCCTGAAATCTATGCAGATAATCTACTTGGAAGGCTTAGAGCCCCAGTGGAATACAGAGCCCTGTAAGTATCCTGCATTGATTTACAGCACCTGCTACAGCTGCTTGGCTCTTGGCAGGCATTTTCTCTGCTGCCAAATGCTGTTGCAATTGCTGGGCAAATCTAGATGGAGGTCGTATTTACTGGGCATGTTTATAATCTGCAGAGCGATCTAAGCCATTGAGGGCTAATTTCCCAAAGATCAATGACTAAGGGAGGATTTCAGAGGTTATCCTCTTTATCCAATTTCCTGTGTCCTAATGAGATGGCTGAAACCTGTTTGGAATCTTTCTGATTAGAAACTCTTCTGAGAGTCAATAAAGAATATGACATTCATAAATCTAAATGAGAGGTGACTTGGCTGCCTACATGGTAATTCAGACCACAAGCCTTTTCCCTGCCCCGAGCAGGGTGTGCTATGAGTGGCAGGCCTGAGACAAGGTCAGATTTGAAGCAGGAGTCTTGAGAAGACTTGGCCTCTCCGGTGAAATTAGAAGGACTCTTTTGCCATAGTTGCACTGTCAGTATGTGTTACTCTTCTTGATCCAATTTAGTTGCAGTTCAACAAACATTTATTTAAGGGATTATTATGTTTTTCAACTAACTTAGATAAAAAGACATATAAAAATAACTAATAGTATATGGTAAAGGTCAAAATATAGATCTGAAAAAAGTGGAATAAGAGAGGGATAAGTGAAGGGGGTAGGGATTAGGAGGTACAAATGGGTAGTTACAAAATAGTCATGAGGATGTAGAGCACTGGGGAATATAGTCAGTAGTATTGTAATTACGTTTGTTGTCAAATAGGTACTGGATTTATTGGGGCGATCACTTGTAAGTTATATAAATGTCTAATCACTGTGTTGTACATCTGATACTAATATTATATGTCAACTGTAATTAAAAAATAAAAAAGATTATGATAGTAACATCTAATATTTATTGAGTATTTACTGTATGTCAGGCACTGTGCTAAGCACTTCACGCACATTATTTTCTTTAATCTTAGCAACGGACTTGTGACTTAGGTCCTATTATTATATCTATTTTATAGATGAGAAAAGTAAGACCTAGTTAAATTAACTTTTTTTGTAACAAAATTCTCCCTTAACCCAGTATCCCACTACAGCTATCACATGATTTCTTTCTTCTCCTGCTTAGCTAAACTTTTTGAAAAATATCATCTACGTTTATCACACCTGTTTTACTTCTGTTTTGCTCTTCAACACATTTGTATGGCTTCTGGCACTACAACTGAAATGAAATTATTAAAACGGGTCATCAGTTCGCAATATTATCAAATACCTTCCTTTCACTGGATTTCTCAGCAGCTCTCACACAATTCATCACTCCCTCCTTGAAACAATATCCTCTCTTATTTCCTATCTCTGTTTGTTTGGGCTGCTATAACAAAATATCACAGACTGGGTGTTTATAAACAACAGAAATTTATCTCTCGCAGTTCTGGACGTTGCAAGTTCAAGATCAGGGTCCAACATGGTTGGGAAAAAGACCTCTTCATGGAACAGATTTCTCCTTGTATCCTCACATGATGAAAGGAGATAGGGAGCTCTTTTATAAAAACACTAGTCCTATTCATAAGAGCCCTACCCTAATGACTTAAGCACCTCCAAAAGGCCTCATCTCCTAAAACCGTCACAGTGGGCATTAGGATTTGAACATATGAATTTGAGGAGGACACAAACTTTCAGACCATAGCACTAGCATTTCCTATAGCATATTCAACTATGTTTCCTCTTAAATTACTAGCTGTCCCTTCTCTTTTGATAGCCCCTCTTCCTCTGCTTAATTTCTCATTACTGGAGCATTTTAGTTTGAATTCTGATCCTTCTTCTCTTGCTTCTGGCTTCTGCCCCATGTCAGGTGTTCTAAACCTTATTGGTACCATGTACATTTTGGGCATTCCCGGGAAGCCTATGGGTTCATGTTTTTAAATATATAAAATACTTTGAATATTTTAAGGTATCCCAACTTAGTTCATACAAACCCAAATTCTTGTTTTCCATTCCTAATTGTGTTTTTCCTCCAGTCTTTCCCATCATCAGTCCAGTTGCCCAAGAAAACTGAAAGTCATCTGTGATTTCTCATTTACCCTTACATACGAATCTTACTCTATTAGCAAGTCTTGGCTATTCTACCTCCTAAATCTTTCCCAAATCTTTCCGTTTTTCCCTATCTCCAATGCTACCCTTCCATCCCCTTGCAGGTGGTGCATAATGAGTGTTCAAGGAGTAGATAAAGGTTTGGAATGGGGAGATAAAGAGGCAGAGTGAATCATGAAAATTCTCTTATAATACTCTAGGAAAAACTAAAGCTAGAACAGAGGTGACTTAATTGAAGCAAAGGAGAATGAATTTAAAAGGTAATAGTCCATAGTGGAAAATACAAAAAGTTAAGAGTTACAAATGCTTATTGGTGTGACTGAGATTCCTTGAAATCTCCAAATCTCCAAAATGTTTTTGTATTTTTTAAATGGTCTTTGGATCCATGTTCCATTAAGTCCTTTGGAGACACTAAATCATATTGTTTGGGGATTCAAGAGTGAGGATGGAAACAAAATTAAAAAGAGGACTCTTTCCTAGATTCAGTTGACAATGAAACAGCTTAGTGACTGGGAAAACAAAACAAATTGGTAGGAATCAAACTGTTTGACTAACTGGCAGCTGAACAGTTCAATAAGGGTCGGTCCCCTCTAGCTTTTCCTCACTTCCAAACCAAGCAAAGCTGGATTCAACCAGTCAGCTTCTCTAATATTCTGTATTGTCCTGTGTTTTTCGTTTGTGTGTGTGTGTGTGTGTGTGTGTGTGTGTGTGTGTGTGTGTGTGTGTGTGTTTATTTTGGGGCTGCCTCTGCTCTCTGGTTAACTGGGAATAATCCCTGTCATCCTGTGTAGCTAAAACCTAAATTACACAATATATTTTCCATCCTTATGTCATATACCTTCTTCATCATGGATGACTCCAGAGAAAGCAAAGGCATGTTGTGTTTGTACTGCTTTCACAAACTTATGTTCAATCAGCCTCGTGTATTTTGGCCTCCCTAATGTCAGTATGGTGTTTTAATAACCGAGAAAAACAATAGAAATATGAAGAGAGGACACTGTGAAAATCACTTTGCAAAAGGACTTGTATTGAAACTGCTTCAAATCTGAGTCACGGAAAACAATAGTGATTAGGATAATGCAGTACATTGCATTCAGTGACAGTTAATCTTGTTATTAACTTCACAGCAATATTTTGCTCATTTGTCAGGTCGAAGGGATTGTGTGAGAATGTTGTAGTTCCTGTCTTCCTCTGTTCATCGGAAAAGTTGGAGAATAGCTGTAAAAATAAAAGAGTTCCAGATTGAAATACATTTGAAACTGACTTTTCCCTCTGGAGATGTATGTTTGCCTCATGTACTTCATCCATGCTTTGAGTTTGGGTATCCATTCTTTGAGGCCTCATCATCTTCCCTTTAGAGGGTTTCCTTTTCACCTGAACGATCATCAGTCAGGGAAAAGTCAGTGGGGTGGTTCAGCTGTGCAGTACATTTCATTGCCAAATGGAGACAGAACACTGCTCTGGCCCCATGAGCTGGAGCAGGCTACAAAGCATTTCTGGCAGTGAGCCAAAGAGGTGATCCCTGATCCAGGAAAAAAAAAAAAAAATCCAACAACAAAACAATGACTCTGAGATTGCGGCTCTCTATCCCTTTGCTGGGCTGATTCATACAGCAGCACTGACGTTGAGTCTCGGGAGAACTGTTCTCATCCTAGTCCAGCTAAAAATATCTAAATTCACATTTATAATGACAGGAGCTGATAAATTTGCTAGGGAAATGCAAGCAGTGTCATTGTTGTGCTAGGAAACCTGTTCTGATAAATTGATGAGGGGAAAGAAATTGCCAAGCATGGCATAGACCCACAGTGCCAGTTCCCCTGGGACAGTGAGCAAAATAGGCCTGTTTTCCTTTCCATCAGAGTTCCCCTTTTCGAACATAGTAGGCAGTAGAATGCACTAGATTAAAAAGGAATATAGAAAGCAGAAAGCATCTTTTTGATCAAAAGAATGACATGACATAAAACCAAATCTTCTCTTCTGTAAAATATTTTTGCATTTGTTATGAAAGATGATCTCTTTTAAAATACACTTTTGCCCCCCCCCCCCCAAAAAAAAATTCCACTTAAATAGCCCTGCGTTTCAGTGGTGACCTGTGATTTAACTAGGATCTGTTAACTTTTGGTATTCAATAAGAAACAGACAGTTGATACATTTTTGTTTGGGGTTCCAGAATCTAAGCTTTTATTATAGTTTGCTGCCAACCTGCTCTTTTTTCTCTTGGTCAATAGATTATCAGAAGGAGTGTTGCAGAATGTCCCCTCCATATCACTGGAGTGAAATGATTTGAAATGGGCGTCAACTTTAATATATTCAACATTCCATGAGTACCTACTAGAAGTCAAGTATCATAAATGGCATTTTTCTAAAATGAAGAAGGTACAGTGTACTAATAATGGGGCAGACATACATGTAATGAACTCATTATAAATCAAATCATAAATACAATAATTGACACATGAACAATTACTATGAGAATGAACGGAGGGAATGCTTCACAGAAGGTACAGAATTTGTGTTTGGGATAATACAATGAATAAAGTAGGGGGAGAGGAAGATTTCTAAGAGACAGAACAGGATGGCAGTGAGGTAGGAAAAGTGCTACCTGAATCTGGGAGTTAACAAGACTGGGATTTAACATTATTAAATAATGTTTTTTTCTCATGGCGTTTTTAGCTTTGTCAAACAACTTGCAAACAACTGCTAAATTTGCTATAATTATTTTAGATCATTAACTGAAAATTACTGTTTATATTATTTCCTACCTTGGCCTTGCACCCATTATGAGCTGGCATCTAATGAACAGGTAGATGGTACAGGCCTGGAGGTTTGCCCTTCTCAAACACTTCACCGAGGCTGAAAGTATCACGGTAGCCTTCACTGGAGAAACCTTGTGGGCTTACGTCTCAGTAGGATGTTTTAATGATCTAACATGCCATGTGGTCATTTGTCATCTTTTAAAGTTTTGGAGCAAAAGCAACAAGATGATCACCATCTCCTTGAATGAAGAACAAAAGCTGGAATTTTAATTTTATGTAGCATATACTCAACACAATTTTATGGTTTTAAAAATATTTATGTCTTTTATTCTCTGGTCCTACCTCTTAACCTGCTTTCTTCTAGGTCAGTTAATAATTTGTAGGTTTGGGGCTTCAATTTCGATAACAAAAATCCATAGGAGGCAAAAAGTGTTAATAGTTTGTGATTCAATACAAAGTTTTTATGCAATTGTAAAAATAATGTAACATAGATATGCATGTTGAAGTACTTAGAAGTGGAAAAATGTTTGCATTTTATTTTAAAACGCATCAGCAAATTCGATGGATTAATGGATGACATATAGGTAAGTATGTTACAAAGCAACTATACTAAAATGTTGATGGTGGAGTCGAGGTGTGAGAACACGGGTATTGATTAAAAAATTATTTTAACTTCGTGGAATGTTTGAAATTTTTATAATATAATGTTGGGGTTAAAAAGATAAGATAGCAAAATAGGTAGAGGTGTTTGGATAAAAATTATGATATACTTAAAATGAAGAGAAATTTCTCTGACTTATCAAAATGTAGACAAAGAAATAGCTGTGTCTGTGAGCCAAAGATACGTAGTCTTTTTTCACCATTAACTTGCGAATCTGTCAGATTCAAAAAAAGAGCATTCTAAGGAAAAGACGGCCAGATCTTTAGTTCACTCAGCAATACATAAATAGATTTTTAGAATTATTTTATGTATATAAAATGCCTAAATTCTTCACAAATGAGGCGATTTCTGCCTTCTCAGTCATTTCAACATATCTTGAACACCTCATATATACCAGGTTTAGCACTGGGGCTTCAGGGAGGAAGCGCTTCAGAAAAATAGAGGAGCTAACTTTCAATAAGAATCTTCTATGTGGCAGGTACTGTGCTCTACATGCACTACTTAATCTAATCCTCACAAAATCCTTTGAAGTAATATAATAATAATGATGGAGACTGTTTGAGCAGCAGAGTTGGGATTTGAACCCAGATCTGCATGACATAGATTCTCATTCTTTTTCTTTTACATTGTCTATGTGCCTTCCGTCATATGACTTTTCAACCATTAGGTAGATAAAGTTGTAAAAGAAGCTGAAATTCTAACCAGTATACTTTTCTTGTGTTAGCTAAAACTGAAGGCTAAAATGAGGTTTAGAAAGTAGGCATAAGTTTTGATTATTTAGTCTCCTGATGGGGACCAGCCACATCATATTATTTCCCTTGCAAGACATTTGGTCCTGTCCAAAATATCCACTGAGACATTTGGTTGACGCCAAAATGTCCTTGATCATGTGCCATGACCAACTAAGCTACTGAGGCAAAAGGGGTTATCACTGGCAATACAGGCACAACAGTTTTTAGACCAATAAAATATAATGGCTTTTTAATGTATTAATCCTGTAAACCAAAAGTATAAATAAAAGATATGGGCTATATGAACCTAGGGATGTTTTCTAAGCTTGGATGTTTTTGGTCAAGACCAATATCAAGGAGCATTTGGCGTGGACCAGATGTGCTCCCGGATGTTTCTGACAGGACCAAATTTCTAACTTTTTGGTATAAACCATTTGTCTCCATGGAAATTTTCGACAAGATCAAATGTCCACTAACATTATTTCTACTAGGGAGAAGTGGAGAAAAAATTCTAGGTTTTGGGGGATGTTGGCCATGGGAGATAAGGCAAATTTAGATGTTGAACCTGATAAGGAATTGCCAAATTTGCCAAATGCTGAAATGCTCTCTTTATGTACAAAAAGTTAAAGACTCGGTCTTAGAAAATTATGAGTCTTATACTGGCCATTTCACCTCAATAAAGTTTTTGTCTTATTATTATTTTTCTGGTCAAGTTTTGCAGGGGGGTCTCTGAAAGGAGGTGAAATAGGGCATAGACACAATTTCTAGTGTAACACACCCATACTCCCCTCTCCACCACACACGTTAACCTGCCTTCACATAGTCACCTGCCAGATCCTATGAATCACAGACGACAAGCCAGCCACATATGGTTCACAGGGCCGTAGGTCCCACACTTCTCTAATTTGTTTTTTTAAGTGGTTTTACATTGTCTGCTTAGTCTATTACCACCACAATCCACGCTATTCAACTTGTTCTAGAGCCCAGAGAGAGCCTCAGAATGTCTGGAGCAGCACTGAAGTACGGAAAAAGAACTTGAGCAACATATGCAGTTTTAGCAGCCACATTTCTAGTAGCCATTTTTCAAAAATATACTGTTATTCAAAATGATCATTTTGGTATGTAATTAACATAAAAAGTTATTAGATATTTTATATGTATTTTTTCACATTTATTTTCACAATCCAGTGCGAGTTTGGTGCTTACAGCACATTGCAGTTCAGTCCAGCCACATTTCAAATGCACAATAGACAGAGATGGCTAGGGGCTCCCCTTTTGGACAGCACAAGTCTGCAGTAGGATGGTATTCTCTCGGTATTCATTGAATCTATTTTCTATCACCTCATCTATTTTATTTATCTGTAGAGGGATCACACCATTTCCATTTCATCAAAGAACATTAGGGAGTCTGGAGAGGAATATGTGACCTGATTACCTCAGAGAAGACTTCTGCATGATTAGTTGAAGGGAACTGCCTCCTCTGTTTTAAGATTAAATCATTATCATCTTGGCCATTCAGTTTGATACCTATGTATAAGACAATAGAGACTATATACCTATATAGTCTCTCTCTATATAATCTCCTTATGTACATGTGGAATGGCATACATCCCAGAACACAATGCACTGAAACTTCTGATTAAAAATAATAGGTAAATGAAATGAACAGCCAGTAAGAACCTAAAATTACAGAATATAAGAAAGAATAGGAATAAAGCTGTATATGACATTAATCAATTCAAGTAATATTTTTTTCTTCCTGGCCTTCTGTAACTTAAAGGGGAAAAGAACTACGACCCCCAGGCATATGCCTTATCATAATAGAGCACACCGTTTTAAAATTTATCATACATGGCTGGGTCTTGGGGTACAGAGATACAGACTTTACTAAGGGCAGAGAAATAGCTGTAGGGTTTTGAGGATCCATTCTATGCAGAGAATGTAGCAACAGTGCTATGCTGTTGCTCTAAATGGAGACAGTTTTGCATGGCAGGAAGCTTCTTAAGATGTTCACTGAAACCATGTATCTTGATGGAAGTCTGTGCAGGAGATAGACATGAGCCTTAGCTTTGGGAAAATATGTTTTACCATTATATATGTGAAACCTTTTGAAGTTATAGGACAGACAGCCTGAGACAAAAATTAGGAGAGGTTAATAAAAGTTTTAGGTTATTTCTTGTGTATCTATGATATAATCAAGTTCTTATTAAATTTTAACTCCTAGATTTATTCATCAAGATGCCTTTAGGATGCTAAACAAACTTAGAACTAGCAGGCCTGTCATTTGGATTTGTCATTATTATGGATGTTTAGTTCCCTACAACAAAAATAATGAGTGCAACAAGAGTTTCTGTCATGCAGATGTGGTTGGAACCTGGTTTCTGCTACTTAGCTATTCTGTGACTTTAGGAAACTACTCCATCTCTCTGAATCTTATTTCGTTTACATTTGTTAAATGAAAACACCATGTCACAGCTTTACTGTGGACAGGAAATGAAGGCATTTATCTAATTTGTCTGTGGCAGGGTCAAGCAAATACTGGTTGGCTAATAAATACCCAATAAGTACCTCCAAAAGTGCCTTTGAGCTTTACTCCTCCAAAAATTTCTTGTTTATATTTTCTACCCATGACCCATGGTTTTTGGAAAGTTCTGTCTACATATGGATTGGACCTAAGTTAAAATTCTTTATCTTCTTTATTTTGGCTTGATTAATATAATTAATCCAATTAGAAGTAGGAAACTTTCAGTCAATTTTCTAAAATTTTATTAAAATACATACCTATCAAGTACTTACTCTGTTCTAGTGTTGGGCTCAGGAAACATAACAATGAATTAAATAGCAATATAGCTATTGCCTTAAAGGAGTCTTACATTAGTCCCGCCTGTGAACTGAAAGTACCAGGCAATGTTAAGTCAGCTCTGAGTTCTGAATAGGGAGAGGTTCAAAGTCCCAAGAGAACACAGAACTAGCTCCTGGACCCATCCTGATGGGTCAAGGAAGAACACTAGGTACCATGTCGTTATAATAATTCCATTACTTATAGTTAATCTATACAACTTTATCCAGATAAATTCATGATTCTTTTTAATTTTGTTTTGAATATTGAGAATAGCCTGCTGCCCCTAACTGACACCTTAAAAAAATCCAGAGATGCAGAGATTCCAGATGGGCAGCTACCATTTTAGAATATCCATGACCCAGGTTTCCTGAAGGGAGAGTGGGAAGGGAGAGTGACATAATTAGATTTTTCTTAGAAACAGGTGTGCAATGGCAATGTTGCAAACTAATTTAAATGAAAAATCATGGGAGATTTAAAGTAAAGCATGACTAGGAGTGATGAGGAAGGGGTAGATTCAGTAGGATTACTATGACAGGTAAGATGGAGGATGTTAAGAGGAAGAAATCTATACTGCTCTGATCCATTAAATCTCATTGTCTACTTTTAACACTTGTGGGGCTGAGGCGGGTTTATTCTGGGTTATCCTTTATGAGGTTGGAGTTCTTTCCTGACAGTTGCTGATGCCTTGGGAACAAATGAGTTCACCATGTGAACAAATGAGTTCTCAAGATAAGACAAGAGGAGGACTTAGAACGAGGCACTCAGGGATATTATACTAAAGGTGAGGTTACAAAGGAGATCCCATTTCCTCTATACTATTTCTTCCAGCTTCATTGGATTACTGCAGCCTTTGGCCAGCTGCTGATAGAAAGTTTTTCTGTCTGATGAAGCTCGGTCATCAAACCTGGAAATTTATATTATTCCACTCTTCTGAGTCATATTAGACTCCAGAATAATTAACCATTTTTCACAAATCTTGCTTGGGAACCTTCCACAATGATTTTGGTTTTCAGTCTAGAGGGTTATTTTGGTAGCTCATTTGTTGTCAAAAATGTGATAATTTTTGGAGTACTGTATTCAAACTCAATTGATGATCAGAGGTTTTTCAAATAAGAAGCTCAACTCTAAAAATCTGGGGACTCTTTTCCCCTTCTACCTCCTAGGCAAGGGATTGTACTTAAAATCACATCTATACACTTTTACAGTAAGATTTGATAAATATCGTAAGAGAAAGGTGGTACTCTCCTGTCCACATACAGTTATAATTTGTTCTACTTTTACCCTTACTTTTTTATCTTTGATTTGCTTTAGCTATTTCTAATTAATTGGTATATAATGAGATTCCTCTTTGTAAAACTTTAGAGATGACTTTTAGTCTTCGTAAAACTTTAGAGATGACTTTAGGAATTTGGTTCGTACTTTGGAGAAGCAATATTTGAGAAGATGGTTTGTTGTTAAAAGGTTTGTGTAGGTTTAAAAGGAACACAATTTACTCAGAGTAGTAGAGTCTAGTACATTTAAATTGTTTGAGACATGCAGACTTTACTTCGGGAGCCACTATAAATCAGTGCAGTAGAGGAAAAAGCATTTGCTATTCTCTTGCGCTTCCTTTCTGAAGGGTTCAGAAGATTGGAAGAGATTCCAAATCGCTGTAATAAGAGCATATTGGATCCTAGAAAAAAATTTAAAGAAATGCATCTTTGTGCATATTGATTCTTGAAACTTTATCCTCAATTTAAAGCTATTTATTCAAGTGAATGTGTCTTGCTTTACACAGTATTAAGAAGAAATGTTTACTTAGCTAATAAATGAATTTATTGTTTTTCCTCATTTAAAAATTTTTTTTATCTGAAACACTTGTTTGAACTTTTACAAAAGTGGTATCTCACTTATTTACAAAATAGTTGATGTAGACTGAGTAGGCTAAAAGGAATGGGGTTGTACTACTTCTTCAGTAAGATAATGAATAAGACAGGGATGTATCAGAATTACAAACTGATATATTCAGGTGTTGCTATGGTTAGGATCATGAGCTCGGAGTCTTGGCTCTTCCATTTACTAGCTGTGTGACCTTGGGCAAGTTACATGACCTCTGTGAGCCACCCATTTCTTATTAGGTCAAAGAAAATAATGACACCTGCCTTTCAAAGTTGAAGTGAGCATAGGGAGATAATGCATGACAAAGAATAAGAGAGGGGAGAGGCAATGTGTTTGGTTCCACTAGCAACATTTCTTACTAGGAACAGAATGAGGGGATCTTTTCTTCACAGTAAGGGAATATGCTTGCTTTTCCAACTGAGATTTCAGTATGGTAAAGGAAATGAAACATAAAGGGAAAATTAGGAACTATGAGATTCTAAGATTTAAAAACAATTATAAGAATGCTCACTTTTAGTTGTGCAAATGGCCAAATCTTTTGATGAGGCATAGTGACCAATCTGGCACATACATAACATTATATAAATTTTAAAAGTGCTGCAATTAAACTTGCTAAGGAACAGATCTCCATTAATATTATATTATATTTGGTTTTAGTTTTCATATATTTTATCCATCCTTGTTTCACTTAAGTGAGATCTTATGAAGGCATTGCTCAGAGGCACTTGACTTTAGCATATATTTTTGGAGTATCTGTAAGAAAATCCCAAAGCTGGTTACTAAGAGGTTTTTGAAAGTCATATTCATCGTCAAACCACATAGAGATAGCTATCAGAAAGGAAATAAATTACTTGTGATTTTCCAGTAATAAGAGTTATCGAATTACCAAAGTTTAGTGAAGAGCCCTTGCTTTCCAACCTTGCAAATTACCCCTATTAGTTAATAAATTAATTAAAGTCCCTTATCAAGAGGTGCTCAATCATGGTTTGAAAAATCACTGTGGGAGATGTGGAGAGAACTGAAGCTTAGAGAAAATGACCTTCAAGGGACCTTCAATCTAAATTTTTGTATTTTTAAGAATTATATTTGCTGTCATTTAACGTTCAAATTCAATCCCCTTGTCTAGGGAACCAATTCAGGTTAAAGGAAATTTTAAAAATGCCTAAGCAATCAATATCTAATTCATTTAAATCCTGTTTCTTCCCAGGCCTTCTGGGTATAATCCTGGCATGGCATCTCTCTTACATTCAGGCACTTTGGGAAAGGAGCCATCTTTTTAGATCTATTTTCTCTCTGAAGCTGAGAAGTTGTATCTGTATAAAAAGACTTGACATAGTAGACATAGTGTATTAAAATCTTTTCTAAGAGAATTAATATAACTTTAGGAAGGTTTGTTTACATTAGTAGAAAAGAGACAAAAGGGTAAATGTATATAAAAAATCATGTAGGCAGTGAAGTATGTAAGAAACAATTGAAAAGTGACTGCTGTTCTTATATTCCCGGCATCATATTGTTTGACTCAGAGGGATGTTCTAGATCACTAATTGAATGTGTTCTCTCTTTCCCCACATAGAGAAAATAGTCTGAGATTTATTTCCTTACATTGGTTACAATTATCTATATTATTGCCCTGAAAATTCCTATAGTGACCAATGATGACACAGATCATAGGCTGTAACTGGTTCAAGCTACGTCAATGAACCAATAGGTTCATTAGCAAATATGGGAATAAATCCTAGACTTTTTATCCTCATACTCTAATCAACAAAATGCATCAGCTAAATTATTTTGTTCCACTTTTCCAAGTGAATAGATTGTGCTTTTATATTTCTATTTTTCAATTTGGTAATTTGAATATCTGAATTTTTAATTTTTGGTTGCCTTAGAATCCATAGTGCCTCTTGATACAAACAAGATAGTAACAGTTGTGAGCTAATGAAACAAATAATTACTGTGTAATCTGAATTAACTTGTGTATAAAATACCTTAATATTTACATATGTATTATGGCTTTCAAAATCAAAATAAGGTGAGCCGGTTTTTATTTACGACAGACAATTGTATATTGTCTCTCTTCTCTTTGCTAAAGAAAATGTTTGTTTCATACTCAAATTGTTGTATAAGGCTCCTTTCAGCTTGATATAACAATCATACATTTTATAATTTCATTTTCCAACCATCAAATATGATAAAATGAAATAATGTGTGCTTTTATTGTACTTTCCACTATCAGGGTCTCCCGCCTATAGCTTAGTAAAACCACAGGCTGCTGCCAAAGCTGGGGGAGTCATTGGTTGAGAGAGCTTGGCAGTAGGCGTTGTCTCCATAACCCATCTCTGGGTCGGTTGTGCCATTTTAATAGGTGAGTTGTCTGAGGGAGCTGAGTTCATATTAAAAGCCATAGACAAGTTTGGCCTTGCTAGTAATGAGTAAAAAATGTATTAGAGGAAACAGATTTTTTCATACTTACCTATTCCCCTCTCTAAACATTCCATTGGCTGGTTGTGATGTTACCTTACAAGTGAGTAGTAGATGTCATATGGAACCCCAGACTTCTGGCATGAACAGCAGGATGTATAAGACTGGGAGATGTCTGGCTTTCCCACCCACATTGCCACCAGGCTGAAGTTTGTCATGGAGAAGAACAGGAAAAATATCTGAAAGGCAGGGAACGAAGTCTAATCAGCACACTATACGGTATCTATGAAAATAGACAACAGATGTCACTAAAGATTCTACATCATGGAAGTCTTAGAAGACATGAGAAGGTACCGTGATAGGCAGAGAGATAAAGTAGATATATTTAGAAATACAGGCAAACCAACAATGTCAGAGAAGTTTGTTATAAAGAGAAAGGACTCCAGAATAGGACTGAGATTCTGTGAATAGATTTTAGTCTCAGGTGAGTGATTTTCAAGAGCAATGCTGGACCGTAGCTTTTTCGTGACTAGAAGTATAATATCGGACATAGTGCTAGGAACTTTAGAGATTATTTTATTCTCCTAAAACTATGACGTCTGTACTGATAGTATTTTCATTTAACAGATGAGGAAACTGAGCCACATGGAAGTTTCTACTTACCTAGAGTAACACAGATAGTATGGAAGAGAGAAATTATTCCTACCTAACATACATGACTCCAAAGTTCATGGTGATTAACATGATACTCTGCTGGGTAGGTTATGAAAGTTCTGACTTTGGTACATTTCAGTAAAGCAGGGCCACAGCTGGGACAAAAAATAATGCACAAGACAAAAGCTTTGTCATTAGGGCCAAAGCACAGGTTCAAACTGGAGCCAATGGTGGAGCAACTTAGGCTGAGTTTTTGACCAAGACTTTGTTAATCATCTTTTTTTGGGCCACAGACAGAACTGTTGCTAAAGAATGGTGAACAGCTGGGTACCCAAGAAAGGTAATTTATCATTGACCGTAGTTAGAGAAGAGGTAGAAAAATGCAAATGTCAAGAAAAGTCAGGCTAAGTACATGGTAGTTACTTATAAATGTATGTGAATAAATAAGTGAAACAGTCTTCCACATTTTCAAGGAGCTATCAATCTCAAAAGATTTTTTGGTAAAAGATAATGTTTATTGCAAAAATAACAAACCTCTACATTGTTCTAAGAAGAGGTTATTGTTTGTATTTTGTCTATTTATTCAGGAGGGGGAGATTTACTTTTTAGTCTATGCTCTTTCGTACTGTTGTATTTTTTTTGTTATCATGTTCATATTTCACCTTTAAAAACACACAATGGGAAAGAAAGATTCACTTTGTAACTTAGCCTGACTCCTGCGCTTTGTGTGACTTACCTTACATCTTAACATACAGGAATTTAAGGACCTAAACCACAAAGAGTCAGGGGTCATAATTGTCTTTCCTACACCTGCTTTTGAATTCTGGAGCAATAATCTAGCAAAGCCATTAAGGTCAGAGGCATAATTTATCATTGTCCTTCAAACTATCCATAAAAAAATACACAAGAATTTCTGCTTCAAGGGCCTTAACATGACTACATTTAACAGCGCAAATTAA
This sequence comes from Pteropus vampyrus, assembly GCF_000151845.1. Classification (NCBI taxonomy): domain Eukaryota; kingdom Metazoa; phylum Chordata; class Mammalia; order Chiroptera; family Pteropodidae; genus Pteropus; species Pteropus vampyrus. The sequence continues at coordinate 7,385,499 of NW_011888789.1, forward strand.
CAAGAGACACCTCATCTTTGAAAGTTGCAGACTAGACCGGTCCATATCTTTGTCTTGTTATTTGAAATTATGCCTACATGTGTTTGAGATTTTCCCTAATATCAGTTATGCTTTTTCCACTGCAATTCACTGCACAGTGCTTCTTAAGTGGGTTGCTTAATAGATTTCCATCTTAGAAAAGCCATTTCTGAACTGCATTTTCCCATTGCATATATCTGACACATTCTGGATTTAGTGAGAATAACCTCCATATATTATACTGAAGTAACATAGATGGGCTATCATTAGTAGAAGGAGACTGAGTAGATGTTGAAATTGAAGACGATTTATGAAAACTTTGAACACAATCACAGTCCATACCCAGTTCTCGATGGTTGTTTTTATAGACCATGAAATCATAGCTAAAATCAACTCTGATTCTGCCCTAATGGAGAGAAGCAGTGGCACAAATATTCCTAAACCGTGGATAATTCAAATGTACTTATGCTTGGCTTTTCATTGCTTTTTATGATAATTTTCACAGCACATTGCTCTTCAAATTATGTTTTGTTTTGGATAATATCGAAATTAACTCGTATTTAGTGATTTAGTGATTATGCGCTATCTGATGGGTTAGAGTGAAGCGCCTGGAATGTTTTGGAAAACCAGACTGTGGATGATCCTCAGCACTTTACACAAAGGAAAGCCAAACCATTAAAAGGCTTAAAGAAATGGAAGTGACCTGAGGGTGGGCGGATGGCTCCAGGACCTCAGTTGCTGGAAATTATTTCTCCTCCTCCTCTTCCTGCTCTTTTTCCTTTTCTTCTCATGGAAAGTAACTCAAAAGGAAAGGAGAAATATAAGTATATTAGCACTAGCCCATGGGTGGTGAGGAGTATTTAGATCTGGGTAGCCTCAGACAGTGGAGTCAAGCAATCTGAGAGTCCGGTGTTGTGATGCCAACAGCCAGTGGCGAAGGCAAGGCATAGAGTAGAGAGGAGAGAGGCCTTGATAAGTGTTTTCCATAGATCTAAATAAGACACTTGGTTAAAGGTTTAGCGTGCAGTCAGGTACCCACAATTCCGTAAAAACCAGAAGACAGGGTAAGGAAGAAACAGGAAGCAGCCAGATGTTCTGTATAGTGGCAAAATTCCACGCTAGCCAAGAAGCCACCACTGTGTAGGGCAGGCACTCAGCACCTCTAGCAAAGCCAGTCAGAGCCAAAGAGAAAACACTAAAAAAGCAAATGGCCAACCACTTCTTTGATTGAAGACAATTCCAAAAGCACCCAAGTACCATATTTAAGACACCGTATATGTTAAAATAAAATCAAACTCTCCAGAAAACATCACTGTGATGAAAATATTGGAGGACAATGAAAATGTTTGTACTGTGGGCCCTGGGTCCATCACCTGGAGGCTTGGCTTTCAATTTAAATTCTTTCCAGTGCTGTAAACGAGACTGAACTGAATCCTTGGTTCTTTCAAATCCCTCTTAAGACATTGTCCAGAGGAGAATCACATCCTTCCCTTTTATTGGTTTCCTCCAGTACGGCTAAGCTGTTTCAAATTTTTAAAAAATATTAAAGAAGCAAAAAAGGAAAGAAAGAAAATAAGATGGGTAAAAATAGGTATGTATGTCAAATATAAGATAACTCTAGTTTAGGTTTCCATGGCTGACACCAATGACTTTTTATTGGTTGAGAGCATTGTGTTGAGTGCTCGGTGACTGATTTGGCAAATGTCTGCCATGGGTGAAGAAAAGGGGAGTGTTTACAAACCAGATTTACATTTGTCAACCTTCATTCTATTCCCAAAGAACTAATATAAATTAAATATCACTTTATTTTTGTTTGCTTTATTATGTAGTTATTCTTAGAATGTAACTTCCACGAGAGCAGAGACCCTAACTGACTTGTTCTCTGGCATCTAGAACAGCACATGAAGTATGAAAAATACTCAAGTATTTGCCTGACTTCCTCCCCTCATTTACTAGATCCTGTCTGAAGTTGCAGGTGCCACTGTATTATACCGACAGGATTTACTGGGTCTTCTAAACCCAGGAAAAATCAGCATTCTATTTTTTTTCTATCTGTGCAGCAACATCAAATTGTGTGCTGGTTTTTAGTTTGAGAGATATGCCTCTTCTGAAGCCAGCTGGTGTAAATGTGGTAACAAGAGGCTTTTCTTCCTACCAGGGAAAAGGCATCACCAATAAAAGGCTCATGCTGTAAGTAATCGTTACCATCACGTACGTTAGAGGGGTGACTTCTGCTCATAGCACATCCGCTCCTCCTTAACTCTCCCAGTATTCGAGCTTTCTTTCCACTCTTCGATTTTCAACCATGTCAGATTCATCACTGGGGCATCACCAGAAAGTCAGACCTTTATAATTCTTGTGAAGGAAAGATTCCCCATGTTGTCTGTTTACCTCATGTGGCATTCCTTCCATCTGTTTACTTTTAGTTTGTTTTTTCTATAATTTAACTTTTATGACACATTAGAGTACTGTTGAGTTTCTTCTCAAACCTGTTGTATTTCTTACTTATTATATTGTATGATAACCTCAGGAAACATTAAATTCTATGAATTTAATACCAGCATCACATTGGGATCATTTTTTAAAGCAGTAAAAGCCTTTTTATTCATGTTGTTTCACTTTTCAGAGGAATTCAAAGCTTTTTTATTGAAGTAAGGCATTTCATAACCATTCCAAGGTATTCGAGAGAGAACATAACTGATTCAACACCAGCGAATCCAGGAATGTTTGGTGCTAATGATCTCAAAGGGGCCTGTCTGATGTACATTCCACCTCAGTGCATTTTACCAAATATTGCCTTTTTTCTCCTCTGCTTTGGCTGGGTCTAGACAGCAAGGATGGAAGCTAATTTTTACAAGATACAACAAACACCTAACCACTACCTATGCATATTCTCATACACCTGTTAATCCATGCTGACTTTCTCTCTCTCTCCTTTGCTGCATCCCCTTACACAAAGGGAAACCTAGTTTTCTTTTTTCTCTCTTAAGTTCCTCATGTCAGAAAAAGTCAATAAGGCAACCAAAAACTTTCTCTCAAGAACTGGGATGTCTGTCTCTTTATTTCTGCCATTTTTTTAAAGAGAGGGGAGGGAGAGAGGGTGGAGGGAGGGAGGGAAAAAGAGAGAGTGAGTTGGAGGTGGGTGTGGTGATGTAGGACAAGGATCAGTCAGGCAAAATACTCCTGTGTTATTCCCATTTTTTTCGTTGTTGTAAAATTGAGGCATGGGTAGGTGAACTGAAACTGTGTATATTTAGTGAGTCTGTGAGCCACCAGTTTGTTTGACCCAATGAAGCATGCATAAAATAATTGACAAAACAGATATATAGCAATTTCATCTTGGGACTAATAGTATACTGTGAGTGGCTGTCAAGCATATCTTTCAAACTTTCACTATTTTACTTCCCTGGCTGTAAAAAAATGATGATCTGACCTATTTCTTACTGAAAATAGTAATTTATCCTCCACAAGGGTTCTGAAAATACAAACTTCTCAGTAAATTTAGATATAGCTAATGGCCATTTTCAGGATATAATGGAGAAGGGCTAATGGTTTAAAAAACCTCTGGTTTTTTAAATGTCAGGTACTTAAATAGTTTCCAAGTCTTTATTCTTCTCAACTCCATTTCATCATACCCTGCAGATATAGTCACTCTCACTTAATTGGGGCTATGAACAAATGATTGATAACTTTTTATCAATCTTCTAGATTAACCTGGCTGTCATGTCCAAGTTAAGGGCAGGCGAGAGAAGGAGTTCTTGCAGGTAGTCTAGGAAAGGTGTTGGTGCTTAAGGAAAGTTCTCAGATTTCTACAATAGGCAGCAGGTTTGGGCTTGAGCACAAGTCACATGAGCTTCCATCAGTGCATTTAAGCTATCAGTTTCAGCTCACTGTTATCTTTTCTTTGCCTGAGACCACTCAGCTGGCTTGTTACTTCCCATTGCTTTGAGGGGCTCTTGAACTGCAAATCTGCTGTTCTGCCTGGCCACTCCAGGGGAATGGTGGGTACTATCATTCTACTCATTGTCCTTCCTAAATTTAGGGAGCACAGCTATGGACCACTTGAAGACTTAAAGATCTTTCCAGGCTATAACATCCCCTTGAGATTTATATCTAATATGAAAACAACTTGAAGACAGTTTGGGGGATCCTCAGGCTAATCATTTGTATATTTTCCCCCTCATCCTTAAAACTCCTAGGCACAGAAAAAAGTATAGGTTGTTGTTGGTTAATAAACTTCAGTTTTCATCTCTGTTAGGTCTGCTGTCACCCTTAGCCTCTACTGATAACCTGGTTCCATTCTTAGATTTTCTATTCCTGGATTGGTAACAAATGCTCCATATTCTCACCATTTTCTTTCTGGTTTTTAAATGTAGGTTTCCTTTAAGGACACTAGTTCCTTGCAGTCAACTTCCCCTGCCCGCCCCCCCCAACACACATACTTGGGGGTGGTTAGTTTGGAAGTTTCTCCCTTTCCCACTAGAATTTTCGGGTATTTGCTATATATATATATGTGTATATACATACACACACACACACACACACACACACACACACACACACACACACACACATACACACACACACACACACACATATATATATATATATATATACGTATATATATATACGTATATACGTATATATATATATGTGTGTATACATATACATACACACATATATGTGTGTGTGTGTGTGTGTGTGTGTGTGTGTGTGTGTGTGTGTGTATCTCCTCTTTGGAAGATCTTGCTACTGGACTACACATACTTTATCTTTCCTTGTAACTTACATTGGTGGCCCTGGAAATGTCCTCAAGGATAGCCATAAGTAAATTAGGCAATAGGTTCATGGTCTGACTTGAATACCTGCCTTGCTTGTGTATGATTTTTTTCATTCGCTTGGAATGACCCATTAAATAGCCTAAATTTATAGTTCTGTGATCTCAGCTCTTCCAGGGACCTTTATGTCTATGTATCCACAGGAATCTACTTCCTCGGCCATTTGTCATAACCTGGGCCTGTATTTATTATGCTTTCTCAACAAGAACCCCTCAGATCCCAGCTTCCCTCTTGATCCTACCTGCTCCTTGACCTCGTCTGTATTCCCAATCTTAAACCCTTTATACTCTCCCTGTTTTCAAGCCTCTATAGGCTTCATTTTCAGGACCTCATGGTTGATCACTTGAATTTCTCCTTCACCAGCTCCCTGACTCCCTGGACCTTTCAACTCATCCTCTTTCAACTAGTCCTGGACCAGTTCTCTTACTGACCTTTACTACTTCTACAACCAGTCAGAAGAGCTGGTAAAATGAAGGACAGCAATGGAATAAATCATTCATACTGACAATGTTCACTTTATATGTCATCCTCATGTGATTTGACAGATCCTGACAGTCCATGCTCATGCTGACCGTGTATCTCACTCTTCTGCCTCAGAGCCAGAAATACCAGTACCGAAAATGACTGAATCTCCTAATTGGGAGAGAAGTCTATATTAGGCTGTTTTTAAATTTTCTCTTTGTATATGCACATAGAATAAATTAAATAATTTTATAGAAATGAGAAAATATGATTATATCTTATGCATAAATTGCTGGGAAGTGATTTAGCAGGGTTTCTGATTTTTTTTCCCTTTCCCACTCCCTATTATCATCATCAGCCATCACCTTATAAACATTCAGCTAGAAAAACTATGTCAATAATCTAGGATGTTTATGAGTTTTTTCCCCAAGCTCGTATACTTAATGATGTATACATACTCATACACTCACTTACATGCATTCACATGTACATACATACACACTATGGATATATAGGCTTTTTGATCATTGCTTATTTTAAAAGATGAAATCATAATATACACATTTTATGTACCTTATTTTTGTCATTACATATTTCCTGGCAGAAATCACTTCAAATCTGTAAGAATAGTTCTAAATCATTTTTACACTTAATTTTATTTTGTTACTTCACGTAAGCCAACAAACATTTATTGAGCATCTCCAATGTGCATACTAAAGGCTGAGATTTATTCAAATTTCAGAATTGAAAAAGGAATGGAGACTCATTGTATAGCCCTCCTGTAGCACAGATGAGAAAACTAAGGCCTCGTAAACATCCATGATTTGTTCAAGGTCGTGCAGCCCACCGGTGTCATGTCTCAAATTAGAACCTAGCTCTTGGAGTCCCCAAGTTCAGTCCTCTTTCAATTGTACCTACTGAATTCTATAAATTAGTATGAGAGACTAGTCTGACAATTACTTAAAACAGTGAGAATATGCTATAGCATAAAATAAATATTCAGGCCTGAAGGTAGAGAGAGGATAAAGATGAGCAAGAATTCATGAAAGTTCCTGATAATGGCTCGTTGGTAGTGTGGATAGACCAAACTGTTTTCATTGAAGCAAATTTATCAACCCGAGGAGACACATCAAGACTCCCAGCATTTGAAGGGGCATCAATAAAAGAGAAATTTGTATTGAAGAGCTGTGTAAGAGATCCTATGAAAAGATTTCATTCTCCATCTTAACAGAGTTCTTTTTGCAGAGAAAATCATAGGTAGACTGTGGCTGAAGTTCCTTCTCTGGCCTCTAAAGAACATCTGGAAAGGCTCAGCTTTCAAGCTGGAGTTCCTTTCACGGTGCTTGAAAACGTCCTCTGGAGTGCTAGAAAACTATTTCCCAAGATGCTAAAACTCGTAGCGAAATATGAGAACCTTCATGTTCAATAGGAAAAAAAAAACCCCAAAAAACAAACAAACAAAAAACAGGCTTTTTTACAATACATCACATTTCTTAATGGGGCTTCTGTGAATCTAATTGTCAAGAATTAACCTCTGCCAGATTTCATGGATTTGGTGCCTGCTCATTATCCCCAAAGTATTCTCCTACCAGTCTGTTCATTCAGTCATAAAATAATTTGACAGCATCTATTCTGTGTCGGCACTATGTGAGGTACTGAATAAAGAGAGAGTATGGTTGCATGGGCCTTCCACATCCAGGCAGAGAATGTGCTACTGACTCTCCTGTGGTTTCATCCATCCAGATAATTCAATGTGGATTCTATGACATTAACTGACAAAATAGCGAAAAACGAACAAAAATTCTTCAAGCCAGTTGATTCTTTGATTATTATTGAAGCTAATTGGATCTTTTGTATGCATTCCAAAGAGAGTTCTTGAAGGAAGACATGTGCCACCAACCCTTGAGACATCCCACTGCAGGAACACCTAGCTCTGTCACTATGTGATATGCTTTCTTCACCTGTAGGGCCCCTGACAGTTGGATACACAATTCCATTTCATGCTGGGTTTTCTGTGGCGGTTCAGGGTACTAGATTCCAGGAGTTTACCTCTGTAAATCGTCTTTTACTTTCAGTTCTCTGCATTTTTGTGCAAATACTTTTAACGACTAGGATTTATTTGATACCTACTAGGTGTCAGATTTTCTACTAGGTACTTCACAGACACTTTTTTTTTAAATACACCCACCTTGCCAGTCATATGTTATTATCCTTGATGCAGAAAGTAGGTTCAGAGAGTCAAGGTGGTTTATACAGTGTCACAGAGCTGCAAGAGGCAGAGTAGAGATGAAGCCCAGATCCTAGAGCAGATTTGAAGCCCCCATCCCAGCATCTGCATAGTGTGGGCTGAGACCCCTGGCTGCACTACCCTTCACAACACTGGTGCAGAATTGATCCAGGAGGTGGGGACTGAAGTTGGGACAGGAACTGTGCTCTCATGGAGTTTTTAAAGGAGAGCCTAATTTTCTAAAGCTGAATTATAAATGCCATACCCACGCAAGTACCCCGAGGAACAGTGGGAAGGGAGAGCAGATTGATTTTTCAGGGAATGTGACAGTTTAAAAAAAAAAAGAAGAAGAAGAAAGAAAGTAAAACTGTAATTCCCAATCCTGGCAGAAAATATTTCTAGGGTAATTATGGCTGATCCAATTCTTGTTTCCCTGGGTAATCAGATAACTCAACTTTCCGTGAGTGTAATTTCTCTGCATCTCTTCAGTTAACTATTTCTAAGTATAGTTAGAGTGTACAGATAGTGTCCTAGATTGACACTGTGGGTGAGAAAAAGTCTCTCATACAATAAATAAAAGTCTCTCATGCTATAAATATATAGTTGTTCACATTTAAACTTAACAATTCTGTAGGTCTTCTAGTTAATATTTATTTTTCATGAAGTCTCCTTTCCAATAGATTCCTGTATGATTAGTATCATCATGTCAGTATTATTCAAGATGAGATAACAACCTCAAAAAGACTAACTGACCCTTGAAAGCTTACCTAGTGACTCTGTGACAAAGCTAGGGATTACATTGCTATTAGGTGACATGCTGCATATAATGTTTCACATAATTTCTCAAATGTTATATCAGCATACTTGTTTTGAAGATGTCAGCATTAGCTGAGGAATGAATCCTAATGTCTGCCTATCTCTGGCTAATTATAGTTGGCCCTCCATATCTGTGGGTTCTGCATCCACAGATTCAACCAACCTGGGATTGAAAATATTTTTTAAAAAAGTTACGTTGGGGTCGACAGGTATTATTTAGTTTGGCCTATGGTGGTTACATCTATACTGAACAGGTACAGACATTTTTCTTGTCATTTTCCCCTAAACAATATAATATAACAACTATTTACATAGCATTTACATTGTATTAGGTATTATAAGTAATCTAGAGATGATTTATAGTACATGGGAGGGGATGTGTAGGTTGTATGCAAATACCGGGCTGTTTTATATAGGGACTTGAGCAACCGTGGATTTCTATATCTTCAGGAAAGGCGAGTCTTGGAACCAGTCCCCAGAAAATGTGGATATGGAGGAATGACTGTACTACTGTTTAGTAAAATATTAGTTCTGAGTTTAGCTGCTTGATAGTGAAATCAACTGTTTGGTTAATTTTAACATTACACAGTTAATGCCTGAATAATTTCTCAGCCCCCGACTCCCTATCCTTAACCCAGCCTTGGTCTCCCTTCATCTTTGCAGGTTTCTTAGCTATTTTTGCATCATCTAGATATCTTCATTAGCTAATTCCATATATGAATCATGTGTTTTGACCAGAGTCTTGATGACTGAGACACAAAGCACAGGGTACTAAATATTATCATCTCTTTTTTGTGCTATATGATAATGCTGGCGAGAGATGAAATTAGTTAATTATAATGTATATTTTAGAAATATCGAATTATTGAGAAATTCTCCAGTCCATTCAGTAGCAAATCTTTTGTTTTCCAACTTTAATTTAACTATAAAGGTAAAAAATTAATCATTACTCCATCTCAGCTGTTTTCACTTTGTGGGATTGTTGGCCTTGGCGGTGAAAATTTGGCATGGGTACGTATGTGTGTGTCTGCATGTTTGTGCATGTATGCGTGTGTGCATGTGTGTGCATGCTACTTAAGGCTGTTAATTATATAAGAAAGGCAGATCCTCAAGTGAAGGGAAATAGGCAATGGTTCACAGTGAATTTAAAGCTGTGTTTCTATTGCAGCCAACTCTTGAGATATCTAACTCATATCTGTTGTTAGAAAAAATTTACTGAAAAACATCAGTGAAAACCTACAAATGAAATCTTGAAAACTGTAAAGATTAATATCTCTTGGTCATCTAAAATAGGGACAAATATTATTTATTAAGACTGTTTGTATTTGATGCCACAATATTTAGTACTAATACTTATTTCCATGTATTCTTTGTGTAAATCCTGACCATGCTAATTCAGAATATAGACAGTTACTATCTTTGTTTAAGAAACCAGTTGGTTAAGCAAATGATCAATGTAATTTGCTTACTGTCATTTAGGAAACCAGCTATCTTCAAACATTTTAAAAGCATCTATGTACAAACAAATGTTAATTATATGTAAAATATTTCTATTTATTTAGACATTACCATATTAACTTCAAACCCAACATATTTGTACTGAGATCCTCAATTTCTAGGATAAACCGGTGTCTCCTGCAGACTACCCATTTTTGTTATTGTTGTTGTTGCTGTTGTTGTTGATATAACTATTCCCCTCATCTTGGAAGCTCAAAGTCTTCCTTAATGACCCTGCTCATGTTATGCATATCCATTCTGTCACAACATCCAGAAATTCTTTTTCCTATTATATTTTACAACTATATTTTTATCTTCATTTCTAGCACCTCCTTCCCAGAGCTCTACTAATCCATGGGACTTATTTTTCATCTCTGCCTACCATTTTTCTTCTTCCAGTCTATCCTAGGCATTAAAGTTACTTCATCTTTTGGCATCTGCAAACCACTTAATGGATACCCAGGGTATCAACAAACCAATTATAGGTAATATTTAAAAATATTTGTCACAATAAAAAATAATGATAATAATAATTTTAAATGGTAACAATAGCAATTAATAAGAATGTAAAAACAACAATTATATTGGTGAGGAGGGAGAATATTTTCAGTCTTTCATCAGGACAGTGATAACCAGCTCTAAGAGAGTTTGAACAGTAGATTAGATTTCATATAGAATCTATTTTTTCATTTATTCTTTACTTCTACTAAATGAAAAGCCCAATTTATAAGTCATTGCGAAGAGCAGAAAATGTTTAGTTGTCTGTCAACTAGTTCTGGTTTTTCTGATTATGTAAGGATTCAGAAATTGTAGAGAGAGTGTTCACTGATAGACAACCAATGTCCCATCAGGAACTGATTAGGTTGAAAGTATGTCCTTCTCAAAAATGGCTAGAATGTTGAATATTCATCAACAAAGAAGATAATTGGCAAATGGATTTCTAATGAATTCTTGGTTGGATTTATCTGTGATAATTATTTCTTCGTATTCAGTTTTGGCATTCAAATTTGTTAAATATGGCTAATAATAGCACTGATTTCCTTCTTCAATAAGTATGGAATATCTTTCAATAGTAAGAAATAAACTCCTGACAACTAATTCATTTGTATCAAAATTCAATCTTAGGAACTTTTCTTATCTTCTTAAATGTTAAAAATTATGGTAAGTTGTCTATGAAGTAATAGATCCAGGCTACTCCAGATATTGAATATACCACTACACTAATACAAGCTATCGTAAATTAAAGAAATATTTTTTTACTGGATTTTTTTTTCACTTATTTTTTCAAAAACTCATTTGAGGATCTTTACCTTTGACACCCAGAGTTCTTGAGTATGAAAAGACAATCTTCTGTTCTCTACCCATTTTCTTGCTCAGTATGCTGGAAATTCTTGGCTATGATCTATTCATATTCACAACTTTTCTATTTCCTTCAAACTCCATTCAAGTTCAGGAGGCATACTCATGCTTTCAACTGTGAATAAAGCAGCGTCAAATTTCTCTGAGGTGCTATTTCTGTTATTCATGTGGTGATATCTTAGTTTGCTGAAAATGGTGCTCAGTCAATATTTGATCCCAATGCACTTTTACTCTACAGCAAGGCTTATAAAATTATTAAATAAGAAATCTTTTCCTCTCTGCCATTAGTTTTTAGTGATGAAACAAATAGTTGTCAATTGATTCTCCCCTCTACACATATGATCTGCTTTATACTGTGAACATATCTGATTTTGTACAACTCTGAAGAAAAATATATTCTAATAAAAACATAATAGATAGTAAATGTTCTTTCACATTGTATTCTACTGATATTATCTTCTGACAGTGTCATTTCATAAAGGATTTTGCAATTAGTTTCTTCTGCTTTTCTCCAAAATATTACTAATTGCCATTGAACTCCTTTGTGACTTTGGACGATTCCTCTTTAGTTTTTGTCTCTTCTCGGCCTTTAGTGGAAAAACTCATCAATATTGTTTCTCACTTGTTTTGGAAAAACTCAATAGATTTACTTGAACCCTGCCTTGAAAATTCCAAGGAAGTTTCATGACGGATAATTTTGTGCAACAGGCAGTACACTGAGGGCCAGGGACAAAAGCTGAGCTCTAAAAGCCCAGTCTTGAGATTTTCATCACTCTGCTTCCTGTTTGCAATATTCCTTTTGTGCTGCTCTTAAAAATCATGAATTAGTAGGGAATTTTTTAATACACATAGATTCACTGTTTTTTTCCCCTCTGAAAACTTTTATTTACTTTGACAACTTTATGCCATAAGATATAATTTTTAATACTATTTTCATGTTTTACTACTTTTATGTGTCCAATGGATTAATTTTAAGCCATTAATTCATTTTGTGCGAATTGGTACTATTAAACACAATAAAGCAGTTATAAGAAAAAATACAAAGTCATCAAATATAGACACTAATAAACAAATTACATGAGAATGAATCAGCTGAAATAAACAGCACCCTGTTTGCCAGATATTACCTGAAAAAGCCAATCTACATATTCTATGTATGGAAGATGTTTAAAATGTGAGAACTATTAACAATATGATAAATTTTATGAGAATCATAATTAATCTACAGTTCAGATCTCAAAATGCTAGACTATGGGCAACCACTAGTTTTTCGCAGGTCTCACATTGAAAAATAGTGGCTTATTCATTGGCTTATTTTATTTTATCAAGGTACTCTTCCTAAAACCAAATAAAAACTTTCAGTGCTCTGAAAGTTTTTGTTATGCGATAAGGTCGTAATTCTTTAGCCTGATATTTAAAGTCTTCCCTAAAGGGGCTTGATCTTACCTGCCTAGACTTTTCTTATCCCTGCCGATCTAACCATATCTCACACCTGGGTTGTCTGCTCAAAGCTTACTAACTTCTTAATAGTTTAAGGCAGTTGTTTAGAATCTCTCCTTTCTTTCCGTTTCCTCTACCACAGAGCTTGTTTGACTCTATGAGTCAGATGAAGCTCTTGCTTGCAAGTGGACATGGTAGTAAATGGAGGCAAATTTGAACAGTATTTTAGAACCATGTCTCCATTATTTGTTCTCTGAACCATCCTCTCTAGTGTTTACTTACTGCTTCTGCAAATATGCCATTTGCTTTCTTGTCTCAACTTAGGTTTACATTGTTCTATTCATCAGAAACAATTGGTCTTGTCTGCCTGATCAAATTCTTCAACTCCTAATTCCCATCTCACCTCCTATATAAAATCTTATCTGACTACTTTGACTAAACTGTTCTTCTTTCTATAATTCCTATTGAAATTACTTTTATTACAATTCTTTAGTCAGTGGGTTACTTTGAGACTATATATTATGTTATCTGGAAATTATACTTAAATTGTTTACCCTCCTTACTCTCCTTCAATTTCAATGATTGTCTGTTGCCCCAAACTGGATTATAAGCGCCTTGAGAGCAAATGTTGGCTTATACACCTATGTGTCTACTGCAGGGCTTTGGCACACTGTGAGTGATCAACAAATGTGGTATTTGAGTAAATCTGGACCTTAGGATTTTCCCACACATATAAAATAGATGCAAGAGTTTAAGGAGAATAACATGCCTCTGCAGTAAATATTCTACTTAAAACTTTTCATTCATTCTTTGTAGCTTTCTCATCGTCTGATTTGAATCAGTGACATTTTATCTATTTATTTAACAAATGCTAATATGTACACTATATGCCAGACACTCTTCTGTGCATTTCACAAATGTTACCTCATTTAATTTTCAATACAACCCTCTGCAGTAGACACTATTATTATCCATATTTTACATAGGAGAAAACTGATTTTCATAAAGCTAGTCAATGATGGATTCAGGACTTGAACCTACATTTTATCCACTGTGCTCTAGGAATAGAGGCAAACCTTTCTCTAAGAGATAGACTTTTCTCTGTTTATGATATACCTATAGGCTATATATTAAATTACCTAAAGAAAAATAACCATCTGCATTTTAGTGAAAAAAATTAAGATACATTTCAAGTGGGCATTGCATCAGAGCTTCCTTAATGGACATAGAAGAGATAGGAATTCAAAACCTGAGAAATGGTCTTATCTGAGTCCTAAGAGACTATTCCTCCTAATGACCATTTTGCCATGGGTCATTATCCTGATGATATTCTATAGTGCCCAGGATTCTGTATAAAAGTGTAACATTTTTTGAAGCAATCAACTTGAAAGGGGGTACACATCACAGACTCCTCAGTGGCCTCCTAAAATGGAGGATGCTCCCAGCTGGTGTCTGATAAAAGCCTTTTCTGCTTGGCCATCTTCCTTAAGACCAACTTTTCTCATTGGACACATTATTTGGTGCCTTTCAATCTGTGCATAAATTGGGCTGAATTTCCTTGAATAATGAATATAGCAGTTCAGCCTTTTTTACTATGTAGCATTGCAAATTGTTTACAAATTCTGTTGGCTCAGTTTCCCTTTACCACTCACTTAAGAATTTTTCTGGGATTCTCTTTTAGTCTCTGGTGGGTGGTAACTGAAGTAAAGTGTGGAACTGAGTATTATTTGCAGTATTAGAATAATGTAAAAATCAAATATGTTTAATTCTATTACCAATAATGTTCTTAATTTCCTCTAAAATTATCAAAAGGTTTAAGTCTAGATTAGATAAATACATCCAATCAATCTTTTCTGGAAACAAAACCAGTGAGGATCCATGTTTGCTCTATAATATTTTCTAGATTTTGTCTTCCTTTAATATCATGGCAACCTCCGGTTTGGTTTTCCTGTCATATTTCTTACCTCAAATCCATCCTGTGACTCTTCCACCAGGTTAGTATTTTACCCCAGCCCCGTGATTATTAATAGGAATATATTGAAATTTCCCTCCTGTTTAATTAAAAATACATCTCACCAAGGTTTACTTCATTCTAGATGGAAGAATAAAGATTGGTGGATAGTCATTGACAAAAAATTAACATTGAAATTTCCTTGTAATGGAAAGTGACAATGTTCTGTGTAAGTAGCAATCTAGTAATGACTGAATACATATGTGTGAGAGAACATTTCTTCTATCCACTAACTGCCCCCCAAATGCATCATTTATGAGGCGGAAAATTGTAGTGACTGCTCTAGAATTGTGGTTCCTATATTTAGGAGCAGAAGTGCAAATCTTGGAAGATGTTTATGTCTTTGTCTTGAGAACTTTGGAGTGAATAATATTTTTATACTTAGTATGGAGAAGAAAAACAAAACTAAACTAAATTAAACTAAACTAAAATGCCTATCCAGTAACTTAACATCAGAAAGATTAAAAAATTTTGTTTGTAATTTGTACCTTGATATGCTAATGGTGAAATCTTCTGTTCAGAATATTTAAATTGATATATAGTTGCAAATTGTCTTTCTAAGCAGGAGTTCTTTTAGAGCCAGATCGTTATACCAGTGTTATTTTCTTTGTTGAGGAACTAATACAGTAATATCGATAAGAATGATAATCAGTCATTGGATTCTTTTTATCACCTCCCCACTCTAGGCAAATATTATATACTCTAATGTTGACTAGAAGGTGTTCCCAGTAGCTAGACTAATGGTTCATACTTTCATGTTTAAAGTCTCCTGCAATATTTGAGAGGTAGAAGTGTACTCTCCCTAATATTTTTTAAAACTCTGTTTTAAAACCCTTGATTTTGGGGACACTATGTTATCTTGCTTCTTTCCTGTTTCTCTGACCATTCTTTCTTTAACTTTTTACTGGTTATTTTTTTTCTAATTTTGAATACAGATGGTTGGCCCTTAGCCCTTTGCTCTTCTTTCTTTATATCAATAGTTCTTGATATGAGCATTAAGTAAGGTGGGTGGCAGTGTGCAGAGGGGAGTAGAGATTGTACTGAACATTTTTTTCAGGCCAGCATGAAAAAAAAAAAATGTCCAAACACTTTTTTCCCACACTAAGAAATTAGTTAATTAATGTATCAGCAAGGACTGATATATTTTCAGATTTCCTTATAGATACCACATTGAGGACCACCGTGGTAAAGTTCTTTTTGGACACATTTTATTTCCAGTGAAATGGCCTCTCTGTACCAAGCTTTCCAACTGCGTGTTAGAAATTGTCACATGTTTATTTCCCTTATCTCATAAAACTACTTCATTCTTCTTTTTTTCCCCTCTCTCTTTGATAATGAGATTTCTCACCATTCTCCTGGCCATGCAGGCTTAGAGTCTGAGTCATCTTTCAGTCTTATATTATTCTGTCTCTGTCAGCCCTCCTGCCTTCTGGCAATTATCAAGTCTTGCTGAAATTTTCTTTCCCTGTCTTCATTGTCCTTCTTTTCAGTAGTAACCAACACCTCCCTTGTTCAGGCACTCTTTCCTTCTTCCTTTAATTATCATGACAGCCTCCAATTTGGTCTTCCTGTCAATTTCTTACCTCAGTCCTGTGACTCTACTACTTGGTTAGTATTCTGCCCTGGCCCCCTTGAGATTTTGGCTAAAAACAACATGGTCACTAACTATTCTCATCAAACTTAGAGCCCTGTGAGGGATTCGGATAATAATCAGTTCATCTCATCATTAAGTGTAATTTTGAATAGGCGCTTACAAAAAAAGAAAAGAAAGAAATATGGTGCTCTTAGAACCTAGACAACGGGATATTACCCAGCTAGCAGATGCGTATGTGCCAGGCAGAGGGTTAGTATTTAAATAATGTATGGGAGTCAGAGTCATCTAAGGATGATAGGCGAGGAAGGGTCTTTCACGAAGATGGAACAGCATGTATAAATATGTAACATGATGGGCAGGAGCATGGAGGGTTTTTTTCCCCTCCTCTTTAATTCTGCCCCCGCTCCCTTCCACTCCTGATCCATGGATGTTGCCATTTCCTCTTAAGAACTAGATCTCTGAAGGTGGGGCGTCTCCTCCCACACGCTCGCAGTGCACACCCGGAGCATGGGGTGTGAACCAAGGACCTTCTGCGTGCAAAGCAGATGTGCTAACCACTACACTATGGAGCCACCCCATGGAGGTTTTGATATGAGAAAGCCATGGTCAGAGTTTGAGGAGACAATGGCGGGGAGGGAGTTCGGTGAGCTAGTGACATAAGAAATGTCAGGGTCATGTGGCTCTGATTAGGAATCTATCTGTATTTTTAGAGCTGTGGAAACTCATTGAGAGTCTCAGACAAGTTAGTAACAGGACCAGGTTTAAAAAGATCATTCTAGTTACAATGTAGGATACACTTTGGAGAAAGGTAAGCTATTTGAAGGTTACTACAAGGAAAAATTTTGAAAATTTAGATGAGTTAATGAAAATGGAGATGGAGATCAAAGGAAATGGACGAAGAGCCCAAAGTGTAGTAGGAACTAGCAAAGCAGAGATATGGAGAGAATCTCACCCATGCCTACAGAACAAGAAGCTGAAATCAGGTTTCCAAGCACCCAGAGAATTGAGAGTGATTTGGGATATCTGGGGCAAAGTTTGTTTGTTGGCAGCAATGGCACTAGAAAGACCGGTAGAGACCAAGTTGTGAAAGTCCTTTGAGTGGTGCTGAGGGCAAAGAGGAGTGTCTGAAGAACCTTGAGCAGAGCGGCACAATCAGACAGGGAGTCTAGAGAAGTCTTTCTGGTAGTATGGAAGATGGCTTTTGTGGGGTGGGAAACAAGACAGTAAGAGATAACGGGAATTTAACCTAAAGCCATGGCATTGGGAATAGAGAGCAGGGATTGGATCCAACAGCTACAAAAGAAGTGGACTCATCAGTATTTGATCAGTGATTCCATGTGGGGAGTGAGAAAAGGGGTTGCCCAGGATGAATATCTGGTTTCTGGCTAAGACAAGTAGGTAGATGATAGTATCATTCACTTAGATGGGAGATTTGGGAAGAAGGTGCTGGGTTTAGATTTGTTTGAACTTCCTTTTTCAATACCTCCTGACCTACACATCTTTTTCTCTGTTTCTCCACCTGAAATCCATGGTCCATTATTTACTGTAGATGTTTGGTTGGTTTTGTTATGAACAAAAGTACCTCTTCAACTCTTGCTCCATGCCTTTTATGAAATTCATTGAGAAACTACTATTTTTCATGTAAGACATTTAATTATCTTTCATTTATCTCCCAGAGGCTTTGAGGCATAGATGCCTAGGAGGTAATTGTTAATAACCAACATGATTATTTTGGGCATGGCAATATGGAAATTTATTCCTGCCAAATAATCAGTGCCAGTTTCAACCTGGCAGTAGTTTTCAAAGACTAAAGAAAGGAGTCTTTTGCCTCCATTAGGAGAGGGCTGTGCCTTTCTCTTTTTCATAGAGTGACTCACTCAAGGTTGGCACACAGTATCTTTAATCAGTTTATGTGAATATCATGTAATTATAAGCCTAAAATAGACATTAGAAGTTACCCAGTCCCCTAGACAAAATCTGCAGAAGATTTCTTTTTCAGTGATATTGTGATCTATATTATATCCCTGGAATCTTTTCAAAACTTTGAATCAATAATTGAAATAACACTAGAGATCTCCAATCACATTTCCCACATTTATCTAGTCATAGATAAATTTTTTTGGAAAAACTTTTTTAAATGTTTAACTGCAGACTACTGCTGTAAAGTACTTACCTAGTAACATGGTAAAAGTATAGTCCATAAAGTTAAGTTCCTGGTCTGAGCCCCAAGTTTATTCAGTTTTAGAATTTGTATTATAGACCAGTTATTTTAACCACCTTGAGTCTTAATTTCCTCATCTATGTCAGTTTCTATTAGTGTTTAATTAAATATTAAAAATCAAGATAAATTCTACCATCATGAATTATTAAAGTTATACAATAAACATTTATGGAGCACCTCCTGTAGGCTGGGTTCTGGACTAGACCAATAAAGGTGAGTAATCCTAATTCTTCTCCAAATAGAACTCGAACTGAGGGCATTAGACAAGAAAGCAGGCAATGATGTGGCAGTGTGAGATATGCTAGGTCAAGGTTCTAAGGGAGCACACAGGAGAAGATTCTAATCCAACCAGGAGTGGCCAAGCTGACCATACAGGTAGGAGATCTCAAGTTGAGTCTTCAAGACGGAAATGACATTGTTCATGCAAAAAAAAAAAAGTGTTTTTAAAAGACCAAAGGAGGGAGAAAGAAAGACAAGGTCAAGCAACTGTAAATTTGTCGATATAGTTGCTAAGTGGTATATGAAAGACTGCAGTAGTGGACAGAAGCCACATTATGAAGGATCTTATATTCCAAATGCAGGAGTCTCTGACAGATAAGTTTAAATCCTTAATCTAAAATCTTACAAATACAAAGACTGAAGAGGCATAATAATAATAATAAGCTTTTATTCCTGAAGGGAAAAACTTTACTTAGAATAAATATGATAAAATATAGAAGAGGAAATTCTGAATTATGAGAAATGTGAAAACCATAAAATTATTGCCATGATAAAAACTTAAAAAAAGAGATCATACTAGGAGTATTTTTTCTTTGAGCTTTGTATCATAGAAAATAGCTCCAGTTATACCTGATTTTTCATCTAAAGGATTATAGTTTCTTTTCTCAAGACCTGTTTGACAAATCCCTGTTCAAATCCTGAAATGCCAAAAACTCTCCTTTAAAACTAGACAGATGGTGACCGTAAGACATTTGGAACTCATCCTGAAGCCTGAGGTTTAGTAAAGAAAGTATATTGAGTAACGTACAACTTTGATCAGCAATGAGGAACCGAGCGGTTACCAGCCCCATTTCCAGTGTCCCTGTGTTGAGACATCCAAGAGAATGTTTATGTTAGCTGTCCTGAATGGGAGCTGTGTGACATCTGTGTTCTGTGGTGCCAGCACTCCCTGAGAACCCCAGCCTTTGCTTCTCTAACTCTCTCGGCCAAGTACATAAGGAGAAAAGCTAAACCATGATGGATAAGTCTGTTCTCAGCAGCTTCGTTCACTGGTCTTGCAGCATTAGGCACATGGCCTCTGTGCAGTTTTGGTCAAAAAGCATGAAGGAGATTTTTGGCATCTTGCATTGTAAGCACATAATATATTTATTTGAAAAATTTCTAATTTTTCCAGCTCATATTGACTGTTCAGCAGTGAAATTAGCTGTTAAAAAGCATTTACACTGGGGGTCATCTTTGGAAAGAAAAGAATTATTTTTTACCTTGTTCTCTAAGACTTCCCATTCCTTGGAGGTTTGCCCATCCAAGACTCTGCATTGAGATTATATATATATATTTTTACTAAGAAATGATCTCAAGTGCTATAGAGAGAAGTGCTACACATTATTAACATTCAAGTGTCAGAGAATGTTTATAAGGAGAATTGTGAGGTTTGTGATCCTTTTTAAGGCAAGATAAAAATGTAAACGAGTAAGATTGCTCGAAGGAATGTTTACAAGAAAAGGAAGAAAATGGAGAGAA
The DNA here is from genome assembly GCF_000151845.1 of Pteropus vampyrus. Classification (NCBI taxonomy): domain Eukaryota; kingdom Metazoa; phylum Chordata; class Mammalia; order Chiroptera; family Pteropodidae; genus Pteropus; species Pteropus vampyrus. The sequence continues at coordinate 7,405,722 of NW_011888789.1, forward strand.
AGAAAAGAGCTTAATAGGTAGGGAAGGTTGATTCTAGACCAAGCACTTAGGACTTCTCCGTTCATTATTTGGTGTTCTATATATCTTGCGCTTTGACCTAAAACAGAGGAGTTACAAAATTTTAGACTAGCTTTTCTATCCATAATGAGCAAACATCTATAGGAAGAGGCAGAAAGTTCTCTTTGTTGAATATACCTGGTACATCTAAAGATTAATGCAAAACTCCAGGGAACGTATTTCATGACTATTAAAAAGAAAACTATGACTTAATATATGTTGTTATTACTAAAGAGGCTAGAAATAGATAAATACAAATGACTTTTTTCGTATCTTCTTTCAGTCTCAATGGCTTTTTTTTCTTTACTCAGTAGAATTTATAGCGACATTTGGGAGTATCTCCTATCTCAAAGGAAAATAAAAGTATAATGATATTTAACAGTTTCAAATATTTCATGATATCTAGTTGGTTTTGTGTACACCTCTACTACATGAAAAAAATCCAATTCATTGGTTGTCTTAAAAGGGTTTGGTTTTCTGCAAAGATTGGATTTCCAAATGCATTTAATGATTGCAGTATTCATATTGTCTGTTGTTGTGGCTATACTTATATTGCATTTCTTTGCAGAGTTATTGATGATATATTCTTGTTCTGCGGTATGGCATTTGGCAAAACATTGCTTCATAATTTGAACTCTGCAGTGTAACCAAGGAAAATGGCTCTATAATACCATTGCATCAACTCTTTTAGTAAATTATATTATTAGATATCCATTTATAACTTACCCTATAAGTGATCTCAGTCAAACCACTTGATGTCTTTGTCTCATTTCTGTGGAATTTTCTGTAGCAATTGCTACCTTTGTTCGTTTCATAGGACTGCAGTGTCGTTCATTTAGATTTTTGTGAAATTTATTTAACTCCTTGTGAGTGAATTTCCTGTAACTAGGAAGGACCTTCATCTTTGGAGGTTTCTCAGATAAGGGCAGGGGCTTGTGACCGTTTAAAGCACATCAGTAGGAGATCACAGGTTGTGAGGAATGCATAAGGTGGGTAGACAAAGGGGAGAGGAATATTAAGAAGCACCTACTTCTATTGATTATCAGCTTACCACAAGCTTCCTTCTAGGTACTTCCACGCATTACCTCCAGGGAGCAATAAAGTGATTGCGAAATCTGAGCATTATTGGAGGCCAGAGATTTCAAGTAACTTGCCCAAGATACTTTATGCAATTGGTGAGAGATGAAATTGGCATTTGACACAAGACTGACTGGCCCCTACACTGCATGTTTTTTCCACAAAGTGATTGGAGACCATGGCACATGGGATATTTCTTAGTTACACAGATGGAAGTACCAACTGCATTCAGTTTTCTTATCAAATAGGTTAAAGTCTAAATAACAGCAAGAGAAATGGATATGTGATTTTTGTACAAAGTGGCTCTTGATATCATTTTGCATACATGCTACAGGGAGAGTGGATAATATAAGGCACAGATCAAACTTTGATGTTCATTCTTCTGGGGATAGGGATATAATCTCTGCTTCTGGTATGCCTCTGTTATTTTGAGTCTAAATCTGAGGAAACCATTGCTCATTTGTGAGTATTTGAGTTACTTTACTCGTTATTTTAATATTTGAGTTATTGTAAGTCTAAATTTGAGGTAACCATAATACTCATTTCAATTCGAGGTATTCTTTAAATTAGGAGAACTCACACATAAATTGGTTGACTTTTCAAAAAGGCCAAACTCATGGAACGATTCTAGTAAAGCACTATAATCTCACTCTTTACTATAAGAATCGGAATATGCTGCCAAATAAATCAGACAATTAAAAGATATTAGTGTAAAATTATGATATGATATAATTTACCCATAGGATAGGTGTTAAATTATTTCCTAATGTCATTTTAAAGAATTTCTTCTGTTCTATATCTATATTCTGTTCTATACAGTTTGATATTACATGTAATAGTAACATCAAAAAATCTTTAAAAGGTAGAGCTGCACACTCATTTTAAGAATAAGAAACAGTGTCGGGAGATAAAGTAATTTATTCAAACTTACTCTGCAGTTCATAGCAAAAACACTTATAGTCTGAGCCGAGACAAAATTCAGATCTTTGACTTTAAGTTTAGTCCTTGATCCCCAACACCACACTGCCTCATAGTACACTAACTATGTATAATAATACCTGTGCTGCCATTTCAGAATCACTCACATCCTTTTATCCAGATATTTCTTAGTTTTCCTCATTAAATAGTAGGAATATAAAAACTTTGCTTTCATTTTTAGGAACAAATGGTATTAACTGACATATTCAGTACTTTGCACAGAGAGGTTTAACCACAGGCAATTGAGTAAATGATTGTGATTAAAAATTGGTTGACACTTTTGCTTTTCATAATTTGACCATAACTGAGGAGGGATGAGTACCTTGAGGGCTGATGTATTTGGTGGGTCATAGTGCCTTCCTCTTCTATATCCTCTTCAAATGGAAAGTAAATTGACTCACAATTTCTACTGAAGGCTCTGTTCATGTGTCCATCCTTTTTAGTGAGTGAACCAATTGCAGCCAATTTGTAGACTTATAAAAACTCTAAGGCAGCTTATTGTGAAATTTGTCTGAAAAGGAAGGGTGAACAATTAGCCGAGCCAAATTCTTTTTTACTCTTGTGCTATAAAGACACAGAAAGAAAGTAAGGAATCTGAGACCCCAAGGTAACAGGGTCCATGAGAAGTCCCACAGAAGTCAGAGTGGTGAGGAAGTAGAAGATATGAAGTAAGGAAGATAATAATTTATACAGAATAAAAGGTGTAGTATTGATCAGATACAGTAGCTGTGGTGAGATTAGAGATCCTTTGAAATGCTGCATTTTGTAAAAGTGGAAAATGATAAATTTATGATTCTGAGCACATGATAAGTTAGCCTGTATACTTGAGTGTCTTAGATTCCATGTTCTAGTTTTTTTTCTCAAGAAGTCTGGGGTGTGCATTTACCCTTCCTATGAAGTTCCTGAGTTTCAGTGAGGTTTCTAAGTTTTACTGTCACATGATCTTTAATCTTTAGAGTAATTTATTCCCTCCCTTTTTTGAAAATGCCTATATGAGTTTTTGTTGCTTCTAACAAAAGAACCTAAGTAACATAGCTAGATGTATTGCCCAAAGCCAAGAACACTTCTCAACAAGGATGTCACATTCCTAATGCTTGCAGTTTTCTGAGCGTCAGTCGTATTTATCTTGATCCTGAGTAACAGACCCGTTATTTAGGTCCAGTCCAATTTACATCATCTTTCATATAGCATAAGGCACAGTGATAGAGGTACTCTCTAGAGTAATCTCCAAGTACTTTTCCAAAGCCGTTATGCCTCAAGCACTTCCTTTAACCGTTAAGCATCTGCCTTGCATATAGTCCTCTTGGGCCACTCTTGGCAAAATACCTGGAAGCAGATCTGGAACGTGGTTATTTCTAAATGAAAAAAAGAATTTGCTCTGCACTGGGAAGGAACAATAACATAAGTATGCCACTGAAAACCCCTATGCCGTGCTCTTCCTTCAAGGCCTCTTGTGACCCCTTTCTCTTTGATATATTTATTACCTTTGGCAATCCTTTGGCAATAAAATTGGCTGAGTCTGAACCATTTTGAAGACTGGCTTGTGACTAGAATTCCTCTTGCCTGTTGATGTATGCACTGGCCATTCTGGACTCAATGCTTATATGAATTCTCTACATCTCAAAGGTATTGTGTCTAGTAAGCAACGTCTCATAAATTTTATCTATACGGTTTTTTATGAAGTCATTACAAATATAGTCAAATTAGTGCTGTTTCAGGCTTTGATTGGTTATTCATTCAAATGTTGCCTAGCAACAAGGAAATGCCCCAGTTTGTAACTCCAAGGAGTTCATGGTACCAAATGCACATCTCATTTATTTTCATTGAGCTCTAAGTGGCTTTCTGAAGTCAGACATTAAAAATGTTGTTTTACAGATGGAAAAATGGAGAGCCGATAGCTGGGCTTTACTAATAAAGCAAATGAATGGTAGACACATTATTGGAAATTGTATATCCAAATTCCTAATCTAGATTATGCTATTTCAACAAACTATGTTTCATTTAACTTTCTAAGTGAAATTACTACCCTAAATTGTATTTACCAAATAGCTATTATGTACCATATCATAGGTCGTACATTTCAAGTTTTAAATTATGATATAGAAGAGTTTTGTATGTGAGGTAGGTAAAAATGCCTAGACAAAACAAGCCTGAAAGAAATTAATGCACAGTTGATTTAAGTACTAATAGGATTACTGTGTCCTGAGCTTTTGTAGATAGAAGCAGGATGGATATTATTGTTTGCTTTACAGTACACTATAGTAGTAGGAGGTAATTAGACAAGAAAAATATATAGGACCAGAATAAGAAGTTTTTCTTTCTATCTTTCTTTCTTTTTTATATTTAACACAAGGCAAAAATGTATCTTCCAAAATGAACATTTTGTGGTACACACTTTCCCCATACTAAGCCATGTGACATCCATTTCTTTCCTTTGTGGCCATTCTAACCCTGGTCCTAGATTAGACAATGTCGAAGTATCAGCATGAAGTGCAGTGGGTTCTTGTTAAAACTTCCTTGGGATTTTTGCCATGTTTTTCAGTCCTTGGAGATGAATGTACGCATGGTTGCCAAGTCACTGAAGAGACAATGTTATTATGGTGACCTTGGGCACAAATGAAACTACAAGATGAAATTCCTTTTTACCCTTTTTATGCAGATAGTATGAAGATCATTTAAACTGAGAAGGGTAAGTTCTAACCAGGGAAGAACTGGTGCTCTTAGATTGTTACATTTTAAAAATTTCCTGAGTCACAGCTTTGCAAGTCAATTAGAAATGTTAATAGCCCCCTCCATCGCTTTCACTGTTAGTCTGCTTCAGGAAGGGAATACATATTGCAATACTTCTAAGTGTAAGAACAGGCAAATTTTGCCTATTTCATCCTGATTGTAGACTTCTCCATCATTTAACCATAGAATAGTTTCATCCTGATTGTAAACTTCTCTATTATATAACTGTAGGATAGTATTTTCTCTTCTCTCTGATGATGGTCCTCTACAGCATAAATTGAGAGGAACTCCTAGAATATCCTAAGTAAGATTAAATCCTAGAGCATTTAGCTTTTCTGTCCTAAGGCATTGTTTTATAGACTGGAGAACAAGTTTTTAACTATTGGGTAAATGAACTCTCTCCCTTTCCTTCACAGCTATTGTTTCTCAGGAACGAGTTTGCTTCATTCTGATGGCATCATCTGATCTTCATTATCATTATAATCATTTCAGTGACCACTTAGCACCTTCCCTGTCCAGGTGCTGCTCTGGGCTGTATACATAGCCTACATTACTATATTTATATTACATACATTATTCAATTCTTCACACCATTCTTTAACACAAGTGCTAGACTACAGTACTTAAAGATGAAGAAAGCTGGGCTCAAGGTCACATGCTGGTGGGATGAATTTGACACCAGAGCTATCCAATCTGAAAGTCCATGCTCTTTCTTCTACCATATTCTATGAAAGTGTCTCAAGTCTCTCCCTTGTCCATGGATTCTATCTAATAAAACAATTAGTCTTTTTAATTTTTAAAAAGAGGATGTTTGCCTATATTACAATACTGAAATGTCTCTATTCTTCTGCCCTGGGCTAACACACCTTCTTCCAAAGGAGGAACAACATTTTCCAACTGTTTCCTTTCCCTTGTAGAGTCTAGCAGGGAAAGGAAAAAGCATAAGACCCCAAGTTCATGACACACTGCAATTTACTAAGAGCTTCTAAATGTTCAAAGAAGGGGAAGGAAGAGATGATTTGTTTCAAAAGGAAAATGGGAGCAGTTCAATTTTTTATTCGATTAGATTGGATTCTTGAAGAGAAAAGAGTCCCCCCAAATGGAGTACCTGATGACATTTAAGAACAGATGTGCCTGATATTCAATATGAAGATCCCTGCACTGCTGCGATGTCACCTCTGCTTGCATGATACTGAACTCTACCATGTGTATCATACCCTAGACGTGAGAGAGAATGGAGGGTAACCAGCAATAGCAGCTTTGATGATAAAACTAGGAGCCAAATGTAGGCAAGGCAAACTGGGGGAAGAGAAAAACTAGAGTTCCAATGATGGAATTTTCAGTAAAAAATACAATGATTTTTAATACATGGCTCCTACTTAAATTAATTAGACTAAAAAGATTCAACTTTTCTGAAAAATATTCTAATAATATATATTGCTCATTTTAGTTCCACATTTGAATGCAATGTTGCCACAAAATCACTCATACTTTTACTGATTTGAATAATGAACAAAAGACATTACATAAAATAGTACATTTTTCACAATTATTGGCAGGTACTGTTATCGACTTCATTTTAAAATAGGATTACAAGTGAATGTACAATGTTGACAAGTGTGAAATAGTTTTTCCAAGAATAAATGAGTATTGAAGCATCTCCAGAAACCCAGAGAAGCCTAAGTGAGATCTCTTTTAAAAAAATAGTAATAAGTTATCATCATATTACTCTGAAATACATTTCATTAACCAAGCAATTGGTCAGCCCATAAATATTTCTCGAGGCTCACACTTCTAGCTGTGATGTGGGATACAGAAAGACTGTAAGAATTAGTATCGCCTCTCATGTAGCCTACATTCTACAGAGAGGACCAAAAGCACCACACAGAAACTAAGGTGGAACCTGAGTTACAAAGTATGTAGTATTGACTCACATAGGAAGTGATCAGGGAGAGCTTCATGGGGAGAAGCTGACTCTTAATATATTGATAAAGGTCTTGGATGGGTAGAAAAGGGAACTTCTCAGTTCATACCATGAAAGAACAGCCACACTAGTGGTATTAAATATGATATGCTTGAGGAGCAGGGAAGAACAAGGCTGATAATCAGGAAAATGTATATGAAAGAATGAAAAGCAAAATGAAAGGACTGGAATGAAGCTAGATCATGGAGGCAATTGAAATCTAGATTTAGATAATTTATGAGACCAAGAGAACTGGTATGATATTTTAAGGTAGATGGAAGGTCAAGATGCTCAAGATTCTGTAAATACAAGGCTAGCCAGAGAAAGAGGAAATCTGAGAGGCCAGAACAGCAGAAAACAAGAGGCAATTAAAGAATACCCCTGATGCAAGCATGGGCTCCAGGAAACTTCATTCATTTGTGACCCTGGGTTTTGCTTGTTTCATTCTTGGACTCCACTTCGGACCTTTGAACTAAAAGCTTTGCCACAAGATCACCTATACTTTTACTGGTTTAGTAATGAACAGGGCACCAGGTCTATTACTTTTCTTAAGTGGTGATAAACACAATTTGCCTGCCAATGCAATTGCTTACTATAGTGCTTCTTATAGCCCAGCCTGATGACGTTGAGACCAAATAGCTCACGACTACCACTACTAATCGACTCCCCTAAAACAAGAAGTGATTGTGGCACAATCCAAACAGAGTTAAGGTTCAAACCCATCATGAAGAAACAGAGAGATGGAGAACAGAGTTTCTGATTTAATAGATTTCAAAGCTCAGTCTCTGCAACATTAAAAGTAGTGGTATAAAGGTTCTATTTTGGAAGGGGCCAGTTTGCCTTGCTAAAGCAAGGTATATGGTGATGTTTAGAGCACTTTGTAGCAACAAATAAGAGATAGTTGAGGATAATTCCAATGACACTTACACAAAAGATGCTGGACAATATGAATTTATAATAAGTGGATCTTCAGAGAATTCTAGTTTCTTCAGGAGAGAGGAGTAATCTATTAAGAATAGATCCACAGAAGGACACTGGAACATGTATGTCAGGACAAAGTTAGCTATGAATTTAAGGTAGTTAGATGTTAACTTAGGTAAGTATAGTCTGGAGTGGTATGTTAGATTAGAAGCCTCCAAATGGTTCACCTATGACAAGGCTGGTTGCTAATACCTTATATTTTCCTTCTGTGCTTTCTCTTAGAACTCTAACTTTGCAGTTGAGGACTTGGGTAGTCCCAAAATTATTTTGGGTGAAAAAATATAAACCATTCTAACCCAACTTCATTTAGAAGTGGGAAGGCCTCTATTGAGAATAAAAATGAAGACCTTTGGCTCTATGTTAAAATATTACATTATCACCAGCTTGTAAATAATATTTTATTATAAAGAATCATTCTTCTCCTAACAGTGCAGAGATCGAGTGCTTCAAGTACTGAATTTGTTAAGCCAAAAAATTTCTTACAATATAAGTGACATGTTATCTAATAACATCATTTGTTTTTCTAAGTTTTTCTAAGTTTGATTATCGTACATTACCAGAGAGAAATATACTGAGACTATCTTCTTTACATTCACATAGAAATTCCTTCCCAGAGTTATAGTTTAATGTTCTGTCCTCAGATTTTTTATTGAGGTTGATATAAGAAATAGCACAGGAAGAGCCAGTTTATATTTTCAACAAAACTCCAGTTTAAGACTGTATTTCTTTTGTGTGATGCAATATCCCTGATATAATGATTTGCATGGTGAAGTTCTTTTGGGACTTAATGCATGGAAATGACATATTCTTGCAGATGACCTTGCATACTTTCTTTCATTAGCGATCTGTAAATAGTTCATGATGATTTCCATTTTCCCCTGGCTATCAGAGAGCTCATAGCTAAATTTTATTCACAATTAGAGTAACAATTAGAATAACTACTCTCCTCATTAGTTCTGATACAATTAATTTTTTTCATTCAAAGATAGTTTCTCTATATTACTCTATTTTCTTAATTATCTTGTTATATATATCTTCACATCCTCACTGGAGGAGCAGTAGACTATTTATAAGAAGCTAGCCTATAAATATAGAAAAGTACAAGTGTCTTCCTCAAAACCTACCAGCCTACCACCATTCCTCTCCTCCCCTGTGAGTAAACCACAAGATTTAAAAGGATCTTTTGGTATATACCCAATTTCATAAATCATGTAATAGATACAAGGGTCATAATTTGCATATTCTCTCATAATATGAGCTTTCAGAAAATTTCCTGACATGTTTAACAATTTTTACACATCTGTTTATCAGACACCAGTCTATAGGAGCTGCCCTGATCGTGGGGCCAAATGACATTTGAATTCTTGGGCACTGGACAGACAGCACATCTCTCGACACAATATGTACTCTGTGTTCCTTTGTTGATAAGAAATCATTCTGATCTGAATTCTAAAGCATTTGTGGGACCTTTAGGGGTGGCTCAGTTTCTGGCCATGTTTCTACTGCCTGTGCTTAAGGAAATCAAAAGGAAACATTGAATTTTGAAAGCAGGGAAAACACCTGGATCTTTCTTCTTTTAACAGTTCAGCTGGAGGTGATATAAAAATCCCTCCACCTGCCAAAATCTCGCTAAGACTTCAAGGCCCAATTTCTTGTCACATCTCTATACAGCTTTTTTCTCTGACCTTTTCCCCCTGTCCTATACCCTAAGCTGAATGAATCCCTTACTCTTCGGTGTATACATTGGGATTTAAACATACTCTATTATAGTACTTAGAAAATAATATTGTAATAGGTATTTTTCTGTCTTGGATAAATATTTCTCACATTTTTCCCTTTATTTTATTCTGAAGTCTATAATCATGCAGATGTCTTCACTAATGAATTTAGGCATTATTTTTCTCTAAAATATAGGTTGCGTTAAAAATTATATAATATCTATAAGGCATTGAAGAAAGAAATTGAAGAACATACAAATAAACGGAAGCACATACTGTGCTCATGGATAGGAAGAATTAACATTGTTAAAATGTCCATACTACCCAAAGCAATCTATAGATTCAATGCAATCCCTATCAAAATACAGATGACATTTTTCACAGAACTAGAACAAATCATCCTAAAATTTATATGTAACCACAAAAGACCCCAGATAGCCATAGAAATCTTGAGAAAGAAGAACAAAGTGGGAGTTATCATCATATGATATGATATCAAACTATACTACAAGGCCATTATAATCAAAACAGTATGGTACTTGCATAAAAACAGACATATAGATCAAAGGAACAGAATAGAGAGCCCAGAAATAAATCCACACCTATATGGTCAATTGATCTATGACAAAGGAGCAAGAATATTCAATTGGGTAAAGACAGTCTAGTTAATAAAAGATGTTGGGAAAACTGGATAGATACGTGCAAAACAATGAAACTAGACCATCTTCTTACACCATATACAAAAATAAAATGGATTAAAGACTTAAATGTAAAACCTGAAACCATAAAACTTCTCAAAGAAAACAATCAATTAACCCTCTGACATTGCTCTCAGTAATATTTTTTTCTGATATATCTCCTCGGGCAAGATAAACAACAACAACAAAATAAACAAGACTAGAAAAAACTAATAGAATTAGATCAAACTAAAAAATTTTTACACAGCAAAGAAACCATCAACAAAATGAAAAGATAACCTACTGAATGGCAGAAGATATTTGCCAGTAATCCATCTGGTAAGAGTTGAATATCCAAAAATTTATAAAAAACTCATAAAACTCCACACCAAAAAAA
>NW_011888789.1:7416349-7423704 GCF_000151845.1 Pteropus vampyrus
TAATAGGTATTTTTCTGTCTTGGATAAATATTTCTCACATTTTTCCCTTTATTTTATTCTGAAGTCTATAATCATGCAGATGTCTTCACTAATGAATTTAGGCATTATTTTTCTCTAAAATATAGGTTGCGTTAAAAATTATATAATATCTATAAGGCATTGAAGAAAGAAATTGAAGAACATACAAATAAACGGAAGCACATACTGTGCTCATGGATAGGAAGAATTAACATTGTTAAAATGTCCATACTACCCAAAGCAATCTATAGATTCAATGCAATCCCTATCAAAATACAGATGACATTTTTCACAGAACTAGAACAAATCATCCTAAAATTTATATGTAACCACAAAAGACCCCAGATAGCCATAGAAATCTTGAGAAAGAAGAACAAAGTGGGAGTTATCATCATATGATATGATATCAAACTATACTACAAGGCCATTATAATCAAAACAGTATGGTACTTGCATAAAAACAGACATATAGATCAAAGGAACAGAATAGAGAGCCCAGAAATAAATCCACACCTATATGGTCAATTGATCTATGACAAAGGAGCAAGAATATTCAATTGGGTAAAGACAGTCTAGTTAATAAAAGATGTTGGGAAAACTGGATAGATACGTGCAAAACAATGAAACTAGACCATCTTCTTACACCATATACAAAAATAAAATGGATTAAAGACTTAAATGTAAAACCTGAAACCATAAAACTTCTCAAAGAAAACAATCAATTAACCCTCTGACATTGCTCTCAGTAATATTTTTTTCTGATATATCTCCTCGGGCAAGATAAACAACAACAACAAAATAAACAAGACTAGAAAAAACTAATAGAATTAGATCAAACTAAAAAATTTTTACACAGCAAAGAAACCATCAACAAAATGAAAAGATAACCTACTGAATGGCAGAAGATATTTGCCAGTAATCCATCTGGTAAGAGTTGAATATCCAAAAATTTATAAAAAACTCATAAAACTCCACACCAAAAAAAACCAAACAGTTCATTTAAAAAATAGGCAGAGGACCTGAACAGACACTTCTCTCAAGAAGATATACAAATAGCCAACAGACATATGAAAAGATGTTTAATGTCACTAATCTTCAGAGATGTGCAAATTAAAACCACAATGAGACATCACCTCACACTTGTCAGAATGGTCATCATCGATAAATCAACAAAACAGAAGTGTTGGCGAGCATGTGGAGAAAAGGGAACCTTCATACACTGTTGGTGGGATTGCAAATTTGTGCAGCCATTATGGAAAACAGTTTGGAGGTTTCTCAAAAAATTAAAATACATCTACCTTATGACCCAGCAAATCCACTTCTTGGTATTTGTCGGAAGAAATCTAAAACAGTAATTTGAAAAGATATACACATTCTTATGTTTATTGCAACATTATTCACAATAGCCAAGCTATAGAAGCAACCTAAGTGCCCTTCAGTAGACGAATGGATAAAGAAGTGGTACATGTACACAATGGAATATTAGTCATAAAAAAAAAAAAGAAATCTTTCTATTTCACTTTCCTTCCTCTTGTCCACATACTATTTTTTTCTTGGCCATCCTACCTATCAAATGATCCTTTTATATTTCCATACTCTGTTCCCCAATATGCTTCTATTAAATCCTCTTTAAAATGTTATAAGGAAAATATTTTTCTTAGCGTTGTAAGCATGTCCATTGTCTATTCTTTCATTGTACCCATTTCTTCTACTTTATCTCTCATGAAGTCAATTGAAATCATACAATTTCTTTGAAATCTATCAATAAAATTTATTTTTAATTTTTTACTTTAAGATACAGACCCATCAAGAACTGAGACCATGTCTTTTTCATGTTCTTTATATTTTCACTCCAATTAAAAGTATGGGTTTGAAAGGTAGGAAGCCTGATAAGCATTTGCCAAATAAATAAACTAGCACTCAGTGAGAGTTCAAACATTCCAGTTCAGAAAACTGTTTTGCCCAATGTGGTTCCATCTCACATTCAGAAAGACTCATTCCAATATTAGGAAACTGACTCAAAACACAAATACCCTACAGTAGGTAACACCTGAAGCAAAAATCACACTAAGCATGACTGACTAAGAGTACATTTTGTTGTCAGTGAAAGAGAAACTTAGGAGAGCAAAATGACACATAAAGAGGAAGCAAATGATTTCTGACCTGCTTTAGAATCCATATACTTAGCTCAATTGACTAAAAGTCTAAATGCAGAATATAAATCTTTCAGCTTAAAGAGTTGGATTGATTCATTGAGTAAGTTATCATTTGCCCACATTTTACTATTTAGACAATTGTATTAATGACCTACAAAAGCCACATTTTGATTAGGACAGTCTCTTTCACCCCATGCCCAATGTCCATGAAGGGAGCTTAAGTGCTGAAAGAGTCCCTCTCTTTCAGATTTCATATTATAGGTATAGTAATGATCTCCAATTCCATTTAAAATGTCACATTTGTTAGAGCAATCTCACTTCTAGACTAGTTTATCATTAAATAAAAAATAAAACATAGAGTTTATCCACGTTGCTAAAAATCAATTTCTTAAAAAAAAAAAAGACTTGACATAGATATCTTTTTTTATCACTTGCCCACGTATGTTGAGAAAATACTACATTTTATGTGGTAACTGTCCTTTTACTACGAAGGCATTAATTTCATTTTAGAGCTTGCTCACAGTTCACTTTCAAGAGTGGCCTTTAGGCTAGTTAGGTTCAAAGGAAAGAATATATTTCCTATCGTTTTTAAATGGCTATGCTATCACAAGATATTAATAGTAGAACTAATAGCAGGATAGCCTGACACGGACTTTTACTGTCCTCCTGGCTAAGCAATAGGGTACAAATATTCCTTACTGTGCTTTTGATGATGAAATAGAAATTACATTTCATATTTTATAATAACATTATATTTCACAAAGCTCTTTTACATTTGTTACCTCATTTAATCTTCATAAACATGATAGGCATTATTTCCACATTTAAATGTGAAGATATTGATGTTCAAAGAAACAATGATTTTGCTAAAGTTGGTGTTAGAGACAGGACTTAAATCCATTTCTTCTTTTACTCCAGTGCCCTTTCCACATCATTACACTGTCTCTTTCTACTGTGCTGTGTTCTAATCTGCTGAACTAACTAGTGTTTTTAACATGCTGCCTTAGAGTAGCCTACTTGGTGCCATATACATTATTCTAAGTACTTACATGTATTATAGAATCCAATCCTTGCAACACCTATAAGGTAGCTAAAATTTTCTCCATTTACAAATAAGCAAACATGGAACTTTAGTAATTTGCCCAAGATCACATAGCCAGTAAATGGAATAAATAGATCTAAAATCTGGGCAGTCTGCTTTCAGAAACTGCATGCTTAACCATCACCCTCTGTTGCCCATTAAATTACAAAACCCCCAAATATTTAAAAATGACTTTTCTCATGGTTTGGGGTGAATTTCTAGATACCACTTATTCCAATAAGAATTTTGATAATCATTATATTGGTCCACTTTTCAAATAAGATGATTACCCAATGGATAAACCAAACTAAAATGTATATTCTGTTAGAAATCAATGATTCAGATCTAGGAAAGTGTCAAGAACAATGCTGCTTCCATTAAGATACCAGTTTCAAGACAAAGATGAGAGTATTTCAGTTCTCAGTCTACTAAACAAACATTCCTTGAACACTTGTTATGTTTAAGGGCTGGGGTAGGATAATGTTTACATGAAGCTTAGGATCCAATGAAAGAAATACAGTTGGACAGATACTTGGTAATCACTAAAAGGCACAAAGCTTCATGGAAACGCATGTATTTCCTTTAATGTGGAGAAAGCAGGGGAAGCTTGATGGAAACAGTGGCTTTAGAGCTGTTCTTTGGTGGAAGGGAGGGAAAGACAAATTACAGTACATGGTATAACTGTTTATGAGTTCTTTCACAATACCACATCAAATACAAAGTTCCTCCATGAGTCAGAGAGTTCATGCGATTGCGAAACTAAAGTATAACCATTTTAAAGCACACTGCACATAGCATGAGAGAAACCACACGTTGAAGAAAGATTCTCCTGGGTGTTAAATTGGGCATATTAGGAACAACAAGTCTTATCTCAAAGAATCAAACCTTATTGTTATTTATATTTACTTTTTCATAAACACACACTGTTCATTTTGATTACTGTTAAATCAATATGAAATCTGAATGAATCTTTTTGACTTTCACCTTGCTTGTTAGTCTGGAAATTAAAGGGCAATGCAGATCAGAATTTCAGTTCATTTCTTTGAAAGAATTTTTGGTCAGTGACTCTTTAAGATGCCATGCATATTTATTAGTGGCTCTTCCTTTTGGTAACATCACAAGTGAGAATTTCTCTGCCGAACTAGATTGCTCATCTGCAAAAAAGAAAAAAAAAACACGAAATATTTTCCATTGTGAATTGACAGGTATATTGTTCGAATGACAAGAATCATGACTACACTATTAAGAAAACATTGTATTTAAATTTTAGAGCCTCAAGATTATTGTCAAGAGTTTAATGAATTTTATTTGCAGTCTTTTCTCATTAAATGTCCTCATCACACTTGAAGCAACTCTGCACTCATTTATTCTATAGACTGCCTGTGTTGACTGAACAATAAAGGTAAATAAGCTCAAATTATGTGTCTAAATATGTCTTCTTTATAAGACTTCTCATGGTCAGAATCAAGTGGTCCACTAGTTTTACTTTATCAGTGGGTGTGTATATTTTGACACATACTGAAGAGGAAGTACAACTCAGTGCCCAAAGGATGTATTAACTGAAATAAATCTCAGTTCCTGTGATATACCCAGTTCACTTTTCGGGAATTTATAGGGAAGGGATTGTGGTCCATATGCTTGACTAATGCAATTTATCTCAGTAAAATTCAGAAAATGTTTCACTAGTTATTTCTCTAAAGGAATCCACTTCGATTAGTTCAGATGTTTTGTAGCTAACATTAATTGGTCTCTCCTTTGTATAAAGCATTCAGTTAAAGAGAGGATAAGGCAATCAAGATAAATGAGATGGTCGCTTCCACCTGGGAACTTATAATCAAACAAAATAACAAATATAAAAACTATGAGAAGCTAGATATGTACAATATGATTATAATATTGGATGAATTAAAGTAAATACCATACTTTTTTTGTAAATAGAAAACTATTGGGGAAAAGGGCATTTTTTTTTGCCTGATTGCTGAA
This sequence comes from Pteropus vampyrus, assembly GCF_000151845.1. Classification (NCBI taxonomy): domain Eukaryota; kingdom Metazoa; phylum Chordata; class Mammalia; order Chiroptera; family Pteropodidae; genus Pteropus; species Pteropus vampyrus. The sequence continues at coordinate 7,421,588 of NW_011888789.1, forward strand.
ATCTAAATGGGGTTTGTGGAAGGGGAGTTTTTATTTGATCTGGAGATCGAACTATGAATAAGATTTTAAAAACTGGAGAAGTGGAGGAAACCGGTGGCAAAGAGAACTGAAAAAAGAAAGAGATTTGGAAAGGCATTGAATTTCAACATGACTGGATCATAGCTTTGTAAGTGACAGGGTAGGAGATAATTATGAGAAAGTTCGTTGAAATCAGATTGTAAACTTCTTTAAAACTCTACTAAATTTGCGGGCCTTCTTGTGTAAATAGTGGCAAACAGACAAAAAATTGAATTCTGATGATGTAGTCTGGGATAGTTATTTAGAAAAACCTTTATATATTACAATATCTGTGTGTTACTATTGATGTGTACCCAGGATTGTCTCCTATCTTGGCAAGGTCAGCAGTATATTTTTTTCTTTTTTCTTTGACAATTTTTTATTTTTTCAATTATAGTCGACATACAATATTGACATACAAAGTTTCAGGTATACGACATAGTGATTAGACATTTATATTATTTACAAAGTGATCACCCAGATAAATCTAGTATCCATCAGACAACATACACAGTTATTACAATATCATTGACTATATTTTTTATACTGTACTTTACATCCCCATGACTATTTTATAACAACCGATTTGTATTTCTTAATCCCTTCCCCTTTTTTATTCATCCTCCTCAACCTCCTTCCCACTTAGCAACCATCAAAATGTTATCTGTATCTAAGAATTTGTTTCTCTTTTATTTATTTTGGTTTTTAGGTTCCACATGTTAATAACACCTTGCCCTTGAAAAAAGAGCCTGACATCCTCAACATCTTAGCCTTCTTTTAATAAATTTTATTATCAATAAATTCATATGGATATGATTAAGATTTGAAATGATACAGACTTAAACTGAAAAGCAAAATTTTCTATCTTGCCCTCTCTTTTGGTCCCATTCCCCAGAGGAAACCACCTTTTCCATTAAATTGATACAACATTTGCTTTCTTCTAAAAAATAATGTAAAACTGCTTTTTTGTTTGTTTGTTTTCACATGGATGAACCATCATTTATTTAACACAATTTTTATTGTACATTGAGGTTGCTTTTAATTTTTTCAGTATTGCAAGTAACATTGTGATGAATGTTTTTGCATTGGTATTTTTAAAAAATAAATCTTATTTTTAGAACAGTTTTAGATTTACAGAAAAATTGCAAAGATAGCGCATAGAATTCTCATATTCCCTAAATCCAGATTTCCCTATTATTCTCTTACATTAGTATGTTATATGTGTTAATAAGTAATAAATAAACATCGATACACTATTTTACTCAAATTCATAATTTATTTAGAATTTTTTAGTTTTTACCTAATGCTATTTTTTTTTCACAGTCCCATCCACGGTGCCATATTAGATTTTGTCATTACATCTCCTTAACCTCCTCTTGGCTATATCATTTTCTCAGACATTCCTTGTTTTTAATGGCCAGTTTTGAGGAACACTGGTCAGATATTTTTCAGATATTTTGTTGGACATTATTTGATGTTTTCCTTAGTATTAGAGTAAGGTACTGGGTTTTAGAGAGGAAAGTTAGAAGGGTAACATGGCTTTTTCAATGCATCATATCTAGGGTACATACTATTAGCATGACTTAACACCATTCATGTTGACCTTGATCACTTGGCTGAGGTAGTGCTTTCAGATTTCCCTGCTGTGAAGTTACTGTTTTTCCCCTTTCCTTACTGTTCTCTTTGGATGGAAGTCACTATGTGCAGCCCAAACTAAAATAGTTGGAAGCTATTGTCCATTTCCTTGAACGTGTAGCATCTATATAAATTATATGAATTTCTTATGGATGGGAGATTGGTGTCTTTTACCTTATTTTGATTCATTCAGTCATTTATAGCAATATGAATATTCATTTTATACTTTTGGCTATAATTCAGTATGACTTTATTTTATTGCTCAGATTGCTCCAGCTTTGGCCATTAGCTTCTGTATTCCTTTGTCATTCCCCACACACATATATATACTTTTTGAGCACTTTCTTACTTTCTTGAACTATAAGATTCTGCAAACTCTTCTTGTATATTTCCTGTCCCAGTCCTAGAATCATCCAGGTCTTCAA
>NW_011888789.1:7423824-7446002 GCF_000151845.1 Pteropus vampyrus
AGAGAGAGAGAAAGAGGTGGAGGGGGAGGGGTAGAGGGAAGAAGAAATGTGAAAAAAGAAAAGGAAAGGAGAAAGAATTGAAGGGAGAAGCAAGGGGGAAAAAGGTAAATAGAGAAGAAGGAAAGAAGGAAGGCAGAAAGGGAGTGAGGGAAGGAGGGAGAGAGGAAAAGAGGAAGGGAAGAAAGGAGAAAGGGAAGGAGATGGGAAGCCAAAACGAGGCAGGGAATGACTAAGAAGGTGGTGTAGCTGTTCTGTAGATTGTATGAATTAAGAGGAAGAAAGTGGTGGAACTTAACACTAGGACTTGATGCTAAAGGGTTATATATCCTCACAAATTCTTAGATTGCCCTTGAAGTTCATAATTAAGAGCCAATGGAAGTCAATTTAGAACTTCCTTCCTTGATTCGTTTTGCAAATTTATTTTCGTAGCATGTAGACAATTACATGTGAGCCGTTCCTGTGAAAATTGTTATATTATTCAAGAATGAATGAAAATGAGAGATTTGTAGAAGAGAAATATAGGAGTAATAACTTTTAAATAGTTCAAAATGATAATTGCTGAAGAGAGTCATCTTAAGAATCTAGTGTAACTGCTAGTTCCAAATACTGCTATCAAGTAATGTTATTGAGTAATGATTCTCAGTAGATATCAAAAGCAATTTTACACATCAAGACTTTTTATTTAATTTATCTTAAAATATTTCAGAGGCAATTGGTATGATACTTCAGACATTTGACTGACAGTAAAAGTTGTCTACAATAATTCAAATGCCTCCTCAAAGTGGATGAACAGAAACAAAATGTTCAGTTGTTAAGAGTAGAGTCTTGAGCTAGAGGCAGAAGAGAAAAGAATAAGGGAAGTTCAGAGAGATTCAAAATGTAGGAAGGACCTGACCTGATGTTGCTGGTTTGTAAACAGGGGTGGGGGGGATGGGGGGATGGAGGGGCAGCTCATGAGAAGGAATGTGGAGGGCTATAGTTTGCTGAGAGAGAGGTCCGCAGCTGACAGCCATCAAAGGAAACTGGATCTCAAACGTAGAGCCACAGTCGCTGGGTTTTGTAGACAACCTGAATGAGTTTTGAAGTGGATTCTTCTCCACAGCCTCCAGATAAGAGCCCAGCCAATCAACACCTTGATTTTGACCTGTGATGCCTCAAGCAGAGCCCAGCCGAGACCATCAGGATTTATGGCCTACAGAACTGTGAAATAACACATTACGGTTGTTTTAAGCCTCTAACGTTTTGTCATTTGTTATGCAGCAGTAGAAAGTGGATATTGCATCTAAAACAGGTAGTTCTTTATGATTTGAGATGCCAAAGAGGATCTATTCCAGCATTTAATACTTCAGAGTGCCAGGCCATTTTTACTCATAATACACTGACATTACTTTTATTTTGCTTTAAACAAATAGGCTCCCTCAGACATCACAGAAATGGTTATAAATTATTTCCATTAAATGTTTCAGTTGTTAAGATATATAGCATAACTTTTTTTTATTCATAAGGGGTCTTACACGTCTAACCACATGCTAAGATAATACAGGTAGCAGGATGCAAAGGTGACGTTAGAAGCCAAGATGCAGAATTTCTAACCTGTAAGCTTTCTACTCAATCACACTGCCTCTGATTTTCATATATTTACTAACCAAGCAAATAATCCCAACTTTAAAGAAACATTATACTTGTTTTATCATTTGGCTAGTTCTGCTCAGAATTCTCTTTAAATATCTGCTAAAGGCAGGGGCATTAACTAGATTCAAAAAAGCAATATTATAATAAGAGTCTCCCAAATAATAACAAAATACCAGAGCAAGCTTGCTTATAATAGATAATTAAATGAAGTAGAAAGGAAATAAGTAGCTTGTTCAAGGTCACTTTTTGCAATTCTTAAAACTTTAGTCCTAAAAAGTTACAGTAGGTACAATCATTAGCTCAAATTTCCTCAGCCAGTTTATGGAAGAGACAGAACTGCAATCTAAGTCTCTTGATTTCCAATATTTTTTATACTGAGCTGTGCCAATGTGTCAATTCTATAGGGTTTGCCCACAGACTAGTTTGAGAAATATATATATTCACAAACCCTGAGTTTTCACTATATTGCTGGCCAAGATATCCATGACTCGGGCTACGAATTTTGAAGGGCCTCCCAGAATTTTGTTAAAATTGGCTGGAAGGCAAACCCATGATGCTACATACCTGAAGTTGGTAATGTGTACTTGTAATGACTATCCCCAATCCTGATATATGTAACTGAACTGTGATTTAGTCCCCCTACTCACCACCCATTCCTGATGCACAAGCCTTACAGGGATTAGGAAAAACTACTAGAAGATATGTTGCATCATGAAGGCTAAAAAAAGCTTTGGGAGTAAAACACCTCACTTGAATCAGAATGGTTGGGATGGGTATATTTCTGTTGCTACTTTCTCCAACCATTTGGCAGTACTTAGAGAATGTGTCTGTTGCTTGAGTCCCTTGAACCATTGAGATATATCATATTTCTTTGGTGAATAGGCTGCTTAGCAAAGATGAATGTCAGCTTGCTTTTGTTCTTTCACATATTTATGAGAGTATACTTTCTCGGTGTGTAGAAAGCATGACTCTTTTTGAAGCTAGTTTAAACTCAGATGTTTTCCCCACCGAATCTGAGATCCTTTGAGGGCCAGACACTAGGGAGTTGTTACACATGTATAACCATTCCTTTCACACCTCTTCAGGAGTTTCAAACAAGTTTAATTATAAGAGAAACAAAAGAAAATGTTTCTTCATCTGCACTGCTAGAAAAAATATAGCTTTGGTGGGAAAGTTATTGATTCGTTGTAAGCTTTGATCTGCCTAGTTCAGAGAGTATTTCAAATACTAAGTATTTTCCTGATTAGAATATTATATATGTATTATTTATACAAATAGTGAATATATATACTATATATTTTATACATGTGTATACACACATACATGTGTATTCTGTGTTTAGATAACTAAGGAAAATATTGAATAGTGTTTTTAAAAAGATTAAAATGTTTCAATGACTCCTAATACAGAAGTAACACTGTTATTTGAGAACCATTGATCAGAATATGTTAGGTTCATCATTTGTATGATACTAATTAGCCTCGAGACAAAAGGGAGAAGAAAACCCTCCATTGGCTTCCTGAGGATCTGTGTAAGCCTCAAGAAATGACTTTTTTCTTTCTGTGGCTCAAAACGCCAGAAAAATCTGTGTAGTTGGATAGTGCCTGCTAATCCTGTGTCCTGGTTCTTTCTATCACTGTCATCACGTCAACCAAATACCAAGCACTGGGAAAATGGGCTCACTACCCATCTCTTCTCCTTCCTCCTTGTACAAGAATATTCAAATATCCAGAAGTTCATAGGAAGGCATTTTTCTATGATGTTCTCTCTTTAGCACGCAGTTCAAGATTAGATGGACCTGTAGATGACTTCCAGATCTAACTATGGTGACTTTAGTCCTGCTGGTTAATTTCTTAGAGATTCTTCTGACTCTCTTATAAAAGCAAGATGATAAGTGCAATCTACTTCTTAAGATTCTCAAGAAATTCATAATGGATAATATGACCATATAAGATCTGGGTAGATGTCAAGAATTTAGTAGGAGCTTCAGTAAGTCTCACCTCTCCTCGCTTTCCCCAGCTATTTCATCTTCCCCTGCTCTTTCCAGTGAATAAAATGTAGTCTACCGACCCAGAGGTGTATCTTACTCTCAGTTGTACACACAGTGGTTAACTTTACATTCATTCACTTAATCAATCAATATATATATATAGAGTGTTGATGTCAGATACTGTTGTCAGTGCTAGAGACACAGCAGTGAACAAAACAGGCCACTTCTCTGCTGGAACTGGAGTTCTAATTGGAAAAAGACAATAAGGAAATAAGTAATATACTAGAAGGTGAGAAACTAGAAGGGGCACTGAAAAAAAATTTCAGTGGTCTAGGTATGGCTTATTGAGATCGTGATATTTGAGCAAAGTGCTCAAGCAGGTGAAGTAGCATGGAATACAGATCTACGCAAAAGAATATTCCAGGCAGAGGCAATAGCCAGTGCCAAAGCCCTGAGGTGGAAGCATGTTAGGTATATTTGAACTGTGAGGAGGCCAACTTGTCCATAGTAAGTGTGGGGAAGAACAGAAGCTGTGGTCAAAAGATGTGAGTAGAGAATTTGCTAGATTCTGTAGGTCCTTGAAATCCAGTGAAAAATGAGGGAGCCATTGGCGAGTTTGTGGAAGGGTAGACATGGTTTGGTTTAATATTTTAAAGAAACCCTCTGTTGGCCATGTTGAGAAAAGCACATTCGAGGCAAGAGCAGAGTAGAAACAGAAGGCCAGTCGGGAGGGTATTACTGTTATTCAGAAAAGAGGTGATGGTGGTTTGGACCAAGGCAGAGCAGTGAATATGATGGAAAGTGGTCAGATTATGGATATTTTAAGGTAGATCCTTGAGATTTGAGCCAAAAAGAGAAGCCAGGGATGACTCCAAGGTTTTTGGCCTGTTGACTAGAAAATGGAGATGCTATTAATGAGATCGGAAAAACTGCAGTAAAACTGTTCCATTAATTAAAATTACTCATAATCAGTACATGAAAAACACTGCAATAAACTCTGTTCGAAATAAGACTGTGTGTGTTCTGCTAACTGTTAGATCTAAGAACTGAGATCTTATAATAGTCAGCAGCACTCACTTGGTCTTGCTATCAATATGCAACAATGTCTAGAGTAATTGTTCTACTTGGGAGTTTTAGAGAATGGTTGATTTACTATAACATAGTAAGTTCTAATATAAATGTAGTTTCTCCTAGCTAGTCACCCTTAATGACTGACTAATGGGATACTCCTGGTCGCATGTCGGTCCTCTTTCCAGGTCCCAGGGGAGTCTCTCTAATAAGGTTCACAGTCCTCTTGTATCATGCTTTATGAACCAGGATATCCAGCTCTTATTTTCGACTCTTTGTAGTAGATCTAATGCATTGTTTTAGATTTGCTCAAATGCCTTGTTCTTTTTCAGCTAATTCATAGTGAAGTTTATATTTCTTAATAACCAGTATGTCTTACCAGTGTTGGAAGCCTAATGACTAGTTAGAGAAAATGACTGTGTGGTGGTCCAGTTCACTCACTCAATCCCCCCCTCCCTCCACCATCCAGCCCTTCCTCCCCAATACACTGCTGTTTTTCTGAGTTTCCTTTATCAGCTGTGTATTATGGCCAAGATCAACATGTTCTTGGCATTCATGATAGAGAGGGTGATAAAACCTCTCTCTGGAGGGCAATCACCTGCCGCTTGCAGTCTGAGCTGAAAACAGATTTCCTCATTGATCAGTACCATGACATTTCCCGGTAACTCCATTAAACAAGCCTTTTGCAACAATAGCTTGAGAATTATCTTTAATTACTTCATGCTCCAAATCAGGTAGGTTAAATGTATTTTTGCTATTATAGAAAGGGAAGCACATCATAATTAGAGTAAAGCAAATTGTCATTATGGAGTTCAATATGTAGTATCCTAAAAGAAAGCAAAGCAATTTATATGCCTTATACACTGAATAAACAGGTTATTGTCAACCTCATCCAGGTGATGTTGGCATGAGATTAGATTTATGATATATCCTCTTTCTCACTTCATTCTCCTCACCCCTTATCCATTAATTTTTCTTATATCTAGAAATAGGGTGATAAAAATACAGTATATGGTTGTTGCTTTCTTTTAAATTAACTTCAGGCAAGTGGAGCATATATTTGTGATGTTGCTTTTTTTTTTATATATATATAAAGTAAATCCTCCCATCACATAATAAAGAAGAACGTTGAGTTTTGTCATGTCTTTAATGTGATTCTTTATTGCTTAAAATGTCAATCATTCAAATCGAAATGGGTTGTTACTTTGGTTTCTTCTTCATTTCAATGACTTTGTTCTCCTAGATTTACCCATCATTGCATGCTCTCCAGTTGATTTGTTTTATTTGAAAATAATTTATCCCTTAATATGTTTTTTTTTCTGAACTTAAGTGTACCTGATATTATCTTCAGAAAGTTATATTTGTCAGAGTAAACGGAAATAAAAGTGGTGTTTTATTTTTCAGGATCTAATGTATCAAATCTGATGTCCAATAATGTTTTAGAGGGATGACAGAAATTGTTCATCAATATTTAACGAGAAGTTGAATATTCAGTTTTAGCAAAAGAAACCTTCCTTATTCAATTAAACTGTAAGGTGTTTACTTTAAAAAGTAACATTGGATAAATAATGAGGAAACAATCTTTGAATTCATCGGTTGGCCGAACCATGATAATAAGATGCCAAAGTGCATGGAATGGTGAAAAATGATAAACAGATTACACATAAAAATTGTTTTGTAGTGGCAGATCTCTGTGGCTCCTAAACCAACAATGTAATTAAATAAATTGAAAGAAAAAATGACTGTCTGTGTGCATCTCCTGCATAGTCCATGAACTTGTTTTTATTTTGTATATTATGATATTTTCAGGTATTTTTCAAAATAGGACCATACATGTTTAACTATTAGTGAGATTTTCTTGAAACAATAGCCAGTTGAACAAGTATGTAAAGCTGAGGAGGGAACACTAAAAAGTCTGGAGACTCAGGAAGGGCTGAGGCACATTTTGCTTTTAGGATGATGAGCTTGAGAACCAAGAAATTTACCCGGGGGACTCCAAATAACTGGACTTCTCAAAGACATTAAATGAGGTTTCCCTTGCTGCTTTATTCATAACTTGTGTTTACTTTTATATGAGCTTGTGTTTTATGAATGAACTCTGAGTCTCTGGTAGCTGGAATGGCATCCTGTCAGCCTAATTTTATGTGAAGCTAGAAGGGAAAATAGGTAAGCTCTGTATGCTTATATATAGAGAGGTTTTTTTGTTTGTTTGTTTTGTTTTATTTTTTTTTTTTAAGGAAGCCTGCCCTTTTCAATTCCTTTGCTTGTGGATTTCTGTAAATTCTGGAGCTTAAACTGTTGGTCCTTGTTTTTGTTTTATTGCTGATGCTGAATACTACTAGGTTATTGATGACAAATGTATTTACTAGGCATGAAAAATGCTTAGGCAGCGGGGCATCCATGACAGTTAATCTTCGTGTGGAGAAGATGAGCATCGGTATCAGAATTAAGTGGGGAGAATTACAAGTGACATCAAAAGAGAGGGTAGCTCATGGAATCACTGGCCATAGTTTCAGGCACAATATAAATCTCAGGTGAGATTAGGACAGACTTTGTAGAATGGCTTTACAAGAATATCAGCTTTTTGAGAATTAAATGAGACCAGAAAGTAGAATGCTGTTCAAGTACATATAGTTTTTCAGATTGAAATAAACAAGTGTGGAGAATTATCTGGTTTTAGTTCTTATTTCTACCATTTGTAAGTACTTTAACTTGGAAAAAACTGTTGTCTTTCCTCTTGGACTCAGTTTCCTTACCTGAAAAATGGGACTAAAACTTTTCCCATATTTTAGAGTTATTAGGATTAAATGAGTTAATACATGTCAAGAATTTAGCACAGTGTTTTATCACTAAGTACATGCTCGAGAAGTATTAGTAGCGATTACATAATGGAAATAATATTTGAAGATGTGTATGTGTGTGCATGAGCAAGAGAGAGAGGGGCAGGGGGATGTAATTTCTCTTTCACATTTTTGTGAATATGTGACTTTCTCCCAACTGAGTTGAAGTATCTGTTATGGAGAAAGCTGACTTAGGATTGTTACTGGAGAAATGGAAAGAAATGAGATGCAATCCAGCCTTTAATGTTCCTAATGGGAATTTTCAGTGAATGGCCAGACAGTAGGAAAGAAAGCCAGACTGTCAACAGAGGAAAGACTTTATTAAATTCATTATCAAGAAGTCTGGTGGACAGACTAGATCATAGAGTTTTATATAAGAGGGGACCTGCTTAGACAGGCAAAGAAAGGAGAGTAAGTTCATCTCTTCCGATCTGGGGAATGTGAGAAGGGAAGAGGAAGATAAGAAAGGCAGGACAGTTTTCCTTTTCCAGACTTTGTCAGCTGCTACTTCACAGAAGGAAAAGTTTTCTCTTGAGTTATGTTGAATATATCAATCAATTTTAATCTGAACTTGCATTACATTTGAAAACAACAATATAAGAATTGAATTGGAAATAATAAGTTTCACCGATAGCAACTCTACAATGCTGCAGTTTACATTGTGGTAGAATATGTGAAGGCACAGATTGAGTGAGGGCAGCCTAAAATGAAACATTTAGACATCTCTATTATTTGGGAAAACCCAACTCAAAATCTAAAAATAACATAGGCATAATATTCAGATGCCCAGTGACAGAGGTACTGTTTGGTGAGGTAGCCTATTTGAGGTATAAAAATCTCTGTCAAAGTTGTTAGAAAAGACAGATGTCTACACCCCTGCAACTTTATGATTCTGCTTACTGGAAATAATATAGTCCATTAAAAATATACATAATGGTCATTAAACTATTTAAAGAAGATTGTCACAAAATAATTATCAAAGTATTTTGAGCAAAAGATCATATTGTACTTAAACAAATTCCAAGGGATTGCCTAAATTATTTTGTTATGCTAAAAGCATAACAAACATGTCGAACAATTAATTTTGTTCTTTCATTTGTTAATAGTTCCTTAGGATATTAACAGAAAATTTTTTTGAGAATTTATCTTTTTTTATACTACCAAATATATAGTTCCTCATTCTTTATTCTCATTTTTATTCCCAATTTAATTTTTTAAGAAAATGTTACATAGAATAGTCAGCCCAGTTAATGACCTAATTCTAAAAATAGCAAATATGGGAACTTTAAGAAAGTGGTGGGGAAGTAGAGGTGAATAACTGAACTTGTACTAACAATAAAATGATCACAAAGGCAATTGTGTGGACATCGCCTGTACAATTAACAGTCTGTGCAGTGACTTTAGCAGCAGTGCCACTACAGGAGTTATATGATGATTTGTTATTTTATATTTTATGACATCAAAATTATAAACACTTATTTTTAGGATTTCAAACTCTAAGAAACATTTTAATTTAAATGTTAAAATATCATAGTAGGTGAGAGAATGTTGGAGTAGTTCATATTTATGACTAGCTTCTGCTCAGTATACTGAAGAGCCTAGCTAGTTCATTCATTTTACAGTTGAAATTCAGAAAAAGTGAGTGGAAAAAATCCCTCCCCCGCCGTGTGTGTGTGTGTGTGTGTGTGTGTGTGTGTGTGTGTGTGATTACAATTTGAAAGAACAAGTAAGAATACATTAACATGACACATTCTGTCATATTCTATATAATATGTATACATTCTTTTAAGTATAGTTAAAAAGTATTTCAACCAAAATTATTCTAGTCTTCCCTTGTATGCTTTTTTCCTTTAGTTCTGTCTAATGACTATTTCTAATTCTTTTAGGTGTACAAGAACATTGGGAAAAACAACTTTTGTTTGATCAGAGGATTAACTGTACTATTCATTTCCCAAGTGTTCAACTGAAAAGTGGATTATTTTTTCTCATCTTTTAAAAACATTTTCTTTCTTAATTGATGTGTCACTTATTTTTGAGTAAAATGCACAAATATTAAGTAATCTGGAAAAGTTTTTACATGTTTCTGATTATGAATACTTTGTCATATACATATATTACTTATACCTTCTTCCACTTAATGCCTTGTCTATTCACTTTCTTAATGGTGTTTTTTAATGAATAGAAGTTCCTAATCTTGATAGAATGTAATTTACTCTTTTACTTTATGGTTTTTCCTGTCTGTCCTCTGTCTATTAAAACTTTGCCTATTCCCTAATCATAAAAACATTTTCCTACTTTTCTCCTAGAAACTTTATGTTTACTTCAACATTTAGATCTGTGATTCACCTAAAATTTATTTTTTATTATGACGTGAAATGTGAGTTAAAGTTTTTTTTTTTTTTTTTCTGTACAGACAGATAATTCTTTAGCATCATCTACTGAAATGACTACCTTTTCTCTCATGGAATTTAGTCACGACTATGTGATAAACTATATACCCCTACGTCTATTTCTGTACTGTTTAGAAAGCAAATAATTTATTTCAGAATATCTTTGTACTTCACTTTCAACTCTAGAAAATATTTGTTAGGGAAGCATAATTTATGGACTCTTACAATGCTTTAATTCCTGTTTATTTGTGATTTACAGAATATATTTTTAAAATATAAGTAACTTTTGCTCTATTTTTATATTTTTACTCATTACTAAACTACTGCAACTTTCTTTTATGTGTTCAAGATTATTTTGGCTATTCTAGATCAGTTCCGTTTTTATATAGATTTTGAAATCATCTTGTCAATTTCTTGCCCATTCCTAACAAAACCTTCTGAGACTTTGATTGGTATTGCATAAACCTATAGATGAGTTTGTTGGTAATTGACATCTTAATAATTTATCAAGTCCTTCAGTCTATGAACATGGACTAATATCTGCATTTATTGAGCTCATTTTTCTCACTAACATTTCTGGTTTTTGGAATAGAGGTCTTACACATTTTTCATTAGATTTAGTTATAGGCATTTAATATAGTTAATGCTATGCCAAATCTTTTATTTTATTCTAATATTGTAGCTAATATATGAAATACAATTATTATATATTGACCTAGCCTGCAATATTACTGTTAATTTACTCATTGTAGTTTTTTTCTGTGTTTTCTATCAATATAATCTTGTCATGTGTGAATGATGACAGTTTTATTTCTTCCTTTCCAATGTTTATATCCTTTCTTTCCTTTCCTTGTTTTATTGCAATGGCTAACACCTCCAGTATAATGCTGAAATGGCGATTGTGGACATCCAATCTTGTTTTCAACATCAGGAGCCTCACTCAGTATATGTTATCATCTTACTAATTTTCTAGTCAAAACATATTTTGCATTTGGTAAAAACTTAATTTACATTTGGCTATTTTAAATGTAACTGAATTTCTTTGATTTCTACATGATTTCCAAATAAAGATAATTTATGACAAATGCTCCATTGTTTAGAAAGCAAATAATTTACTTCAGAATATCATTGTACTTAACTTTCAACTCTAGAAATTATTTGTTAGGGAAGCATAACTTATGAACTCTTAGAATTCTTTAATGCTTGTTTATTTGTATGTGACTTGCCACATACTTTTTTTAATAAAAGCAATTTTTATATAATATTTTTCTTTACATAAAGAATATAAATTCAAAGATATTAGGGATTCGGGTTCACTTTCTTTGAATGATGTAAAATTTTTTGGTCTTGCCCCTTTCCTCCTCCTCTTTTCTTCTTTTCTTTACTTTTTTTCCTTGCTTATTTATAACTTAATCTAGTTGCCCGATTTTTCTAGTTAGTAATGGCAATTTGGAGGATGTTCAGGATAGGAATGGTTGGAGGTGTTCTGTTATTATAGACTTAGGTCTGAGCATTTTTGTTGTAAGTGAAACCCATGGGTTTTTTGTTGTTGTTGTTGTTGTTATTGTTGTTATATCAGGTCTTACACAATACCTTTATAAGCATTACTTTTAGTCATATTGCTAAAAGGTATTTAATCTTATGTATGTCATCATTCATGGGCTTAAAATCTCTGAAAAAGGTCAAGTTGTCTCTATGGATTTCAGAGGTAGTAATTAGGTAGAGAGGGTTTTTTCTTTACTTGGGCCTTTTTTTAAGTTGGAAGTAGAAATATGAGCGTGGCCTGAATCTTCTAACTCTTAAGCTGATTCATTGAAAAGCATTTATTAATCAACATTCCCCGTACATAGATGGTACTGCTTCCAGCCCACCTGTCAGTCATGTTGCACAGGGCTTTTATTTCTTCCGTGCCATTCTTAAAAATCAGATGATTTATTTACCAAGAGACGCATATGCAGGTACACGTTTAATGCTGGCATTTTGACAGTTAAAGGTAAAGCTAGTATCAGAGAGCTCTATTAGGTAGTTTAAAGTATATTAAAATTACGAGACATGAAATTTATCCTAAAACTTAATGCAATCTACTGACAGCTGGGAGAGGGAACTATTCAGAGTAAGTAGGACAGTATTTGTTTATCTAAGTTTTTTTTGGCACATTATTTGACTACCACTTCCTTTGATATGACATATACAATCACCTAGATTTGTATAATGTCAATACTTAGATAAAAAATAATTGTAGACCAAGACTTTATAATTGCATATACATTTTTTCATTGTGTCTAATGCAATCAATTCATGTATGAAACAAATGAGTCCACAATATCTCATTATTTGAACACTTTGTTTTTATTCACTTAGCCACTGAACTGCAGAGTCTATGCTAAATACTATCATTATGATTCAACAATAAGGATGTTGAACAAGCTCACGGTTTAATGTGCATAGGAGAATAGCTTTCCAAATTTGTTTCAGTACAACCTTATGCATTATCTTATATTTATACCTTGTACCTTTTACAGTACCAAGACAAATTCATATGTACATATTTACATGCATATTTTCAATTTTGGAAATTATAGTCATGTATGTCAAATTATTTGGATACTTAACTAGTCTATATCTCAGGGACTCTCTAGAATTTACACTTGGAACATTTTAACTGATTTGGGATATGTGATGAAATTTTATACCTACTATCTCACATTTCTCTTCAAATTCCTTTTGAACCACATAGCCCTGTTTTCCTGGCCACACAATTAAGGCAATGGCTAAGGGAAAACTAATGGAAAGATATTATAAAGCATAGTTTCCTAGTGTTTCCTTAAAATATCCAAAGTGCAAATTCCACAAAATTGGAGTGAAAGTTGATTTATAGTGCAACAAAGAAAAACCCTGGAATTTGCAGGAAAGGAAGCACGCAAATTCAGTAACAGCTGGAAGTGAGTATGATGGACTGACTGTGCTGCCTTTAGCTGGCAGTTCATCTGTTGTGTGTGCAGCTGCAGGGCAAAGCATCACCAGCTTTTCTCCAGAAACCGGTCTTGGCATTTTAATGGTTGAGGTGTTCTCACTGGTGACCAGCTGCTGGGAGAGCAGATAGGGAGCAGCTTCCGTCCTTCCAGATTCTTAAGGGAAAGGCTGAGGAGAGGGAAAGCTGTGCCTGGTCCTAGAAAGAGTCTGACTGGTGCTGTTTCCAGAGGCACCAGGAGAGAATGCCTTGAAATGGAGCAGCAAACTCTGAGACTTTACAGGAAGAAAAGGCTCGAAGCAGGATTCTTGGGCTTCATTTTAATTAGGGTCAAGTCAGAAACTCTGGCTGAAGAGTAGCAGCAGATTAAGCTTGACCTTTCTCTAGATGAACACGAGCTGTGAGCGGGTGACCTTGCAGCCAGCACTGATTTGACATTAACCTGTACTTCTTCTTGGAATGGAGTACTGCTGAGTGTGGTTGGATTTCCAGATGTGGAAGTAACTTCTCGCCGGAGGCAGAAAAAAATCCCTTCTCATCATTCTGAAGCCAAGATGTTGCTTTGGATACCACATTCTATTGATGGCCTTTTCAGGTCATGTTTGGGGCTGACACTCTACTTCACTGCTTGGCCTAAACTGTCATCTCTGCGCATACATGTGAGGAAGTCTGTGGTGCACTCTGTGATCCTGGCTAACTCAGTAATTTCATCCCAATTCAGAACTTCCATTGCAGGAACTCAAATAGAAAGAGTTATAGTCTCACACTTTTTCTTCCCTAAACTATAAGAGCCTTGCTGCTATATTAAAAGGAGTGGGTGGAAAGTTCCAAAGTGAACCTTTGAAAGAGTTCAAGAAAACAAAGAAAAATTAGCCCAAGCCTTGTAACTACATTTCTAAGCTTTGAGTGGTGGGCAAGGAAGGAAAACATGTAACATGCAAAGGGGAGGGGAGAGTAGAGGGATGAAGCAAGGCTATAGTAGTCTACTGTGTTGTAATGCGCTCTGGCAGGAAGTTATCATGAGTGGAACTAATGTTACACAATACCCTGGGTATTTGAGAAGAGGATTGGGAAATGCCATGGGAGCTGATGGAAATTTATTAAATTAAAATGACCTCAAGCTTGATTTTCCATCTTTACCAAGAACCATAGTTAATTGGCATCTTTGAGGCTCCTTGAGACCCAGGAGGCTGGAGCCAACAATTCAGAATTATGAAATCAAGAAAGAACTGGAAATCTGAATGAAGAGCCAGTCACAAAAAGACTAAGAAATAAAATGTTCTTTAATATGCGTATTATCTTTTGCAAAGCAAAACACATTTTCCAGCAAGCATCTTATTGAAATTGTACGGGAAAAATGATTAAAAAAATATAGAGAAAATAGAGAACAGTAAACAAATTAAGTTCATGTAATGTTTTAAATTTGTTTAGAAAGTATTTGAAAATTGTTTGATCCAGCTTGTATAAAAACAGATGTATCTTTATCTATAGCTATATGTATATGTATACATGCATAGAAGATTTCTAGAAAAAGAGAGTACATAATTAACACTGGTTACATCTGGAGAATGAGAATGAGATATTGGAATAGGAGGCAGGCGGTCCATTACTTTTTATTTTCATATATTTTTTGGTGAGCTTGAGGGAATGTTTTACTTTTTAAATGTTAAAAGTTCTGTAATATACATAGGTTAAAATAATAATCCATATTCTTCTCAGAATTAACCTTATTTGCCATCTTGGCATATCTTTTGTACACTTCATTGTTTCTTTAAGAAAACTCACTATATTGCTTTAGTAAAAACAATTTAAAAAATGTATTAAACTAGTTTAAAAAAAACCTCAAATCAAACTACACAAAAAGACTTGCAATTGACATTAGATGTCTAAACTCCTGTGATATATTTCTATGTCTATCTGTGGACATACAAGAAAGGAAGAAAGAAAGGAGGAAAATAGGGTACAAAAAAATAGGGTACAGGATCGAAAAATGGATGGGTGAACGGACGGACGGATGGAAAGACAGACAGATAGATGTAGACAGTGCAGACAAATAAACCTCATTCTTTACATAAGATTGTAATATAGGTAATATTTTAATTAACAGAAGAATAACACTGAAGTTTTACTTTTAGATGAAATTGTTGACCTCAAATAAATGTTTTATTTTCAGCTCAATGGATATCTTTTCCTAAAAGATCCGTTTAAGTTTCGACCAAAGTTAACTTAAGGAAAAAAAAAAAAAACACTGAAGTGGGTTCATTTTTCTTTAACTTTCTCTCTCTCTCTCTCTCTTACTTTTTTAAACTACAAAGCTATGAATGTAAAGATATTTCCATTATCATGCTTCCTCTCATTGCAATTCTTCACTCTTCACAGTTTTTATTGGTTATATAATTAGTTTTTACATTTACCAAGTTTGGAACATGCCCGTTCTCTTCTGTGATGATACTTTTCAGTTGTCTACAGTCAGGAATAAACTCAAGTTGATTCAGTGCCCTAGACCATTCAGTCCTCTGACTGTTCTCTCTATTCCTGAGTTTTTAATGGAATTCATCTTTTTGGCTGAATTTTGTGGTCAAGTATTTTATTGTTTTTTCCCCCCTAAGAAGGGCTCACATGGGCTGTTTTCTATGTATTGTTTTTGTGTTTGTCAATATATACTTGCTTTCTGACTTGCATCACACTCTAAGTTCCTATGATAGCCTTCCTTTACTTTTGTTTTATTAATTTGTAGAGAGTGTTTTATTTTCTTCTTGTATTTTACTTTGAACGAGATAAGTCTGAAGTAAAACTAATGTCTCTACCACATAGGTGATTGGCTTTCTAGAGGCAAGATGCCCAAATATACTTTACCCTTAAACTGCAACAGCCTAACTTTGTTAGATTTGGAAGTTGAGTATGTGAGTGCTTTGTACCTGATTTTCCGGAAACAGTGCTCTTTCATTGTAAAAATTTAGTTAACTTTTTTCTTTCGGGAAATTTTTTTGGATTATAGCATTAAATAGATATCCTTTTTTATTTGTTAAATTCTCTATTTCAAGAATGCTTTTTAGCTTCATGTTGGATTTGTCTAAAGTGCACATGTATTAACTTTTCTCTAATTGCTTTAATTTCTTTATCTTTCTTCATCTTCCTTTACTGTAATTATTTCAAGTCATTATTCTATGTCAATAATTGAATTTCAGTTGTATCTACTTTTTTCAAATTTATTTATTAGTTTCATTGTACGTGAGTATACAGGCTATTGTTTTAGTACTTTTTTTTTTTTTTTTTTTTTTTTTGCTTAGGTCAGTTATCTCCTTTATCATCTCATTCAGGTATTCTATCATTTTTGCCTTTCAATTCTAGTTTAAATGAACTCATGTTCTTTTATTAAATTCTATTGGAAGAAGCAGTTTTATGTATGGCTGTCAGATAAAATATGCCTGTTAAAATTGTGTTTCAAGTAAACAATGAATATTCTGTTTTAGTGTAAATATGTCTCATGAAACATTTAGGACATTTTAATACTGAAAGTTATTTGTTGTTTATATGAAATTCAAATTTAACTGGGTGACCCATATTTTTATATTTTTATTTGCTAAATCCGTGGTTTTTTTGTACCCTATTTTCCTCTCCTCTTTCTTCCTTTCTTGCCTTTTCCACTCTAGTAGGTTTACATAGTTATCATAGCATTTATTTTCTTCTTGCTTATTCTTAGGTATCTCTGTCAAGATATTATATTAGCTGCGGTATACTGTGTGTGGCCTTTTGACTCTCTTCCTACCAAACTGTTTTCTTTATTCAATATACAGTTTGAGAACTTAATTTTCTTTTATGGACTGTCTATTTTTTGTAATCTAAAGGTGAAAAAGAGGGACAGCTCATTTGAGATACACTGCAGTCATTTTTATGTCTCATGACATTTTGTGATGCTTTGAGAGAAGGGTTTTAATCCCCTGGAAAAATATACTAAGGTAGTGAATAATTTCTCAAATTCAGTTTGTAGCCTTGAATTTTCACTCTCTTCAAAAGGTCGGCCAGCGTACTGTTCAAGGTAGGCTAGGATAAGCTACAATAACACGTAAGACTCAAATTACAGTTGTTTAACAAAGGATTTTTTTCCTTGTTGGCATAAAGTTTCATTTGCTTCTTCCTCTCTTTTGTTGCCATTTGTTTTAGGAAACAAAGGCTTCTAAATAGTGGTTCTTTATTAACTAGCATTCATAATTTGTTTCTTTTTAATAATCAGCTTTTTTTGCTATTATTTTAATGTTTGTAATTCATTAATTTTCACAAAAAATTTCGAGAACATGGCTCTCGTGGTTGGAAAGGAAAACTGTACAAATGGCCTGTGTTTTGTCCATATGGTTTGGCTCAACTATTGTCTAATGAGATTTTCTTCTTCTCATGAGCAAACACAAAGGGATCAGGACTCTGCATCTCAGAATTAATTTTTTTGATGTTTATAGTTTATCACTCAAGAGAAATAAATTGTATGAATTTTTCAGATAATTTTCTGATTGTGTGGAAGAATGAGACCTAATGTTAAAATGGTAGGACAAGAAATTTAAAGAACTGAATGATATCATCAGCTCTGCCATTTAGTGTTTGATTTTGGACTCAATTTCCTCACCTGTACAATAGAAAATTTACCTACGTGGTATATAAGACTACTTCAGGATTTTACATTTTTTTTTATTTTCATTGGATTTAGCATTCAGGTCCGTTTCTAGTGGTTGGTGTGCTGAATGACTGAATGTTAAATGACTGAGAGTTAAAATCAGTATTGGATTGGTAAAGTTAAATTTTGGCAATAACAATGATAGCTAAATTCTTAAGATTAATAACTACAGTTTTTAATTAATAATTTTATCTGTTAAATTTCAAAAGTTCCATTTTATTCCAAAAAAACCTCAGTATTATGTCAACACCATAAGTTTCTAGATTCCTCCTGCAGGAAAGGAAAACAGATTATTTGTGATATTAAATAGATGCTGACTTTCATATGTTATATTTAATCATGTTACTAACCCTTCTATTTATAACTAAATACAGCGAGGAAAGTAATTTTCCAGTAAAAATGTTTTACTGAAACAGAAAGAACTTTGTATTAGGATTTGTAATTAAGGAATATTAATTTAGGAATATCATTAACTCCTGAAAATTACATTTACTTATAACAATAGTCATTTTGGTTAAAACTTGCCCTCCATAGACACAGCAGTTAAGGAAGTGTCTTCTAAGTCATTCTATCAAAGTCTGTTGTTTGTAAATTGAATTAAAGTGATCAAAATATTCTTTGGGTACCTCATTTTTCTCAAACATATTTTTCTTTGTATTTTTTATATTCTTTATTATGCCTGGATCAAAGATGATTTAGATGTTATGCATAATTTTAGTTTTTCCTACTAATAAAATTTCAAGTTGTCAAGTTAACTTTCTACCATTATTAATTTAGTCTCACAAATACAAAGGATTTCTAAGCAGGAATTTTTCTTGAAGGCCTTATGACCTAAATAGTATTAAAAATGTAATGATTGAATTCAGTTCTCAAGGGTAATTACATTTAAAATTATGAATGCTAATTTATGAAAGAAATCCACAAATTTTAAAATTATGATATACTCTAATATCTATTATTCAGCTTTATATTATTATTTTGAAATTTCATAAATATTGGTTGGCTCTAGGGATAAATGTTTTTCTTAAAGTTATCTACATAACATACTCTCTTTATATTTATATTAACTGATAATCCTTTTTTCCTGTTATTTATACTGAAAGTTTCAAATAATTGTTTTGTACATAAATTTAACAGCTTTCACAATCACCATTAACTATTGTAGCATTTTACTGTTCAACTAATATATATCGATATTTCAACTTGATAAATTTCAACATATAATGCATGTAAGAAGATTTTCACTCATTTGACCTGTATTACTATATGTGAAAGTTAGCACTCATAGAGAGTGACAATAAATCCTAATGGCAGCCTTGTCTGTATTACTAAAGTTATGCTGTCGATTTAATAGGATGGTGACCTATATAAATATATAACTTTTCACACTCCAGTTTGGGCATTTCAGAAATGACATTACAGTAGTTCCATCTTATCCTTGGGGTATATGTTCCAAGACCCTAGTGAATGCCTAAAACCATGGATAGGAGTACCAAACTCAGTATATATCATGTTTCCTATACATACCTATGATAAAGTTTAACTTATAAATTAGGCACAATAAGAGATTAACAATAATAACTAATAATAAAATAGAACAATTATAACAATATATTGTAATAATAGTTATGTGAATGTGGTCTCTCTCAAAATATCTACTGTACTGTATGTACAGCCTAGAATCACTGGACAAAGGGATGAGTCACGTCACAGGAAGTAGTAGGACTGCATGAGATTTTATCACACTACTCAGAACAGTGTGCAATTTAAAACTTATGGATTGTTTATTTTTGGAATTTTTCATTTAATATTTAAAGACTGTGGTTGATCGGGGGAAAATAAAACTGTGGAAAGTGAAACTGTGAATAAGGGGGACTACCGTGATGTAGAAATTTAGAATAGCTATGCATAGACTAAGAATGAACCTGAAAACAAAGAAGTGATTTTGGCCAGACACTGATGCTAAAGTTGACCTGGTACTGCCCTTGTTTCCAAAGTAAATTATCGTATTTTTTTTAGCAACTTCTTTAGATTTTCAACTCTATCCCCTTCTTCAGTCTCTCTCACATAAAATAGTCAGGATGATTATTGAGGATGATTTTTAGAACCTACTGGATACTCCATAGCTAGAGAGGGAAAAACATCTCTCTAAAGCCCAGTAGGGGATGATGATATGTAATATTACTTTTTCTTCTTTGCCTCTGATTGATGCCCTCCACTAAGTCTATGGATCAAGCAAATGAGGGTTGGCAGTAGTAAAGAATAAAGCCCCCAGAGTACTTCTAACATAATTTAGCATCATTTAAGATTATAGTTGTCAGGAGGGATAGGAATCAAACAAAATTCTCTGAATCTCTCTCCTTTTTAGAGCAAAATTCTGATCAGTGTATTGTTTTAAAATAAAATACAAGCCCCTAAAACAAAGTCAAACAACCAGCATATATACTAACAAAACTCAGTTAAAACATTTCCCCGGATCAACCAATCTGGTAGCCTCGGTTAGCCTGTGTCTCTGGATGGCCTCTCTGACAGGGTCATGGTCTGCCCTAAGGCTGGAGTGAGAACTTTTCTGGCTGCCAAGTGGTTCCAGTGGTTCCCTGACAGCAGACATTTCACTGGGGAGGCAGTGCTGTGATCCCGCTGGGTCTGGGCAATGGCACTGTCCCCTAGTGCCTACATCCTATTGTAAGCTCTCTGCCACCACATCTATCTTCTAGTCACTCAAGCTCTGTTTCTAGAGATGGCAACCTGTGTGCGCAGGACATTCCCAGACCTCAGAACCACCTGTCTTCAGTAAGTTAATTTTTGTAATGATATGACAAAACCTGGGATGATAAAGGCAGCAGTTCCATAGTCACTCCACTGTGTTGTTTGGTCCCAGGAGCTCAATGCTCATGAGGAGTGCCGTATGCCCCTGCCTCCCCTCCAATCAGCTGTCCCTCACACATTGCTGATTTTCCCCTTTTTGCTCTTTGCAGCCATATGGGTAGAGTGGCAGTCTCTATACTGTGGGGCTTTCCTTTACTGCTGGGCAGTGACCTTTAATATTTACATGAACAACCTAGGTCTGAGTTTGTATTGCAGACACTGCTAGAAGCAGAATCGAGCAGAAAAGTGACAAGAACATATCATGGTGATGGCATTTTGTTTTTGTCTGATTATTATTTTGTTTTATTTTGCTTTCTAATGGAATTAGAGGAACCGGGGAATATTCAGTAAGTGTTTATATATACTATGAATTATTCCTGTGTAATTTGTATAAAAAATACAACCCCAGTTTTGAAACTCAGATTCAATATGGATTTTGGAAGGATGTGGAACTTGGGAGCACATCTTGCTGTTACAAAGGATGAGGATCGTGAGAGGACTTGCTGCTCTTCTGAGCAGTCAGGCCTGCAGAGAGAATTCACATCCTGCCAAGGTCTGTTAGAAAGGAAACTAGCCCCACCTGTTGTTCAAATTCATTTTGTTTTCATGCACCAGGAACTCTCCCTGGAAGTGTCTCCCCGAGTGGTGTTTCTCTTGTCTGGGCAGCATCACAAGTATGACCTTTCTCAGAAAAGAAGTTTAAGGAAAAAATCACATCTAGAATTGTGTCATTACGTTGAACTCTGACTGAGGAAGTAAGCTGAAATCATATAGTTATTTTCAGAAAGCATCGCCAAGTTATAGGATGTTTATTTTGGCTTTATATTATTATTGTGTCTTGAAAACTAAAATTGAACAGTTTGCCTTTTCATTTAACTTCCCATTTATGTTATAGGACTTCACTTACTAGCTGTTATATTAAGTCTCAGTATCCTTATTTTTAGAATCATGCTAACAGTAACTCACATGCTTACTGTAATGAGTAAATCCGATACTGTTCATAAAATAACTAGTATATTTATTGATATTTAATATTCATTAAACAAATGCTTAATTTTTTTCTCCTTTTGCATATTGTAGCCTATGATTGTCATTCTAGTTCTGGTCTCAAATTACTTAACTTAAGTCATTAGATTTTGATTTATTCCGTTCTCTCTAATGTGTTTGCATGAGGGCCGTAAAGACAGAGGCAATGGAAAAATCACTGGTAATATTTGCTTAATCTTTCCGATGCTTTAGTACATAAGAACTATCGATGAATGGTAAAAATGGGGAACACAGAGATTTTGTTTTGTGTTTTTTAAGCACAGTTTTAGTAGTAAATATGAAAGGTTTCTATTACAAGGGTTTGCAATATAAAGTGAGAAAAAGAGACTCCATTGATGCATGTGACTAATAAAAGGGTTCGTGCAGAAACTTAGCAAACCATTTAGGAAGTAATTGAATTTAACAAACACTATTGAACACCTTCTCTGGGCCAGGCACTGCCCTTGACCTGAACTAACCAAGAGTAGGAAACAGATTCATTCTAGGCATTACTTTATCCAGCTGCCCAGCACCTGGGCCTTGCCCGCAGAGTTCACAACTGAGTATGAGATTCTGTTTCAGAAGGAATTTTTAAAAATTTTCATCATCATCATTCTTATGATACTAATAAATTCCAAGAACTAGCCTAAGAAATTTGCAAATCACCTTAGAAGTTGTAAATCGCTAGTTTATTACCTGTGTAGCTATTTATCTATGTATGTCTTAA
>NW_011888789.1:7446052-7453097 GCF_000151845.1 Pteropus vampyrus
ATTATTCCTGTGTAATTTGTATAAAAAATACAACCCCAGTTTTGAAACTCAGATTCAATATGGATTTTGGAAGGATGTGGAACTTGGGAGCACATCTTGCTGTTACAAAGGATGAGGATCGTGAGAGGACTTGCTGCTCTTCTGAGCAGTCAGGCCTGCAGAGAGAATTCACATCCTGCCAAGGTCTGTTAGAAAGGAAACTAGCCCCACCTGTTGTTCAAATTCATTTTGTTTTCATGCACCAGGAACTCTCCCTGGAAGTGTCTCCCCGAGTGGTGTTTCTCTTGTCTGGGCAGCATCACAAGTATGACCTTTCTCAGAAAAGAAGTTTAAGGAAAAAATCACATCTAGAATTGTGTCATTACATTGAACTCTGACTGAGGAAGTAAGCTGAAATCATATAGTTATTTTCAGAAAGCATCGCCAAGTTATAGGATGTTTATTTTGGCTTTATATTATTATTGTGTCTTGAAAACTAAAATTGAACAGTTTGCCTTTTCATTTAACTTCCCATTTATGTTATAGGACTTCACTTACTAGCTGTTATATTAAGTCTCAGTATCCTTATTTTTAGAATCATGCTAACAGTAACTCACATGCTTACTGTAATGAGTAAATCCGATACTGTTCATAAAATAACTAGTATATTTATTGATATTTAATATTCATTAAACAAATGCTTAATTTTTTTCTCCTTTTGCATATTGTAGCCTATGATTGTCATTCTAGTTCTGGTCTCAAATTACTTAACTTAAGTCATTAGATTTTGATTTATTCCGTTCTCTCTAATGTGTTTGCATGAGGGCCGTAAAGACAGAGGCAATGGAAAAATCACTGGTAATATTTGCTTAATCTTTCCGATGCTTTAGTACATAAGAACTATCGATGAATGGTAAAAATGGGGAACACAGAGATTTTGTTTTGTGTTTTTTAAGCACAGTTTTAGTAGTAAATATGAAAGGTTTCTATTACAAGGGTTTGCAATATAAAGTGAGAAAAAGAGACTCCATTGATGCATGTGACTAATAAAAGGGTTCGTGCAGAAACTTAGCAAACCATTTAGGAAGTAATTGAATTTAACAAACATTATTGAACACCTTCTCTGGGCCAGGCACTGCCCTTGACCTGAACTAACCAAGAGTAGGAAACAGATTCATTCTAGGCATTACTTTATCCAGCTGCCCAGCACCTGGGCCTTGCCCTCAGAGTTCACAACTGAGTATGAGATTCTGTTTCAGAAGGAATTTTTAAAAATTTTCATCATCATCATTCTTATGATGCTAATAAATTCCAAGAACTAGCCTAAGAAATTTGCAAATCACCTTAGAAGTTGTAAATCGCTAGTTTATTACCTGTGTAGCTATTTATCTATGTATGTCTTAATTTAAACTCTCATAAATATCTGCTCAAGTTATAGGTTAATCTGAATGAAAAGTTACTTTTATTTAGTGAGATTCAAAACACATCATTGTGGTTTTAGAAACAAACTTACCAACTCAGAGTTCAGGCAAAACTGGTTTCCTTGGCGCGTGACTGTCTGAGCAATTGAAGGAGAAAATTGGCTATATGCACAGTGCTCATTGTTTTCTCTTGTTGCTGTCAGCTGTTATATGTTATGGCCTTTGTCAGATTGCAAACAAATGATTAATACCAGTTGATAGAATTTTTTTTATTTGTTCTGAATCTCTCTCTCTCTCTCTCTAATGTATTTCAGTACTAAATTTAAAATTTTAAGCTTACATAACAAGAGATTTATTTAGAGGTAGATGATTTGAACACCGAAACTCTGTTTGTATTGCTGAGCTTTATTTAGAAAATATTTAGTCATAGAGGATGAATGCAGAGGATTTATTTTTCTGATTAAAGACAAGAACTTTAAAAATTGAATTCCATTATCACTGCTGCGTTCATATATTATTTTGGTACCTACCTGAATGGCATTATTGAGAAATTCCTGTTATCTGAAAATGTGTATGATCACAAATTAACTTCTCAACACTAAGAAATCATTTTATAATATAAATAACTCAGTTATTTAGAACCTAGTTATCTAACTTGTAATTATTTTGTAGAGGTTAAGTAAAAGCTTGCTGTGGTTGAAGTTGGCAACTAGAGACTAAAAACAAGATTTGAATTATTTATTATTTATTTCTCCAGCCTCTTTTTCCACAAAGACAACTTACAAACAAGATATATCTTTCTAAATTACTACTTTAATATGGCATTTCTCTACTCAAAATTCTTTGAGTGAAATTCCAATTTTAGATAGATAGAGTAAACACACTGAAACATGTCTCTCTCATTGCATAATTATCAAACCTGGGTCAAGTGCATAGATTATACTTTTAAAGACTCTGAAAAGTAAATAGTAGCAGATGGATTGAGAAAGACCAGAAATTAAAATGCTATAAAACTAGCAGTGAATTTACCATGCTTTTCTGTGGTAATACTCAGCTTCGACTTGGGAAAACTCGGAAGTGGACACTGACATGGACAGAAGGAGCATTAGGAGAAAACCTCAAAGAGTAGGATCCTGGTAGTGGCAGCGATGGCAGCGGGGGGCCTGCAGGTGACTAAAACCCTTCGAAAGAGAAGCTTAGTCCTAGGAAGGTGGGCCAAAAAGGACTTTATTTCCCTCTCTGTCTTCATGGTTGACCTCAAACATGAATACAGTCACAGGAGGACATAACAGAAAAAAAATAAATGAAGCCCCAGATTTCATGCTAAAGAGCTAAAAGAGGAGCCTCAAATAACCAAAAAGTATCACGGAAATTGCAGAGAAGGGGGAATTTAGGAAACTAACCTCATAAAATTTTTAAATAAATGTCTAGACTAACCCCTGAACTATATATGAGTATATCTGGTCTAGGAATTCTGAAGACTTTGGGAAACAAACCAAGAGCTATAGCACCCTCCAAGTTTTAGACTGGCTATTGAGTTACACAATGTACAAGATATATCTGAATAGCACTAAAAAGGCTTTGAAAATCAAACTGACATTAAAACAATCAAAAAATAAAACAAAACAAAACAAAACAGAAAGCTGGTCAGAAGTTGTGGACTGAAGCCTCCTGGTTCAACTACCAGAAAAAGATAACATTCTCCAGAGAATTAAAAGAAGACTCAAGAGTCTCATATCATCAAATTCATAATGTGTATGATATAATTCAAAATTATTCAGCATATGAAGAACTTGAAAAATTTCAACTCGCATGGGAGATGACAACATACATTAACATAAGATAACATATGTTAATAACATAAGAAATAATATAATATTAACACTGAGATGACAGATGTTGGAACTATCTGACTGAGTTGAAAGCAACTAATATGAAAATGCTCTAATAAGTAAGGGCAAACACTCTTGAAATGAATGGAAAGAAAGTCTCCATAAAGAAATAAAAGGTATAAGGCAATTGTATGATATTTTTAGGACTAAAAATACAAAAACTGATATTAAAAAAGAAAACTCAATGGTGGAGTCATAGAGGAGAACGAAAGTGATAGAGGAATCAGTGAACTTGATGATAGATCAAGAGAAACTATTCATTATGAATAACACAGAAAAACATGATTAAAAAAATATAACCTCAAGAACGTGTGGGACAATACAGAAAAGTCTGCATTTCATATCCTTGGAATCCCAGAAGAGTAGGAAAAGTGCAGTGTGTATATGTATATGCGTATGCATACGCCCACATATGTGTATACAGCCTTATGTGTATAAAATCCTTACGTTTGAAAAAAATAATAGCTGAAAACTTCCTAAATTTGACAAATCACATAAACCTACAGATTAAAGAAGTCTAACAAATCTAAAAAAAAAAAAAGGATAAACACAAAGAATCTACACCAAGACATCATAATCAAATTTCTGAGAAATAATGACAAAGAAAAGTCTTAAAAGGAATTGAGAAAAACAATACTTATTTATAGAAGAAAAACTGTTCAAAGAACTGCAATTTTTTTTTATCAGATTACACAGAAGCCAGAGGAAGTAGACCAACTTTTTAAAGTGCTGGCAAAAACATATTGTCAATCAAAAACTCTATGTTCAACTAAAATATCCTTCAAGAATGAAAGTGAAAAAAAAAAAAAGACATTCTCAGATTAAAAAAAAACTGAGATATCATCTAAAAAAATTGCTAAAGAAATTCTGCAGATATCAGAGATAAACAGAAGAACAAGTTTCTTTGTCTGGCAGGAAACTTGGAAGAACAACAGCAATGATAACTATGGATAAATAATATAAATATTATTCTTTTCTTGAGTTCTTTAAAAATACTTATGGCAGTTGAAAGAAAAAGTTGATATTGTCCAATGCAGTTTTTGTTGTTTAATGATGTAATTCATATACCTACTACAACAAAGAGGGGAATGGTAAGGATATGGCAGAAGATATAGTTTCTAAATCCCATTTTCAAGGTGAAAAATATTGATTCTAAATAGAATATGAAAATTAGGTGTGTATATTATAATTCCTAGAGCAACTGTCAAGTAATTGCAATATATATATACAAAGAAATGTAGTCAAAAACACAACAGATAACTTTAAATAGAATACTAAAAGAAGACCCAATAGCACAAAATAAGGCAGGAAAGTTAAAATGGAGGAACAAAAATTAGAACAAATGGAATAAATAATAAAATGATAGACTTAAATACATATAAATCTATATTATATTAAATGGAAATGGTCTAAAACATTAATTCAAGGGCATCAATTGTCAGAGTAGGTAAAGAATAATATTGGATGCAACAATTTGCTGTGTATAATAAACTCACTTTGAAATAATGATATAGCTATGTAAAAGATAAAGGTTGGAAAAAGACTATGCAAACATTAAGCAAAAGGAAGTTTGAAAATACATCATATAAAATTTTGAGATAACAGGAAAGCAGTGCTTAGATGAAAATTTGTCACATCAAATGCTTATTAAAAGTTCTCAAATCAGTAATCTAAGCATCTGCCTAAATAACTTCATAAAAGAGAAACACACACACACATACACACACACACACACAAAGCAATCAGAAAAAAGAGTAGAAATCAATAAAATTGAAAACAAATAAGCAGTAGAGAAAATTAATGAAACCAAAAGCAGATTCTTTGAAGAGATCAATGAAATTGATAAACTTCTAGCAACACTAACAGGAAAAAAAAAATAGAAAGCACACGTTATGATATCAGCAATGGAAGAGGGGCCATCACAACAGACCCCATCTATTAAAAGGATAATAGACTATCTACACTTTGAACAATTTTATGAACATAAAATTGACTACTTGGATGAAATGGCCCAGATAAAACCACAATCTACCAAAACTCATCCAAGTTTAAATAGATAACCTGATTAATACTAAAACTATTAGAGGAATTGAATTAATAGTTTAAAAACATTATAGAAAGAAAAATTTCCTGGCCCAGATGGTTTTACTGGTGAATTTGACCAAACACATAAAGAAGGAATGAAAAGATTCTACATAATCTCTTCTGCAAATAGAAAAGGAGGAACCACATCTCCTAAAATTTTATGAGGCCAGCATTACCTTGACACCAAAACTAGACAAAATAGTATAATCAAAGAAAACTACAGATCTACTTCCCTCATGGATACAAATACAAAATCATTTCTCCAGTTTTATTGGGATATAATTGATGTATTGTCTTAGTTTAAGGTATACAATGTGTTGATTTGATACATTTGTATATCAGAAAATTATTATTGCCATAACATTAGCTAACATTTCCATCACATCAGGTGATTATTGTTTCTTTTTTTGTGGTAAGAGCATTTAAGATCTCTCTTAGCAACTCTCAAATATATAATATAGTATTATTAATTATAATCACTATGCTGTATTATATTAGATCCCTAGAGCTTATTCATCTTATAACTGGAAATATGTACTGTTTTCTTCACCCCCAACCCCTGATAGCCACCTTTCTCATCTCTGTTTCTAGGAGTTCAGCTTTTTAAGATTCCACATATAAGTGATATCATAAATATTTGTTTTTCTTTCTCTGATTTATATCACTTAGCACAATATCTTCAAGGTCCATCCATGTTGTTACAAACAGCTGGATTTCCATCTTTCTCATGGCCGAATAACATACCATTGTATGTTTTTCCATTCATCTGTTGACAGAGAATTAGGTGGTTTCCATTATCTTAGCTACTGTGAGTAATGGCATGATAAACATGGGAGTGTGGTATCTCTTTGAGATCCCATTTTCATTTCCTTTGGAAGTATACCCAGAAGTGGGATTAACGGGTCACATGGTAGTTCTATTCTTAATTTTTTTGAGGGAACTTTATACAGTTTTTCATTGTGGCTGTCCTAATTTATATTCCCACCAACAATCACAAGGTAGATTTTAAAATCCTGAACAAAACATTAGGACATTAAATCCATTAATACATGAAAATAATATACGTCATGACTAGGTGAAGCTTATCCTGAGATTAGGAGGTAAATTTAATATTAAAAAATCAATCAATATAATTTCTCAAATAAAGTTTAAAGAAGATAAAACACTATCATTTTAATTTATGTAGAAAAGTTACTTTACAAAATTCAACATCCATTCATGATAAAAACTCAGCAAACTCGGAGTAGAAAGGAACTTCCTGATAAAAGGCATCCACAAAAAACCCTACAGTTAATCTTGTACTTAATGATGAAATACTGATTTTTTAAAATTTAATTTGCTAATTTTGTTTAGCGGTCTTCTACCTTCACATTTGAGATTATCAATTCACTGTAGGAAAGTTAATCTTTTCAACAAATGATTGTAGAAAAATTTAAAATCCATATTCATTCAAAAGGAACATCAAATGAATTTTCACACATCATACCAAAATAAGTTGCAAATACATCACAGACCTAAAAGTAAAACACATAATTATAAAAATTTTAAAAGAAAACATAGGAGAACATCTTCGTGACGTGGAGTTAAGCAGTGACTTTTTGATATGGCAA
This sequence comes from Pteropus vampyrus, assembly GCF_000151845.1. Classification (NCBI taxonomy): domain Eukaryota; kingdom Metazoa; phylum Chordata; class Mammalia; order Chiroptera; family Pteropodidae; genus Pteropus; species Pteropus vampyrus. The sequence continues at coordinate 7,453,040 of NW_011888789.1, forward strand.
GTAAAAAGAAAAAAAAATAATAAATTGGACTTTATTGAAATTTAATACTTTTGCTTAG
>NW_011888789.1:7453889-7473006 GCF_000151845.1 Pteropus vampyrus
TCTATACATGTGTTATAATTCATAAAACTTGACTATAAATGAATTTAAAAATAAAATCGGAAAAAAAAATCCTGGTGAATATCTACTGACATTCTACTGATTATCTTCCAAACTCCATAGCAAGCAATGAATAGCTTCCATTCTCTGGCCACTCTCATGGTCCCTACTTGTTTTCCCATGACTGCTCTGCTCTGTCACAATTCATGGTGTATCTTTATTCCTCAGTGTCTCATTCACTTGAAATTTTCTTTATTCTATAAAGATGCAACTCATGATGTACAGATCTCAGTAGTGGTGATTATTTGAGTCCAGGGTCATATCTGGAGCTAGTTGCCTGGCAGATGTGATTGGTTTACACCTTGACCTTATTCACCAAAGGCACATTCAGTTTTCAGACTTAAAAAGGGATCAGTGTGAGATTTAAAACTTGTTTAGGCAAGGATGAATTTTACCCTACTGACATTCTGAACAATTTCCTCTCGTTCTAATATACCTATCAAAAGAGGAAAACAACTGGACATATTTACATGGGCAGAAATATAGTTGAAAAGCAATAGTAAACTATTCAAATTAATGGTAATTAGTCATTCTCCATATTATCAAAGGATATAAGAAACGGAAATACTTGTCAATTGTACCAGGAGAGTTTAAGTAGTGCTATAAAAAAGAATTCCCTACCAAGAAAATTTTCACTCTGTTGGAAAACATGGCCGAGGTTGGTAAAAGTCATTCTCCAGATCTCTAAGAGAAGAATAGATTCTTAACTGTCTGAGATGGTTCAAGGCAATCTTGAAGGCTCCATCGTGGATTTTGTAGCTCCATCATGGATTCAGGCAGGCTTTCTTCAGGATCAGGCTGCTCTTTGCCAGGTCAATATTTAAAGAACTTGAAGACTTTCAAGCTTCTTCTCCTGAGAGGCAGCTTCTCCTTAACTAATGATCTGAATTTAACACTGGCTCACTTAGGGCCAGATTCATTTGCAAAATATTTGTTCAGCTTTGATGCTGTAAAAGCCTCTCTAAAGCTGAAGAAATTCTGAGAAATGGATTATTCATGAAGCTCTACAGAGCTCGGTATCTGGCATAAAGTGTATTTAGTCCTTTCCTAAGCATTAGTATCCTAAACTTATGAAAAATTTGTGATGTATTTTAAATATATTTCATGCAGTTGTGATCGGACTCTAGTCATCTGAGTGTAAGATTCCTATCCTTTTTGTGGGAATTGAAAGCCCTGGTGAAGGTAGATGGTAAAGCCACCAAATCCTTGTCTTTTTTTTTTTTTGTCATTAAGCTCCTGGCTAATTTCTGATAAGATGTCAGAGGTTTAATTAGTTTTAAACAGCAGCTTGAGAAAAAAATTGTCTTTTCATTACCCTTAGGAAAAAATCTAACTGAGTTTGACTTCATGAAATGATTTAATAGCAAATATTTGCAATTACATATTGTAGACATTTGTGGAGTAGAAAATTCAATATTATTTTCTTTAAAAGGAAATTGGACAGCTACAGAATGTTAAAGACAATTCTAAGAGTAAGACTCTGACAGATAGTTATGAATTCTATAAGTCTTTACTAATGAAAGGGAAAATTATGATTTATAATCTAGGCCTTAGACTGGAGTAGAGAATTTCTGAAATGAAGTGTCATTGCAGACCCTCCAATCAACCTGCATTTGTCTCTACATCTCAGAGCAATCAGTTCTGAGACTTCCCCAGGGCTGTGTAATATTTATGAGCATGACCATAATTATCAGACAGAGGTGGGTTGGGATTTAAAGTTTACCAGTTATTAATGGTATGTTAATGAATGAGGTGATTCTTCACCTCCATCCTAGAGAATACCCTTCACACAAATGTTACAGGAAGAAAGAGCTTGCAGGTAGTTTGGAATATAGGTTACAAGGGCCTCCTTATCTTGAAAACAAAGATAATATCTGTATCACCATATATAGTAAAAATTAAATAAGGTGATTTATATAAAGAAGTTAGTATATAGCAAGGCATGTAGTAATCTTTGTAATAATGATAGCAAAAAAATAAATATTTAAGGAAAAAATAAAAAGGCATTCGGTCAGTGTGTATCTGTTTTTACCAAGATAACACAACAAATGAACAAAATGTGTTTTTCCTCCTTCCTGCCAGTAAAAAAGGCTACGAAGGGGCTGGAAGCAGCTTCTAGTCTTGTGCTTGTGAGGTTACATGTTCAGTGAGTTAGGATTTCATTGTTCCTTCGGAGCTCTGCTGCAAAGTGAGATTCTTTCAGTTCTCAAATTCTAGGGATTTTTTTTAGTATATATGTTGCTGAAGCAAGCACAAGATTTCTTTTCATTCTGGAAAACTGACAAATAGTATTCAAAAAAAAAAGAGGAGGTAAGAATGGTGCTTATTACCAGAAGGTGAGATTTAAATTGGTCAGAAAGTTCTTTCTTTCACAAGAGTACTAAAAATACCTGCCACTTCCCAGCCCCATCTCTCCATACCCAGCTTCTTTTAAATATCTCCTTCACACACACCTTCACAGACATCACACCAGTTTTCTCTTTGCTAATGAGAAAACTATGTACAGACCACATGACCTCACCCCTCTTTTAATCTCTCCCCACTTCCCGCCCAAAGCCACTAGTCATGGCTAGCCAGCAACTTTTGACATGGCCTTGTCTGAAAAAAATAAGATGTAATCTTTGGAGAATTTGACATGGAGGGTACAAAGTGATAAGCAATAAAGTTGAAAGTTCATGATACAGAAAGAGACCAAGATAGCTATCACAGGCAATGAATTAAGCTAACATTGTAGAAAAGTAGAAACTATGAATATGAAAGATTATGATTCGTAACATAGAGATAGATAATTTTTAATGTAAAGAAAGACATACAGGTTAGGAAGTGGGAAAGCCAGAGAGTAAAAGAGAGTGGAGTAGATTTCCAGGTACTTAGGGAAAGGTTGAATCCTTGAAATTATGTACCTTTGGAGAGTGTTATATTCTAATATGGAATGCCTCCATGTTCTCCTTTGTAAAATCCACAAAGCCTTATGGCTTACCAAAGATGCCAATGACAGTAGGGGCTGCCCTTCTGTTTTTAGTCATGCAAACATTTGTTCCCAAATTCTTTCTTTTTAACGCATGTGAATAAAAAGTGAACATTTTATAAAATGGATATAAAAGGATGCCTCATTTGTTTACGTATTTAAAATATGAATTCACCATCAGTGATGTATAATATCCTCTGATAGGTCCAGTGTATGGAGTAGGGACCCAGGGACCCATGAAAAGTTTGTGGTCTTATGTTAGGAGAAAGATAAGTAAACAGATCCTACAGTACAGGGTGTGATAATGTTAGTGTGCTGTGGGAGCTCAAAGGAGGGCATCTAACTTAAACAGTTTAGCAGTGCTAGGGAAAAAAGGGTAAGGAAGTTTCTTCAAAGATTTACACCTGAGTAGAATCAAGTCCTGCCAACAAACCCAACCAGGTGAAGAACAAAAAGAAATGTATGTGTGAAAGCCTCCAGGGAAAGAGAGACTGGGTTATTTAGGAATTGCAAACAAACAAAACAAAACAAAACAAAGAAAATCTTGCTCCAGGACCACAGGGTGTGAGATTAAAAATTACGGGAGATTTATTGGGGGAGAGAGGTGGTTCAGAAGCAAGGACCAGGACATATAAGCTGTTTTATGGCATATTATGCAGGTTGGCATTGATCCTTACAAAACGGGATTTTAAGTTAAAGAAATATGTTTGCATTTGCAATGGGGAGGTAGAGAAGTGGCCAACCCGGAGAGATAATAAAGGAATAGGATTTACTGGACTTGGAAGACTAAACATGATACCCTGATTTCTGTCCTGCCATCTCGGGGATTAAAACAAGATACACATGAGGAAAAGTAGTTCTTTTTAAGTGAATGCAAGTGACCTTGGGATGTTGACTTGAATTGTCCATGGAATATACAGATGAGGGAATATAGTAAGTAGCAGCATTCAGGTAGGTTTGGAAAATATGAGAGAAACCCAAGATGGAGGTAGAATTTCAGCTTCTATCTCTGTAACCATCAGCTTTCACATGGTTGGGTATTTGGTGACTTTCTGCTTGCAACTATTTCAAGTTCTTTATACTTTCAAATCCATGAAAACAGATTATTTACCTTTTGTATAGATTTAGGAGTCTATATTTTAGCAAGTTGTATGGTCCAGAAATCTAATTATATATCTAATTACAGGTCAATCTAAAATTTATCCAAGTTCTGTCTTGGATTTAAAATTGTGGGATGGGAGGACCAACCTTTGTTTACCTTGCTTTTGTGCATAGCAGAGAGATCTCTAATAGATCAACACAGAAGTGAAAAATCCTAAATCACAGTCAAGTTGCCATAATTTTTATTTGTTGTTCTAACATATTCCTATAGATGACATACTCATCATAGACACTGAGGAGAACAAGGGTTTGCCATACTTGTGTATATGAAACATGAAGAAGGTAAGGTTCCATTAGATTTTGCTGACATGGATAACTATATTGGGTGTTCCCCAACACACATCCACAGAAAAAATTGGCAATAATCACAGATTAAACTATCTTGAAAGGAGAAAACTATTCTTTGGTTAGTGTACATGAGTATAAGAATGAATAACGAAAGCATAGGAACAAATTAATGCTGATCTATTTTGGAGATTCCTTAATTGTTTGGTGATATGGATTACCTGGCTGATTGGATTGACTATAGAAATGATGTTGTCTGGATGATGAGTATACATATTTGGCCAAAAGGTGTATGAAGACAATATTCATTTTATTTTGTTTACCATGAGACCTCAAAGCTTAATACAGTGCCTGATAGACATATACTTTACAAACATAGGTTATGTATATATGCATTTACAAACATATCTGCATTCAACATATATGAGTGGAATGAATAAATGAATGAATGAATGAGTGAATGAATAAATGAATAAAATAATGTTTTTACTAGTAACCATGGATTGAGGATAAAATTAATAAGAGCCCCCAGGAACTCTGGATTGAGCTCTGCAAAGTGGGTCACTTAGCTGCTTGGCTTTCTATAATAATTGCAGCACTAGGATTGAACTGAACAACCAGGATGAAGGGGTCATGTTTTGGGGATCAAACTTCTTTTCATCATGAAAGCTACTGGGTGGCCTCTGACATGATGTGTTTAGTTATCAAACATGTCAGCTAATACCACGGAGAGACCATATGTATTAAAAGTGACAGACATAACAAGGGTCAGGGATTAAAGGTGAATTGCAAAGAGGTTTGACTGCATCTCTGTTGTTGTAACAGTTTCTGGTAGGTGGTACACATGAGCAAAAAAATATTATGAGGAATCATGGTGAGTAGTAGTTCCTTTCTCAGGCTGCTCAGAAGTTTTTTTCCACCTTGAGCTGAATATTCTTAAAATGCTGTGATAATTACTACTTCTGTGTTGTTCAGGTGATAGCACAAACATATTTGGAACTTTTACCAGTTCTTTCTTATTACCTTTCATTTATCCAAATTTTATTTGTTATTTTTTCTGATTACAAAGAGTATAGACTCATTATAAAAAACTAATGAGTGAAGAAAACATTAGTATTAAAATTAAAATGCTGTGTATTATAACACCCTAAACAGGACCATTCTTGCTATATATTCCTCCTGGTAAATTTGAAGATGGTATCTTTCTCTTTTAATCATACATAAAGAACTGTTGGAGGGCTTCCTTTGGCCCACCTCTGGGTTGTACACTGTGATATACACAGAAATTTCTAATGTCGCCACTGACTGTAAATCTAATGACATCACTCTATGTCCAGCAGTCTAATAAAATGTCATACTGTGTGGTGGTGGTGATTAGAACATATAATATGACCATGAGTGCTTTGAGGGCAGTGGTCAGTGTCTTTACCTTTGGGTCTCCAAAGATTTTGGCTAAAATGTTCACCCAGCACTTTGGAAGAATTAATGCTTATTGAGTAAAGGGTTAATTGCATGTAACAATTAAATTCAATAGGAATCTCTCAAGGAGATAGGTATGGCCTATAGTCACTAACAAGCTTTAAGCACATAGTAAGATATTATTTTTAAAACATTTAGATGATGGCATTTGGAAGTTGTGAGTAAAACCAGGGAAAATTTGGCCAAGTTTTGGAAATTCCATTCTCTCCTCTGATTTACCTGCTGGTGATGGTGGTGGGGTTGTTGAGATTGCTGCCATCTTATAAGTAAGTATTATGCTATGGCAATTCATTAGGTAATTTAGGCAAAAACTAATCAGAAACAATGATATATCAAGGAATTGGCATCACTTATTCCAAGGCTTCTTTGTTTCTTCTCTGTAATTCCTGTCTCAGGTGGAGCTGAACTCAGATGTTTACTAATTCAAAAGCACCCATTTGTCTTGCAAAACAGATGAATTTCTAAAAACAATCTCAACTTTCAGGTTTCAAACTAGCTGACTGGAGTGTTGTTTTTCTTCCTCAAAAGGTTTGGAATAAGAACACAATCCATGATAGTTTTGAGGCGACTTTGTGTGTGTGTGTGTGTGTGTGTGTGTGTGTGTGTGTGTGTAATTTTTGAACTCTGAGAAGAATAATGTTTCTATATATAATATACTTCAATATCTATTTAACATGCTAAATGTAAGAATTTTTTTGTCACTGGTTAGCTCCATTCAGAATTAAGTCATTTCCCCTTGGGAATCAACATAATAGATCTCTCATTATAAAAGACTTGCTTTAGGGGCCTGACTAAGCTCTATTTCCACTCTATTTCTTCATAGGTAATTTCATTAAAAATCTAGCTGCTGTTTTAGAGATTACAGTAAGGCAAAGCATTTCTCAGAAGACAAATATAGAACCTAAAGTTGCTATAACCACATTTGGCAAATTACATAAACTGAGTCCTTGTTTTTCTCTTCCCGCTCTTCTTTGTCTCAAAGCCCATGGGAAGGCATACTACATATTTTGACACATTTTCTTGCTTTGAATAGCTGTATCCTCGCTTGGCTGTTTTAAACTAATACCTCTTATATCTTTCAATTCAAAGGTAAACTCAGACTGGAAGATTTGCTTGGGTGCTGGCTCCTGGGATAGACTACTCATGGTGGTGTTTTCCTTGGTGACAAGATCATATCTCCTTAGGAATATAGGCTAAGAACTATTTTTTATTTTGTTAGTAGACTGGGTAGAGGTGGTTTTGTCAGAATGAGAGTTATGCTAATATGTTCACATATTGTATTAAATACAAACCAGAATGCCATTTTTTTTTAATTACAGTGATAAATATAGCTGTAAAATAGGCTGCAGTGCTCAAGTCAACAGTAGTTCACAGAATCCTCTCTCCTTAGACAAGCAGTGCAGGGATCTAAGTTATAATCAGAACACCACTTGATCAATTTTAATGAGAAACATGTGTATCTGATGAGAATGTTACTTGAGTTGACCTGATAAATTCATTCTCTCCCTATAGATGAGTGACATGGGATCCCAAGTTTTCTGAAACTTGCTAAAGAATATGGATTCACAATAATGGGAATGAGTCGATCTTATATTTTGTCTTCCAACTAAAATAGTTTTAACATTTCCCTGCACCACACCAGGTTGGCCTTGCCAAAAACACTGTACTGTATTAGTCCCTATAACCAAAGTGGACAATACAATATTTGTTTTCTGCCTTTCCTTTTTCTATGTTTTTTGTTGACCAAATACCTCTTTCCAAAAAAAGGACATGTTTGGGTTTTTATCTATCATGGCATTGATTCATCCTATCTCAATTACATTTCAGTCCTGCAGCTCTAAAATTACTTCCGTCTAATCTTTATAGGCATTTGGTATATATCCAAATACTCAAATCAAATGTGTAGTTTATTGGTCTAATCTCACATTTGTTTAATCATATCCTTGATATTCAAATCCTGGAAATGAACTAATTGCAGCGCACTGGCACTGAAAACACTTCTATTTGTTTATTACATTTCTCAAAATGGCAAAAGGGGCAGGATTGTGAAAACCAGAGGATAAAATAGTGTTCTCTAGAAGCCTCTGATATTTAATGCAAATTGAAATGAAAATGATACTTGTTTTGAAAAAAGGAATCCCAAAGAAGTAAAAATCTAGACTATCTTTTTTGGAGTTAGTAAAGAGATTGAGGTCATTTGGAGGATGAGCGTATTTTTAAAATATAAATGAATATACTTGCTACCAACACCTTCTGGAAATACTCATGGAATAGCTCGAGAATCTTCTATTTCCTAATACAACTGGAGATATACAAAGTTTCACCCAATATAGTTTCCAGGTACCCACCTCCAAAGATGTCAGCTTCTTCAGAATAAAAATAGCAAATATCAGAATAATCACTCATTATCTTTGCCCACGAACAAATATGATCAGTTTCTTTTTCTAATTCAACATGATAGCTCTTATAATTTGTGAGAATAGACCTCTTTATAGACAGAGTGTGTTGATATGCAAAGATTAAGATAATCTGGAATTTCGAAGCCATTACTATGTAATGACATTGTATTTGATCAGTTATTAATTTTCTTTTCCTATTTATTTATTTTGTATTGAGCCCTACACTAGGGAGAGGCCTGATGTTTTACATCGAGTCCTGCACGTTTGAACTTCACAAAGGTTCAAAGGTTTGCACATGGGCTGGAACAGTAAACATTTGTCCTAAAACCATCCTTCAGCTTCTGACTTGGCTTGTGATTTAATTGCCACCTCATTAATATGGACCACTGGGTGTGAATTTGTCAAAACAAGATACATCAGGAGGGCCGAGTGAGATGTTTCATGGTTAGAGACTTTTACCACTCCCTACCCAGCACTTCCATGTTTCTTAAACTTTCAACTTCAAGAGACTGGTTTGATAAACATACCCTGTCCTCTAGGTCACTGGGTTAAGTATCAGTTCAGTCTTTTTGAACTTTTCACTTTTTCTGTGTAAGTATAAATGAAATACTTACTGGGTTCTAAAACTAAAAGCCTGTGAATATAAAGGACTTTATTGAAATAGTGAGCCAAGCAAATATCTTTATGGCTACTCACCTGGCCTTTTAAAGTTGTTTACCGTTCTTTTAGTGAATGACACCTCATCTTCAGGTTTGCAGAATTTATCTTTTTAGAGTTTTTGCATTAAAAAAAGTAACAGAGGGAAGGACTATATTTACCTTTGATTATTTAATTGCTAATGGTGAAATTTGATAGAAAGGAAGAAAAACTTCAAGAACTGAAAACTATACTCAAGAAAAGTGCATATACATATATAAAGGATCTCTATATAAAGCCCTATATAGAAAAATTATCACAACCTGTAAAATAAGTAAGGATCTCATGCTAGACCAATACCTGGTATGGTACCATACACGTGCAATACACAAAAAACACTCAGTAATTACTTTGAAAAATATTGTACACACTGTATATAGTTATTTATTATTAAAGTATTATATGCCAATAACACATATTAAGCAGTACCAAAATACTGTTAATGAGAAATAAGAGTCTCCTACTTCACCTTCCTCAATTCCATTTTTTCCTCTCTAGAGGTGACTTATTAATTTATTCTTTATTTTTATATTTTTACCGGTACTTATTTTAGGCAATCTGGTATAGAACTCAAAATTTTTTTGACTTATCAGATTTAGACAATTCAACTTTAAGATTTGGAAGATGGATCTTTGCTCACTTGCACTTTGCCTTCTTTCATTTTCTAATATTCTTCTCCTTGCATTAATGTAACGGTAATATAATTTTAAGCTTTAAGTAGAATGCTTAAAGCTGTTTTCTTATTCTGATAACTTGCAACATAACACTCTCTCTATTCCTCATGAGATGAAGTGAGGATCTTATTCCCACACATTTTCCTCAACTTTTTGTCTCTCAGTTCAGGTCCTAATTCTGTCAACCACGCTTTTTCTGTGTTTAGGTTGTTGATATTTTACTTTATACTAAAAATACGACCAAGTCTTTGTCAAAGGTTAATTTTAAATGTATAACAATAAACAGTATTAACATTGTTATGACCACATAAATATTATTTATTGTTATTTCATGAAGTACGTTAGGATTACATTGTTTTTCACTTTAAAAATCCAGTGTCATGACCTTTAGTTCACTAAAAAGATTCCTAGCATTTAAGTTGATTGAAATCAATGATTTTTTTTCTTACATTGAGTCAATTGATTAAGGTTAAGCCTCATTTCTTTTATGTATTCTATTTTCCTTCATTTTAGCTTCATATACATTTTACTCTCTATCATATCCTCTAGTCTATTTGGTCTGCCCTCCCTCACCCCGACGAATCTCCCTCCCCAAGTCCTCCTCTTTCCTGGCCTCTCAGCTCTTAGAACTGATGCACAGCTGACATCCTGGGTTTCATTTTATTGTTTTTCTTTATTGATTAAAACTGCTGTTTCACTATCTTTCCATTTCTTGCCTTATCTTCTCATTTTATTATAATACATCATAAAGTAACTTCCTAAGATAAAGAACATGAGAAATAAATATTCTAGTTTTTACACACACTCATATCTGAATGATACTTTGGCTGAACATAGAAATCTAGGTTGCAAAGGGTTTTCCTTTGGAACGTTGTTGGTGTTGATGAGAACTCAGGTACCAGGCTGTGTAATGCCTATTTCTTTCTAAAAAACTTTAGGAACTGTCTCATTACTTTAGGTGTTTAAATGTATTTAGTGATACACTCGAGGATCTTTTTGCGCTTATTATGATATGCGCTCATTGAGACTTCTTTGTAGGTATATGGCTTGCTTCAGATAAGAGAAATTTATTTCTTTACTTTAAAAATCCCTCGCCTCCATTTTCTTGCTCCCCTTTCTGTGGCTCCTAGTACTTAGATACAAGGTCTTACAGATTTATTCTCTCTCATATTGTCTGTCTTTATAGCTTAGTCCATGTTTGTGCAAGTCCTTGGTTATATCTTTAGTCTTTCTATTCATTTATTTCAGCAATCATGTTTTAGTTTTTAAGTACTCTTTCTTGCTCTCTATTTTAAATATTCTCTTTGAAAGCCTCTGTTTATCAGAGTTATTTTTTTTCTTTCTTTTTTCTGTTTCTTAAATTATCTATCTTGCCTATTGTAGTCCTTACGCTGTTGGAGTCCCTAAATTGTGTAATATGCTTGTTTGGTTAGTAGAAGAAAAAATAGCTGACTGCCATGGTGGTTTTCTTTGCTCTTATAGAACTGTTTAGCCTTAAACTTTCTATCATGAGTGGGAATTCTGGGAATAAAAGACACAGGGGAGGGTGATCAGGTATCACATTAAAGAGGTGTGATTTGACATGAGTAGGTCTCTACCACAAAAGAATGAGAAAATTGTTGTTCTCAAATGCCAGTATCTAATTACAGCCTTGTCTTTCTCCTGGGAATTTTGCTCAGGTATTTTAGAGAAACACTGTCAAAAGTTGAGAACCATGTGATTTCACTCATATGTAGGCTATCATACTAAAAGTAATAAACAAACATGACAAACAAACAGATACTCATGGACATGGATAGTTGATTAGTGGTTACCAGAGGGACGTGCGGGTAGGAGGAGGTAAGAGGGGATCAAATATTTGGTGGCGGAAGGAAACTTAACTGGGTGCTATATACACATGACATATTATTGGATTGTACACTTGAAACCTATTTGATTTTATTAACCAGTGCCATGCCAATAATTTTAATAAGAAAAATGATTTTTTTCTTTTGTTTGGGATTTTAGTTTTGCATGGTGATATTGATGGTGATGATGATGATGATGATGATGATGATGATTTGTTTGGAATTAATCTAGCCGTGTGTTTTCTGAGATTGAGAATGGAGATGTACAGAAGAAGAGAACAGTGTATATAACTGTTTCATATACAGAACTAATATTGGGTTCTGTTTTCAGTCAGACCTTTCATTTCTGCCCTTGGACTCCCTGAGATTCCTTTGTAGACATCCCCACCAATTTTGTAGTCTCTCTATAGCATATTTTGGACTGTGCCTTCCTCTGCCAGTTCTTATAGTTCCCTCCAATCTCTTGTCACCATCATCACAATGCCCAACCTTCTTTGCTGTATTCACTATTCCTCTGTGTCCTATGGATTATATTTATTATTATTGCTAAGTGTTATATTTATGTTATTTAAATTATATATTTATATATAAATAATATTTATTACATATAAGTATATTAATAAATTTAATATATGGATATTTAATAGAATCTCTGAAAGGAGTGGATGCAAAAATGTACTCTCTTTGAATCGCAGTAATTACTTACCTAAAGCATCACTAAATCTATATCTCAGTGAATGGATTCTCCATCCTTTGTGTTTTGTTGTTTTTGGTTTTGTTTTATTTAGTTGTTAGGGAAGGATTTAAAGTACTTTCTTTAAAGCACCAGACCTATGGTCAATTATTAGCATATTTCCCTCTGACAAAGAATTACCTCTGAGTGTGCGATAACTCCTAACCTCTGGAATTCCTCCTGCATCACACACCTATGTCTTAATGTTATCATTTTGTGATCATATCTATTTCTGAACTTTTTTACTTACCTATATGTACACATTTCCTCCAGAGATGCTACAACAACTCACAACTACAGACAACTCCAGGCTTACTCCTTTTTTCTTGTGATCTATAAAAATACATCTTAACGCTTACACTAGTTTGTCACGTACAGTGTTGTTTACCATATACCCTTTTACCGGTTACAGTTTCGAAAAAGCACTGTAGGTAACCATGAATCACAGCAAACTTAGAATCTCAGTCTTCTGCTATTCACTGACTTACTTTTTTTCTTCTTTTGCAACTAGGAAAGTCACATTTTAGTGCATTTACAAACAAGAGGAGATTGTAGAGGAGAGAACAAAGTTCCCAGAAAATATTACGTGGCAATCTATGAGTACCCATGAGAATGTGAAATTCTGAAAGTCTCTTAGCCAGATATGGAGCACAGAGAATCTCTTCAGTTCATGCACTTTTGAAGCATGTCAATTGGAAGAGGAGCATGTGATAGTAGACAGTTTTATTGTTTTGTGCAGTGACCTTTTAAAAGGGAAAGGTCCTTTCTGTGATATTTCAGGTCTACTCATGCATCAGCTATAGGTTGCTTGGCAGGAGGTATGCATGTCACACCAAACCTTTCTTCAGAAGAGACTGTTTAATTGTCTGAAGAAAGGTGCTTCAGGGGTGTAGTTTAGATGCAACAGGAGGAGGGCTTCCCTGGGTTCATCTTGCTACTGAGTAGATAGGATCTTCTGGGGTTTGAAAAGTGTATTAAGAAATATTTCTTCAGATCTTAAATTTAGGGGAAACTAGTTTTGTCTAGCTTTATATAAATTTCCAGCATTATATGCATAGATATGCTGGAGGCTCTGCCTCTTCACATAATATGACAGCCTCATGGAGAGTTCAGTAAATGGATATTGTTTAGATAAGCAAGAGCTCTTTCTAAAGAGTTCAGAAGTCTATCACATAGAGAGAAGCACCTTCTTCCTATGTTTCTCTCAAGTATCTATTTCCCCATAGTCTATCCCAGGGAAGATAAATTCCACTCATCTGTTTAGCAAACATTTCTTTATTTGCTATTCTGTGTTGGGGATGATGCTCAACTCTGGGGTGATACTCATTATTGGGGGCTTCACTATACTGTTGCTTTCTTCTGTGAAGCACCCCTAAACTTCCCAGGAGCTGCTTACCTTGCCTCTCCATTGCTGTTATTCTCCTGACACATCTCTTTTAGGCTACCTCTCATGTAGCATTGTGATTTATTTGGATGCCTGACTCCCTGAGGGCAGGAGTCGTGACTCTCTTCTGGCTTTTCTAGCACTTGGCCGAGCCTGCCCCATAGCAATTGGTCAGTAAAAAATTGTTGAAGACAGGAGTGTTTAATGAAACATAAGCTCTATCCACAGTCGAGAGATGGCAATAAATATTGATTCATTGACCAAAGTACTAGTAGTATCAGGGTATGGTGTTAGGCTTTGAACCTGGCAGCTTGACTCCAGAGTCCATGCTCTTTACACTTTTCCAGATTGCCTCCACATAAATATTGTGGAGAGGTAAATGCTAAATTTCTAGCCACTAGCATCGAAAAAGAAAATTTGCTTGTAAAGTCTGCTTAGCCACTTGCTATGCATGCAATGTTGAAAAAGTAATCTATCCTCACAGAACCTCAGTTTACTCATCTCTAAAATGAGAACGTTATAGTAGATTTGTAGTAGTCTTATAAAATTCCTATTAGCTCAAGAATGCTCTACTTCTGTATCCAATAGTACATATTGGAATGTAGACTGTGTGTGCTCTAAGAGATGAGAGATAAAAAGGCAAACTACATAGACTTTCTGGAGATGATAGAAATAGTTTAAACAATGAACAATGGGTAAAACTTGTGTAAAAAATGCAAAATGAAAAATAGCTTTGGGTGGAGGCAGGCAAAAGGCCAAAAGAATGCTGATAGCCCTTTTAGAAATAGGGACTATGGAAATTGAGTAAATTTCCAAAGGACAGAAACTAGGCAGCCCTGTCTCTACATTCTTTGAGTTGGTTTATAATATAGAAACACATAATACAGAAACACAGTAGTAGCACTACATAAAATTGTACACATCTAATGAGGAATGATACTGATCATGGATGTGCTGAAAATATTCTCCAAGTCATCCAAATACTTTTTAATCTTAACTATTTTAAATTGCTCTTAAAATCAAATGTGTTATTACAAATATAACTACTCCTAAATACTAAGAGTTCTAAGAACTCCTATATCAGTGACTTTGTTTTTGTCTATTCTGGTGCATTCTTGGAAATTAGGGAAACAATGAATAAATAGAGTTGAGCATTACTTTTTAATTTATATCAACCACTGGATGGCTAAAATTTATATGCAGTATGTTTGCATTAATTTGAATGGATAATAAATGAAAAATCTGATTTCTAAAAATAATGGCATATCACTACTTTTAATTTTTTTCTAGCTAGTTTAAAACATTAAAGATTTCAATAGATGGACATTACAAAACTACCAAAGCAAGGACTGTTAATATGTTTGTTTGATTATTTTGTTTTGTTTTATGAATCATAGGTCTTCAGAAAAATAAATATGAACTGAGTTTCTAAGCATAAAAGAAAATAATATGACACAAGTAATAACTTGAACTAGGCTACTTGTATACATTCACTCCTGTAAACTGTTGGTTCTCATAGGTCCTTAGACTGTAATTTGAATGTAAGAAAATATAATTCATACTTAATATGTTAATTAATTATATATATACTGTGGGCATTTCTGATGTGGTTTAAATTGACTTCTCTCACAGAATTACTCTTATGTTATTTATATCTTACCTGTTACAGAGTGATATAGTGAACAATGCACCATGTTTGCAATTAGAAAAACCTTGGTTTAAGTTTGGTCTTCGTATTTGCTTCCTGTGCCACCTTGAGAAAGTTGCTTAACTTTTCAAGTTGCTTAACTTTTCTGATGCTCAGTTTCTTTACGTGAAAAAAAAAAGGCATGACTAGTAATAATAGCACTGTCTTTTAGATTTGTTGTGAAGAAAACAGGTAAACGATGTAAACTTTGTGGTTTGCATGTTGTAGGTAGTAGGTGTTCAATAAATAAAATTTATTGCAATATTATTACTTACTATAAAATGATTTAATAAATTAAAAGTAAATTTAAGTCTGGTTTCAGGCATTTCAAGTTCATATATCTTGCCATTAATATACTATGTAAGTGACAAAGCAGTAGAACATATTGCAAATAGCTTGGGAACCAGAACTTGGTTTCTAAAGCTGTTGATGTAGTTGCATGATCCTAGAAAGGTGATAAAATGTTCTTGGACAAATTATCAAAAATAGTTATGAGGCTGAACTACAATTATGATATCTGCCTCAAGAATTCCCATCTGGACTATGGAGTTTCTGCAAATGGTCTCTGTATGTACTTATGGTATTTTGTTAATCAACAGATGTTAAAATATCTCTACTTTTATTAAAATTATTACAATTCCAAAGAAACCTAAGGTCTGACACAAAATATTTTAAGGACTAATCACCTATGTTGAACCTCTGCGGTTAACTGAAAATGGTCATATATGTTATCTCATCATCACTGAGACTTGTCCTTTGAGATTCAGCAACCCTTGGTCAAAACTCAGCTCCATAGTACATGGATTAGAATAGGCTAGTGTCAAATTGTGTCCTTGGTTATGAAAGAAAGGCCTACTGTAATACAAGTTTTTCTAATTATGTTTGTGCATACTTTCTCATCTGTGTCCTAGGTTGCTGTAATTTTTTCTATTAACTCTCTGATTTGTAGGTGACTGTCCCACACAGGTGAAAAGTTTAGTTTTAGATTTGGGCTACTTCCTAAGTGTAGCACCTTGATTATTCTAAAAATTCTTCTGTTTTTTTTAGTTGAAGAAAAGAAATCACATTTTTTTTTGAAATTTAGGGAGACATATAAATAAAATTGTGAGGTCTCTTTAACTTTGGATTCTATGGAAGAGAATTTGAGCAAATTTTATTGGACAGACCTGGATACATGTATAATTTTACCTTCTTCAGAAATCAAAGATAATTTCATGGCAGATGGAGTCTTCCTGTCTTACAACTCAAGCCTTTATCGTTCTGAGAATTTACCAATCATTTTATGCCCCTTATGGGGGCTACGTGACCTTGGGGTGTATACATGACTTTCTCTGGGCCTCAGTCTTCTGAACTGAAGAGGAGAGATGACATCTATCTCTCAGAGTCGTAAGCAATAGAAGAGATGTCTTTGGTGGCTTCCACCAATTTTGGTAGGTACTGATTGACTAGTAGTACCCTTCCTTTCTCACCTTGACTATGACGTTCTAAATGCTTGCATGAAATCATCCTTTAGGTCTCACTAAAAGAACTGTGCTGGTTCTTCATTTTGGTTCTGTCTTTATACTTAACACAGACACAATTCTTATTTGTTTTATCGAAGTCATTTAATAATATCTTTCATTAAAAATCTCTGATCATAGTTGCATTCTTTTGGCAACTCTCTTGTTGAAATTGCTCTAATTCTTGGTACCGTGGATTAAGCTGAGATGAAATCCTTTGAGGACAATCTTTTCTTTATTGGATGCCTGGGAAAAAATACTATGCGTGAGACAAGTGGGAAAATGTGCTACACTAAATGTAATGAAAGCTATGCTTTGGGGCATTTTTTAATAGAGCACTGTAAAATGTAAATGTTCTTTAGTTATTTTTAGTTGTCAGAGTCATATTTCTTCCAAATGTAAATCCGGGCTGAGGTGATCCAAAAGATGGTCAGATTTACACTGATTGCCATAACAATATTTTTCATTTGATTAAGAGTATCAAAGGTGAAAATGTAAGTATGTAGCCTTTACTATGCATCACCATAGTCTGAAACAATAATATAGAGCGCAGAAAAGAAGCTCTAGAACAGCATAGCTGGAAAGAGACCTCGATCAAAATGATACTCAGTGAAAGGAAAACATTTTCAGTGATCAGGTTGTGTGACCAATGCTTGATGGAAGGATTCCACAAAACTGGTCATTAGTAATGGATAATTGGATAAAATAGTGTATTGTTGAAACTGGTATGAACAAAACAGTGAGATCTTGAAGATTTGTTAGGCCAAGGTTGGAGAGAAGTTCTAGACCTGGCACAAGAAATGCTTCAGTGAAGAACAGGGAGTGAATCTCAAACGATTACTAATGTTGTCCCGAGTTTTCAGGTTTCATTGGGCTGCCAAAACCACTGGTCACCTAGACTATGTTTTGACTGGTGATACTGGCTGGCAGTCACACCAAGTGATGACTTAGCTGATGACTAAATCCTGATGGTTCTGCCATCATTCAGCCACGTTGGTAGGAAGGGTTTGGTTGTCAGCATGCAGGCTCCAGCCTGATGAACTTTAAATGTGTGCGTGTATGTGTGTGTGTGTGTGTGTGTGTGTGTCTGTGTGTCTGTGTGTGTGTGTGTATTGCTAAAGCCTGTAACTAACAAGTTGGTAAGAAAAGGATTATTAACTATGAAATGTATAGAAGGACCATTATTTCTTATGGCCAGATTGATCCAAGCTAATCTTTTTGGAAACTGCCACAGCTAGTTGGAGAAAATGGATTATACACTTGTAAAGTCCTGTCAGCATCTCTTTTCTATGTTTGACAGCTCTTAAATCAGCAGGATAAGAACTGCAAGTAAAAAAAAAAAAAGGTCTAAAATTTTATGTACTTATTACATAACGGTCATATTTTAGATGTACATTTTAAGTATGGACACTGATTTCACAGCAACATAATTGATGGAAAAACTCAACATTCTGTGGGAAAAAATTGACTTGAAAAACACCAAAAATGTTTGTGACAACCAAAGTTGAATAAAAAGAATGAAAATGGGATTATCAGTTTTAACTTTAGCCCTTTATGAATATATTGAATTTAGACTTCTTTGCCTTAAAAAAAAAAAATAATGAAAATGCTCATAACAATACGCAGGCTGCTCCTGACCCTGCAGAACAGATTCCCATGGAGCGAACTGCGCACATGGGAAGGGGCTGTTGTGGCCACAGATATTTGACCCTGAGAGTGAACCTCGGCCTTGAAACAGATTGGCAGACATTTGACTTTTGGAAGACTCCTTTCACAGAAAGAGATCTTACTCTACTCTACACTGGGTTGGGACATCTCACTTATAAAAAAAAATTTATCTTGTAAATACATTAATGATGTTTTATGTATTTTACATCCGTGATTACTAAGGGAATGTGGACATTTATTTGTCTTTTGGTTAATTGGCTTTAAAGAAAATTAAAAAAAAAATTTTTTTTATTCACCAGAATTTGATTTGACAAGTTTTGTAGACACTTATAAAGATGAAAACAACCAAGATGTGTTTCTCTATAAACATCGGCTATTACCATCCTTTTTTTTTCAATGCTTGTGGAGTTTCTCAGAATAGAACCTAACCTACAAAATGAGTCATTTTTCCCCAAACTCAAAATAATACACCGTCTTTGGATTTCCATCTATTGCTGAATATATTTCTAAGAATGAGATGACATGGTTAGTGTTACATCATTGTTCCATAGTCAGAAGGCCTGGGTTCTAGTCCTTATTA
>NW_011888789.1:7473056-7477723 GCF_000151845.1 Pteropus vampyrus
TTCCATAGTCAGAAGGCCTGGGTTCTAGTCCTTATTAACTTACTTTGTGATATTGAGTCAATCACTTAACCTCTATAGTTTCATCTTCTGTAAAATATAGAAAATAGGCTTAGGGCTAAAGTTTGTTTCTACTCTAAAAACTTTAGGTATTTTATCAGTGACATGGCTCATGAGCATGCTAAGATAGAACTGGCAGTTGCAAAACAGTAATCATAAGGTGAAGGCATCTGGACAGGTTGTCAGACTTAGCCTAAGAACTAAACTCAGGGGATGTTGTCAAAGCCAGACACTGGGTTACCACATGTCTTAGTCAGCTTGGGCTCTATGATAAACATGCCATATACTAGATGGCTTAAACAGCAAACATTTATTTCTTATAGTCCTGAAAGCTAAGAAGTCTGAGATCAGGGTGCCAGCTGATTTGATGTCTGGTGAGAACCTGGTTAACAAATAGCTGCTTTCTTGCTGTATCCTTGCATGGCAGAGAGAAAGCAAGCTCTAGTCTCTTTCTCTTCATAAAAGGATACTAATTACATTATGTGGGTCTACCCTCATGAAACTCATCTAAACCTAATTACTTCCCAAAGGCCCCACCTTCTAATATCATCCCAGTGGAGATGAGGGTTTCAACATATGAATTTGGGGGGGGGGCGCATAAACATGCAGTCCATGGCACCATAGGAGGAAATAGCAGGGCATGACAAATCTAACCAAGATGTTCATGAGAAGCCATGGACTATTTCAAGGCTCAAATAAGGTAATCTCAATTGGAAAACAAGCAGAGTAGAGGTCAAGGAGGATTTCTTTGAGAAGCTCTGATCTCTGTATGGCCTTACCTCTCTTGGTGCTAAAGAAAGAGTCCTCTGCATAAATCTGACACATAATCTGCCCTTGAGCCCATTCTTCAACCAGGCTGAGATAAGACATGTGTTTCATGACATGAGGGCAGCAGTAGAGACCTGCCACAGAGTTATGGGTATTGAAAGCCGGGACTGCCCTTTAATCATATTCCTTTCTGACAAAAAACTGTTCCCCGTGATATTGGCTATTAATCCGAATGGTGTAGTTGAGAATATTATTCATTGCTATGGTTGGAACTCTGGTGAAGATTACTGTGACATATTCTTTGTGAAGTAGGCACATGTGGAATGCTGGATGTCCTTGGAGGAATGGCAGAACTTAAACCACAAGGACAACAGTATTTATAAGGAATGATATTAGGAAATTTATCTAGCTTGATAGGTGGGAAGTAAAGCAGAAATGCTATGAGAATGGCCAGGTGTTACCTCCTTGAGGAAGGGATGAAGGAGTTCCTGGGGACCTATCTGCTCATGGACAGCAGACTTATACCAGGACTGTGTTTACTTCAAGTCTCTCAGAGTTTGAAGCGGACCTCTCTGAATCTGACACATAATCAACTATATTAAGACAAGGAGCAGTGGATGAATTACACATGTGGATATTGTCAGGAAGGGAGAGAGTGAAATCCAAGTTGGAATAAAGCATTAATCAAGGACGTGTTGTGGCTCTCATTGAGTATGAGTTTTTATGGAAGTCAGTATTAATAGCTAAAGTGAAGTGCAGTAACACAGAATCTTCTTAAGTTCAACTTATGCCTTTGTTATGGTCCTCTGACTGAAGATGAGGTGCAGAAAAAGCTTATGTCTTGACAAGCAGTGCATTAAATAGAGCTTTCTAGCACTGCTTGATGAACTAACTGGGTGTCAGAAATTGAGACTGTGGTTGGAATGCTGTGAGGCTGGGTACTTTCCTTGCAGAAGAGGCACACACTAATGGACCTTCCAGGGTAGCCTGAGCCCGGACAGTGAAGTGGGCCCTCTTTATGAGAAAGCACTGTAGAATAAGGATGCTCATGACGCTGAAACTAGAGATGATCCATCGCAAAACCCAGAGTCCAGAGACCTTGGACTTGAAGGTGAAGGCAGTGGCCATGCCACCCGGGGAATCTTTCACCGGAGCATGTTCTTCCTAGATCTCCCAGCAGTGGGCTTAAGTCCTAGTTGGTATTCTTATGACCCCTCCCAAGTCCTGTCAGTGTGCCTACACATTTTCTCCAGGAAAGATGTAGAGTTAGGAATTTAACTAGATTGGTTCATCACTGATAGAGAGCTCTGTGTGGTCCCAACTGGGACAGCTCTATTAACATTGACAGTCAATGCCAACTAGAAGGGAGTATACTTCGGCATCTCTGAGAAGCATCGAGCTGTAGTGGAAATTACATGTATTTATTTAGGTAATAAATATGTATTAAGACTATACTATATACCAGACACTGAACTCAGTATGGAAATATAATTGAAAGGCAGATAGACTCAAACTCCACCCTTTGAAAGTTTAGAGTTTGATTTTCAAGCCAAACAGACCTAAGTTCTACTAATTCCCAGACTGATACTTAATTTTTTGAACGTCACTTTTCTTATGTATAAAATAGCCATTATAACAGTGTTTTGCAAGACTGCTAATTGGGTTAATTGAAATAATATATTTAAAGTGTCTGATAAACTATATAATAATAACCAGTAGCCATTATTTTAACTATTAAAATTTGGACTCATAAAAAGATTTGAAAGTACTGTATTGACTTTCCCTTTTCTATAAAGGGCATCATTATTCACTGAGTAGCTTAATCCAAATTTTGATTCCTCCATTCTTTTTACTTTCTGTATCCAACCTATAAGCAAATTCTGTTATTTCTACTTCAAATTATATCTCAAATCCATTTGTATCTTCCTCTCCATCCAAATTAATGAAAATGTGCTATACTGAGGAGTTCCCAACCCTTGGGCCACAGACCGGTCCTGGTCCTGGTCTGTGGCCTGTTAGGAACCAGGCCCCACAGCAGGAGGAGGTATACAGTGAGTGAGCGAAGCTTCATCTGTGTTTGCAGCCGCTCCCCAGCGCTAGCATCACTGCATCGGCTCCACCTCAGAATATCGGGCATTAGATTCTCATAGGAGCACTGGGCCCAGGTGCCAAAAATGTTGAGGACTGCTACTGTATATGATGTAAGACTGAATTTTAGCCATTGGGTGGTTGACATAGACTAGGGCAGAAGCTCTTAACTAGCTTCCCTGCCATCGCTCTTTCCTTCTTGCAACATGTTCTCTGCAAAACAGCAGCCAAAGTGATGGTTTTGCAATACATATCAGATCGTGAGGGCCCCTTGCTTGAAAGTGTTCAGTGGTTTCTTGTTGCACTTACTATTCAAATCTGAACTTGACCTTATAATCAGATCTCTCTCATTCTCTTCTATTTAATCTCATACCACTCCCCCTCACTAATACCCAAACCCTGCTACCTCCCACCTTCCTCAACTTCACTTTGTTCTCAGTTCCCAGGATACACCAAGCTCTTTGCCACCACAAGGCCTTTATATCTGTTGGTCTCTCTGCCTGTGATTCTCTTCTCTACACTCTTGGCAGAACCATCTCCTTAATTTCCCACTTTCAGCCTTACCTGAACTAGCCAATTAGTCTTTCTCAGCCTTCTTCCTAGCACTTGTTATGGTATGTTTGTGTTTGTTTGTTTGTTTGTTTTATTTCATGCATTCACCACTGTGACAATAAAATTGCTTTCTGTTTATTTTTTAATTCCTACTTCTTGGCTCAATGGGAGGCACTCATTAAACATTTTAAAAAATAAATGGTATTTTTATAGTAAATAATTCCAGATGACATAATTTGTTCAGTATAAATCTGCTGTGGTAGAATGTGATAAAGATTAGCGTTTGTTTATATATAAATGAACTTTCAAAATTAGACATGATCATCTCAGTTCTCTTGTTAAAGACTGTATTTCTGAAGATCTATGTGACTTAGTTGGGTCCTGGCAGCCTCCCTATCAATGAAGTGTTACTATATTGGTCAATTGTGTAGATGCACTTTCTAAATTAGCCATGTTTCTTCCTTCTGTGCCATTAACTGGGAAGTTGAAAACACTTAGAAACATTTCATTATTAGTTAACATTCCTCACGTGGCAATGGAAATGTGGGGAGCTGAGTGAGGATATTAACTGTAGTTTTCTTTCATGATAACCTTTCTTGAAAAATAGATACAGTGAGAAAGGATTCATGAGCAGGCACAAGGGTGTTCTTTTTAGGATACGGTGGTTCAGCAAACAGCTTTGGAGTCAAAGAAACCTACCTGGGTTTGGATCTCAGCTCTGTTGTTCATAAATTATATTATTGTTTACAATTATTTAACCTCTCTGATCTCTGAGGTGGTTTTGGTGGTTCAGTTAAATAATTCCTATAATGTGAGTCCTTAATAAATTAGCAGCCATTTGGAAATTTTATATCACAAGGCAGTGAGGTGACAGCAGGTCTATAAAAATATTGGTAGCTTGACCTAAAGTTCTTTGAGAGTAAAGAGAATGCGAAGAAAGACAAAGTCCTTTCTTGTCTAGGTTCTTAACATCTTATGTACAGAATTCATCCTGCTGAATGGGTAAACAGTAAACAGAATACAGCTTTCATCATTAAATAAACTCTAGGAAACCTAAAGGAATTTTTTCAAATTTCACCATGAGTAAGCACTTTTCACTATAGAATTGCCAAAAGAACATCAGAGAACCACTAAAGCTTCTTTAAAAAACAAACAAACAAAAAAACAATAAAACAATAAACAAAACAAGAAAAGAGGTATTT
>NW_011888789.1:7477773-7511757 GCF_000151845.1 Pteropus vampyrus
TTATTTAACCTCTCTGATCTCTGAGGTGGTTTTGGTGGTTCAGTTAAATAATTCCTATAATGTGAGTCCTTAATAAATTAGCAGCCATTTGGAAATTTTATATCACAAGGCAGTGAGGTGACAGCAGGTCTATAAAAATATTGGTAGCTTGACCTAAAGTTCTTTGAGAGTAAAGAGAATGCGAAGAAAGACAAAGTCCTTTCTTGTCTAGGTTCTTAACATCTTATGTACAGAATTCATCCTGCTGAATGGGTAAACAGTAAACAGAATACAGCTTTCATCATTAAATAAACTCTAGGAAACCTAAAGGAATTTTTTCAAATTTCACCATGAGTAAGCACTTTTCACTATAGAATTGCCAAAAGAACATCAGAGAACCACTAAAGCTTCTTTAAAAAACAAACAAACAAAAAAACAATAAAACAATAAACAAAACAAGAAAAGAGGTATTTGTATTTAGTCATTCTGTTCTTTTTTAGACCAATATCTTTAATTTCATTGGAGAAAATAAAGTCTTAAACTGTTCTGGCAGTAATCTAGGGTGATCTTTGTCACCCGGTGGCTTTAATTAACAAAAACAAATGTTTCCACTATTCTATGGTATATCTTTCCACTCTGAATTATAAAGTAGCTTTCATGAAGTTCTTTTGCTTTACAAAGGATTAACATTAAACCCACAGATTAAAATAATTGAGTTAAAATGACCAGAACAACCTAACTCCAGTTGTTTTACTTCTCTTCTGGATTTAAATTTGCGTATTTAAGTTAAAGGACAAATAATATAACTGCTAATATCACGATTTATTTTAAAACGAGCCCAGATTTCAATTTGTTAAGGCCCAGTTGACTTAATGGCAAACAAGAGAATTTTTTTTTTTTTATTGTGTTAATTTTTGAAAAACAAGCCAGTTCCCTGATGACAATGACGATACCAATGGCTACAACTTCTACATTGCTCTGCCCCCTCACTATAATTCCAAGATTTTTGCTAAAGTTTCTGGTCTTTGCTCTCATTTCTATTATTAACATCTGCTGCTGTGTTAAGGGGAATTTTGAATGAACAGATGAAATCTTCCTACTAGCTACTGTCCTAAATATAGTGTCTGACATCAGGTCTGGGGAAAGAATTTGGCCAAAAAGATATCCTGAGGTTATTTTTAGGAAGTCAGATGCTTAGGGAAATTAACTAATGGTAAGAAAGTTCTGGTTTCTATCTCTTTAGATGTCCATTAGGAGACACATACATTTTATTCAGCATCTTGTTTTCCTACCCCTAGGGTGTTCCATGTCACTCCCTATCTTGTTGTTAGAACATTGAGCAGAAGCTTGAGGCAGAAGATAGCAAGCTTTCCATTTGATCCTGTACTTTTTCTGCACAGAGCTTCATAGAATTTTATTCCAGGTTAACAAGGGGAAGTTGGAAGTGAGGAAAAAGCTTAGGCTCTGCCAAAAATATACCAAGGATTACTAAATTCATATGTAGAAAATAGAAAATAGAAAATGGGAATAAAAATGAAAAGTCCTGGCAGATTTCTCTATAGTGACTTCATCCTTAAAAAGCAGAATTTCACCCCACTCTTTTTCATTGCATAATTTCTTATCGTGGAATTATAACGAAATTGCTTTGTTTATGCGTCTCTCTTTTCTAAAGCCTAACCAAGCATCTGACAGGCAGACAATGTGTCTAATACCAAACTCGTTTTGTGGAAGGGAAATAGGAGACAGAAGCTGTCACTGCCCAGCCAGGACAGCACTTCTAAGCATTTACTAACAGCCATTTACTACAACTGTGCAATTCCACGCAGAAGGATAAATGTCAGGAGTTCATTGAATGATTCAGATGTTTCAAATACACAACCGGTTTACTTTTTCTAAGTAATGCATTCAGGTAATTGAAAATTTTCATTTGGAGTTTTATCGCTATGTGGACAACATAGATTAGAAAGATTTTCCTTCTTTGTGTCCTACCTATTTTATTTAACAGCTTATTTTATACCATTAGAGTACTTAAATTTTATAGTAAATAATATTTTATCCCGAATCAGAATGGATGACTTATTAGGTATCAGATATTATTAAGAAAAAGTTTCCTACATTGCATTAAAATCACTAGACAAAAACATCTTCCAGAAAATTAACTTTAACTAGGGTACCTAAGGTTCTCAAGTGCAACCACCAAAATTTCATAAAACATTTATCACTGTAACTCTTCCAAGAGATATTATAGAAGGCAGGGGATGCTGAATATAGCTTAATATTTTCTATGATGGTCACTCTAGGTCATCCATGTGCATTCCTCATTGCAAAGCACAGATGTTTCTACATCTACTTTTGAGTTTTATTTGTCTTCATTCCAGGAGTCAGCTGTCACCTCGTATTGTTGTAACAGCTCCCAGCAACAGTTCTTATACTCTTTGAACCTGATGTTAGCAGGGAAGCCAGATAATCAAACTCGATAAGAACTGTAAAAGCTGAGTCTTGCATTTAAATATATGTTTTAAAGAATCCATAAGATTTTAATTGCAGACCAAAGGATATGGTTTTAATTAAGTGGCCCAGTGAAAGCCCTTTGGATTCTCCTTTCTGTCCAGTAAAGGGAACTATGTTCCAGAAGGCCTCACAGTCTCATCTTGTTGCTGAAGATTCCCGGACGGTGGGTATGGGTCAGGGGAGGTGTGTCTGGGAACTGTGAGCATCCAGTTTGTTGATTAGTCATATTCTTTCTTTTGTTCTGTTTATTGGGATCTTAAAAGTAATTTAAACCATGTCATTTCCAGTCAGTGTCTCTGTTATGAACTCATGATGGAAATGGCAATGTGGAGAGAGAACTGAATATTACAGATTTCTTTCATTGTAGTAGCCATATTTGTAAAATACTTGGTAGATTTATGAACAAATTTCGATTATTTATGAACAAATTACTGATTATTCCTTCCAATCAATATGAACAATAAACAGGTTTGATTTAACAATATTTTAAAGCAAGTCCTCCGGATTAAGATGGCTAAATTCAAATCTCAAATATGCAACTTTTATCCACATACTTTTAGGCAAGTTGCCTCAGTTTCTTCATGTAATATAATATATAATATATAATATATTAATATATATATTATATATTATATATAATATGCTGAAACAGCACCTGGCCTGGAGTAAGCTCTAGGTAAGTGTTAGCCCTTGAATAAAATGAGAGCTCTGGTGGAGATATTCCATAAAGACGATTTTAAACATTTATCTGAACCTTTTAAGTCCCCAGGAATGTAAGCCTCCAAACTCCTGTAAGACTACCATAGGATTTATATCCAAACCAAGAAGTTATTAATCATGCCAGAATAACAAGAATAAATTGGGCCTGTCTCAGGAGAGCAGGTACATTGGTGATCCTATCTATAACAATGCTGGAGTATTTATAACAAAGACAGTGGCAAGAAAACAAAAGATTTTTTTTTTCAAAAAGGTTACTACATTGTAGAAATATTATTCAAGAGGATAATCCTCCAGAAATTACTATCGTATCCTCTTTCCTTTCTCTCTTTCTCTTTTGTTTTTAACCACTGCAATCAAGCATATACATTTCTTATTGTTATGTCTTTTTTCCCCTGTTCTTTTCTTCCCAAATGACTTAGGTAACCCTTTATAGAATCAGCTGATGTTTACCATGAATATTATTCAAATTGGTATGATTTACTCCTGCTGGCCCTTTCATGAATGATGCTGGTTTCAAGGGAACATTTGGGGTCCTGCAGCGTTTGCCGCAGGAAGAAATGAAGCAGTTCCTCTCAGGCTTTTGTTTTATTTATTATTTTTAGTTTTGCTTTGTAAGTGTGACCAATCATGTATGCATGTTTTATCTGTATAAGTAAACTAAAAAGTATTTAATATTCCTAAATGACTAGAAGATTATTGTTAAATACTAAAAAGAAAATGGTCTGAGATGTCTCATGAATATTATTCTGCTATGTAGTTTGAGTGTTTTTGTTCAGTTGTTTCTAACAGGCTTAGGGAAAAATTAAATCTCATAGAAAAATAAAGGATATACAAGCGATTGGTACGTCCACCTGTATGTCA
Source organism: Pteropus vampyrus (assembly GCF_000151845.1). Classification (NCBI taxonomy): domain Eukaryota; kingdom Metazoa; phylum Chordata; class Mammalia; order Chiroptera; family Pteropodidae; genus Pteropus; species Pteropus vampyrus. The sequence goes on from NW_011888789.1 coordinate 7,481,845, forward strand.
TGCCAAATTACAGCAAAAGACCCTAATATTGATTTACAAAAACATAACACTGGACACCATTTGAATAATTGGCAATGAAAAGAACTGTGTATATTTGTTACTGGCAGTAAAATTCACAGAATGTTAGATACAGAAATTACTTAAAAGTAAAAAAAAAAAAAAAAAAAAAGAAAGAAAAACTTAGGTGCTTTATATAAGTCAACCAGTAAGATAGTTTAATCTAGAACCCAGGTCTTCTGAATCTATTTCAACATTCTCTTCTCATAATATAACGTTATGACTGAACTTAATAAATAAAATTAAATAACCACTCCTTTAAAAATTGTTAACTACTGCAAATGTATGTATTAATATCTACTTACTTGTGTTTCTGAATCTAGACTATAGTCGTCAATAAAATCTACAGACCCTGCCATATAGTATATGCAGTAAATACAGGTCAAGTGTGAAATCAGTGTGAAATATGTTAGTGGATATGTTTCAGAACTTGTTGACAGTTGAATGAATCATATGGTCATAGATAATTTTTGCCTTCTTCTTTGTGCCTTTTAGCATTTCTAAATTTTTACATTGATCAGGTATTCTTGAAACACACACACAAAAAAGCTGACAAAATAAATAAAATTACAGAAACAGGCATTAAAATAGTCTAATAGCTAGAAAAAAAGTTTATTTTTTTTTTCATTGCACTTGAAACTTCCGATATTAGGAAATTTGAGGAGCCTAATACAGATGGTAAGTGCTCAGGTTTCTCTACGAAAATGCCAAGCAGTTTGATCTGGAATTAGGGAAAACTGCACGAGACGGTGGCGAGGACTGCATGAGACCTTATGGATAGAAGACCAGCTCCTTCCTACGGGAGGTAAATTCTCTCTGGCTCCATCAAAGAAGCCACTAGGAAATAGTAACAGAGCTCTTCCAAGTCATTCAGAATTCTGGTCAGCCCACTTCCCATGTCAATTTGAATTAGCCATATAGTATAATATTTGGTGTTGTGACTCTTATCCTCTTCCATACTTCTGAACAAGATGCTTGAAAACAAACAACAAATAAGAATATGTAATCCAAGAGGACATCTGTAGTGCTCAAGAGTAGCCCTAGGAAACCAGTGAAGATTCTGCTTTAATGTAACTGGACCAAATGAAATGGAACTTTGGTTTTATGAATGGATGTCTCGCCAAACAATTTTACCTTGCTGAGCTTTGTTTATTAACTTTGTTCAGTTTCCAAGGGAAAAAAAATATCATGTCTCTTTTTTTGTCGCCCACTCTTCTGACAGCTATAACCTCTCTCCCGTTTAGTTTTGTGAATTGCACTCCAACTGCCCAAACATGAGAAGATGAATTAATGACTCATCCTCTGTTTAGCTGAGGGTTTACTCCAGCTGGCTAGCACTATCTTATGTGTATGGATTCTGTCAGCAGGCTTGAAATAAGATATTAACTGGCAGTTATTCATTAATTTCCACCGAGAACAATGAGTTGATGATATGTCAACCAGTTCTGAAACATTTCCACTAACATTTTCACACTGATTAGAACTCGACTTAAAAGCTGGGACAGGCACATACATGGAAGGAGGCAGGAAGGACCAGTTATGCTGATTGGTGCTGTCCAGCTGGAACTAAGCCTAATGGATTTAACACAGAATTTACAAGAAAACATATACACACACACAACTGATCGTACTTTATATTTGTATTTCTCTTTTAAAGTATCCCTCAGAGTATTTCCGGTTATTATATTTTCCCTCTTGGTATACATAAAATATAGAACAGATATTATACTTATTTTCTTTACAAAAGAGAATGAGTTAAACAATAACTGAGCAAAAACTATGTCCAGGTACTGTAAAATGGCACATACATTATTCCTTTTATTTTCACAGCAACCCTATAAAGTGAATAGTAATGCCTCAATTTACAAATGTGGAAACTGAGACTAATTAACTTGCTTAGAATCAGGGTGGCAGAACCAAGATGAGCATTCAAGTTTTCTTTCCTCTAATTTAGTATTTTTTTTTCTTGTACAAATGTGAATGTTCTTTTGAAAAATAATGAATACATAATGGCAGAATTCATATCCATCAGGCAGAATTTTCTGCCAGAATTACAGTGTTTACCTGAAGTAAAATGTGCTCATAAACAAAGCAGAGAGTGCAGCTGGTGCTTACATCTGGGATGATTAACTGGCATATACGGTATTTTTTTTCCCTTCAATTGTAAAATGAATGCAGCAAAACCTCGTGGTAATGGGTTTGTTCTCACATGGGGCAAGGTGATCTGAATGATATAGCAGAGAAATGCTGCATGTGGGAATATTATGTCAAGGATTCCTTCTATATCTTGTGTAATTCTTAAAATAATTTCATGTCTTATACCTTTCAACATATGAGAAGTTACTTATTTCATGCATACAATTCTATATACAATTGTACACTTAACTAAAAATAGCATATTTGTTTTAATGAAATATAAGCAATAGTATAAAAATATTTATAGTAAAGAGAAAATTCAGAGCTGAGGAAAAAAACATAGTGAGGAAAAAAACAAAAGTATTTAAATATCATGCTTGGCAATTTCTATAATAGCTCTCTTAAACTGCCAAAATATAGAGCAAAGATTGAATTGTTGGTCCTGCTTCTAAAGGAAAATTTTTTCTCTCCTTTCGTCCATTCTGTGGGGAAAAAAGAAATTTTCCACATGATTACTAGTCTCACATTTGATTTTAGGATTCTACCAATGAATTTTAGGATTCTACCAATGGAAAACATATACAGGTGTCCTGATAAATGAAGGAAAAAGATGGAAAAGGAGCATCCCACACCCTCCTCTTAAGGAAATGCTGAAGTGACAGATCAGGATATGCCACAGTCATGTCACTTAATCATGTCACTTTATCTCTCAACCTTTTCCAAAAGTGCAGTTACCGCATCTGAGCTCAGATAGTGATAAGGGAAAAAAGCCTTATAAGAAAAGTAACAGAAATAAAAATATGATGCATTGAGATATATTTGTTTTTTTTTTATTACGTAAATTAAAAAAAACTACTGTAAAATAAAGGCTCCTTCTCTCTCTTCTGCCTTACCTTCCAAATTAACCATCTGCATAAAACCAAGTGTAATAGGAAAGTTCCCACATGTTATTTCCAGACTCAGCAGATAGGAACAGGATGTCAAGATGGGCTATTTGGTGTTGGGGGGGTGGGGGCGGGGGTGTGTATTAGAAAGGATTCTTTAGAAGAACAGAAGCAATAGTATGTATATATGTAAAATGAGATTTATTTCAAAGAATTGGCTCATGTGAGTACGGAGACTAGCAAGACTAAAATCTGTAGGATAGGTCAGCAGGATGTAGACTCAGAGAAGAGCCAATATTGCAGTTCAAGTCCGAGGATCGTCTTGTGGCAGAATTCCCTCTTGCTCAGGGGAAGTCAGTCTTCTCTATTCAGGCCTTCAACTGACTGCATGAGGCCTACCCACATTATGGAGAGCAATCTGTTTTATTCAAAGTACACTAATTTAAATATAAAAATACCCTCACAGACACATCTAGAATCTTGTTTGATCAAATATATAGGCACTGTAGCCCAGCCAAGTTGACACAGAAAATTAACCATCTCAAGTTCATCCCCTGTCAACTTGGCACCCATACACATCTCTTTTAACTATATTTTATCTCCAAATACAGCCACGTTCTAGAGAACTGGAGCTTAGGGCTTCTACATAGGAATTTTGAAGAGAAACAATTTAGTCCCTAACATGGGGATAGGTTTGGGATTCTTTGTTTCCCATTCTTATTGGCAGAGAGTTGGAGGAAGAGGGAAGTTTCCTCTCACTTATTTTACTGTCTTCCACAGCTAACTTTTAATGCTTCCTGCCATGAGATAATAGGATAAGAGTTGAATCACAGAACAAAGATTGAAGGTCAGCTCACTTGAATCCTAACACTCCAGAAGTAGGCAAGGGAAAACCTACGTTAGTGGGGTAGAGCTTAAAGAAGCAAACAGAATTGAAACTGGTAGAAGACAGGCTTGTTCTAAAATAGGAGAATAGATCTGAAATACAGTTGTTAAGTCATAGGAAAAGCAGACTCCACGCATTCTCTTCCAATAGAAATATATTTACCAAAATCTTGGAAAGCTAAGCTTATGGTCAGGTAAGATCAGGCCATTTTCCTTGAGTCCCAGAGTCCAATAAGCAGAGAGTGCTGATAAGTGTTCAAGTCCTTGGGGATGTGGTTTGCAACTCAGAAATGAATAAAATGGTCATAACTGTGGATTATGATCTTTTGCTCAGGAGTCTCTTTAATTCTTAGTAGTATTCTGTTTCTGTCTGAGGAATGGAGGCATCATAAGATCTTAAAGCCTCTGGCCAATCTGAATTAAAACCACAGGATGCCCCTTCTACTTTAGTGAGCAAGGTCTAGGTTTGGATCTGACAAAAGGACCTGATATTACTGGCAGAAGGACTCTTTCTTGAAGAGGGAATATGGATGCCAGTGAGAGATACTCATCAACTTAAAATCTTGATTAAGCATGTTGATAAAAACCATGCTTAAGCAGAGGCAGTGCTCCTGAGGGCATCCCCTATCTTCAGGTCCAGGAAGTGTTTTTCAGTTGGCTGCTCTTATTCTTATGTCTTGCCATGAAAAACAATAGGGAGCTAAACTACTGCCCTAGAGTATATCTTTAGGATTTGAGTTTCAATTAGGAAGACATCAGGGTGGCAGAAAACTACATGCCAAGTATTCTTTTCCTATTGTCAATCCTTTTTCAAGAACATTGCTGTTTCCTTACCATGCGCCCATGGTCTCTACTTGTAGTACCTGCTTTAAGATCTGATTTAAGAATGGATGGTAGAAAAACAATAAAATAAACTTGCCTCTTTAGAGATCAATTTACCCAAATTTCACAGTTGTTTTATGTATAGTCACTTTGTATGTTATAAAATGTATGCTTAACTGTCACATGCAAATATATTTCAACTTTTAAACTGTATGCTTATAATAACTTTAAGTAAATATATATGTCAATAGCACCCTGTCCCCAATGTCTCCCCTATCAAAAACTAAATAAAGCACAAATGAATAAATAAATAAAATTGTTCACACTGCTGACCTTCCTGTCAACAAAGGTGATGTGAATTACATGAATCTGTTTTCCAGCTGGAGATGTGGACGTAACCAAGAGTATGCTACACCATTAACACTACTAAACCCAACATATTCAAAAACAACAGCTGTGTTAAAAGGTCAAGCTGGGTATTATGTGTATTTATGAAGACTTTTAAAAAGCACACAAAGCTGAATTAATGATACCAGATGATGAGTAGGGAGTAGGAAATATAAAATTCCTGAAGCAATGTTCTCCGGTTTTGAATGAAGTACTGAAAATACTGTTTTACTGAGATCAAGAAAAAAAGGCTTCAAGCCAGATATCCTGGGTTAGACTTGCAACTCTACCTCTGTTACAAATTTAAGAGCCAAAAAATTGGAGTGTGTGTGTGTGTGTGTGTGTGTGTGTGTGTGTGTGTGTGCTTGTGCATGTGCTTTATCAATACAGCTGATGAAATGAATGTTGGGTTATCTCTGGGATAATGTTGCAAAGCTTATCTTATATTCTATCTTTATCTCCCAATGGAAGATTTGGACAATAAGCAGAAAGATTTGGCTTTAGGCTAGTTTTCAGGTTTCGAGCTTTTTTGCTCCTTCCTAGTATCACACTTAGCTCACTAATCTTTCTGTCTTTAAGACAGCTGGATGATGAACCATGTGCACAGTTGGAGATAGATCTGGTTTGTTCACATTTATGTTAGATACAGGTCAGCTACAAAACTAGGGCAGGGCAATTTGAAAACATTAGATTTTATTTCATGCCATGTGATACCATATATACATAGTTTTTAGAGATAAAAAGCCACATATATTATAGTTCAGTCAGATGTTTAGATTTGACCCTCTTCATATAGACCACAGTAATAATGGTAGTTATAGAAACCTCAGCAACTGGAGAAGGAAATTTTTCCCAGCAAGATAAATGACACCATTTTTTTTTCAAAGCGGTAAAGAGAAAATGTGGCATGAAATTTACTTAAGAACATCACTGTTGAAATGGGACAAAATAATTACTTTACCTTTCCATGCTTGCCTCCTCTGGAGTTTTCCCATTACCCTTTAACATAAAGATAATACCAGGAAGAAATAGCTATTCTAAATCAAGACCAATGTAAAATGTTATACCAATTTAGTATCATTATTCTCATAACTCTTATAGAAAATAAAAAAATAGAATGAATGCTCAGGATTTATACTGTAAGTGCCTGTTACCTAGAAGAGATAACAATTTTTAGACCCATCACCCTTATTAAAGACATTCTTTATGACTTCACTTATGAAAATGTCATCTCAGAGTTTTTTTCGGAGAATTCTCTGAGATTTTCAAATGAGGTCTCAGAAACATGACTAGAACATATTCATTTAGTTTCCCAGGAAATGCTGATTCTTTCCAGGAAAATTCTATAAATAAAGAAGCAAAGCTGGTTGTCAGTGGTTTGAACTAGCTAGGTTAGATTGTGAATATTAATTTGTAAATTATATCTTGTGTCAGTTATATACAACTAGGGTTGTATGCATAGCTTCCAATGGTTTATTTAAAATAAGATTTTGCATATAAATGCCAGTCTATTTGAGTTTCTGAAAAAATCTTAAGAGATACCAATTGCTACTTAAAGACATTTTGCCTTGAAACTTTTTGACAGGTAAGATCCACCAAAAGTCAAATTTATATAGTTTATTTACACCATTGTAGAAAACATTTTATTTTCCGTAATTCAAAGTGAAAGAGATGGGTAAGCTGGAGGCTGCACAACCCAGTCTTCGAAGGGCCAAGATGGAATATAGCTGGATGGCTGGCGGAATGGTTATAGCACCCCATTGGCAGAAGATCAGACTAAGGGCTCAGGAGCCTTCTGAGTGCAAAGTCAAGGTCAGGACAGGAGTTGGCTACTTTTCTATAAAGAATATATACCATTCCTATATTTCAAGGAGCACTTTTAATTCAGAAGTATATCAAGATAGTGAAAGAATTTGTAGAGATGAATTAATCCCAGGTTAGATAATGACTACATATAGTTTACTGTCTAGGGGTCTTTCATTTGTAAACATATTAACACAAGAACTACTCATATGCACAGGCATAATTACAGGACTTCCCCGAAGTTATATCCACATCCCTTGGTCACTAGTCTATTGTTAAAACCCTTAGTTCAAAGAAGGGAAAGAAATATCTCTGTAATCATTGCCCTAAATTCTTCGCTTTTGACATCATTGATCCTACTCTGTGGGATCCTTTCCACTTTATGTGTCATTGGTCATATGTTTGGCCAGTCATTTTCTCTATGCTAGTTACAGAAAATCCTTGATATCTTTTGTGATGCTTGTCTTAATAGGACAGAAAATTTCTGTCTTGTGATGGAGATTTTCTTTTTTTTTAGCTGTGATGCTGTTGCCGAATTTGTTTTAAAATTTATTTGCACAATTTGATGGAAATGCTAGAAATTCAGGAGCTATAGCTCTTCTCTAACGTAAATGTTGTCTCATTATGCTTTCGGAAAAAAATGCTTATAGTTACTTTCTTTTAAACTGTGATTTCCGTGAAAGGGTTTTTTAGACCTTCCTGGTTCTAGGGCAAAAATATTAACTAAATGTTCACTGGAGAATTTATCCATTTTAGTCCTTTATTCTACAAATATTGGTGTCTCCCTAGTTAAATATACCTCTAACTGTAACTTATAATTTAAACTGGTACCCTGTATGAGGTATATTAATGATGTTCAGTTTGTTTCTCAACACTGTTGATATCAGAATTTAAGAGAGGCCCAATGCCATAGGCAGGGATTAGATGTTCCAACCACATGACTGAAGGCACCAGCTTAGGGTCTGTTGACCGAAGCACATTGCATTACAGAGTCACACAACAGCCACGGCAGTGTGACATCGATGGAGCTATGCTCTGCCTCTTAGTTTTTATGTCATTTCATATATACCATGCTCCAGTAGAAGGGAGGACTTTCAAGTAGTGATAAATGCAGTTGAAGTTAGGAATTCTGTGAAGTCCTCATGCAGCACAAAAAGATTTAATAGCATTTCTGAGAGTCACAGGTTGGAAAAGAAAGGAAGTTCTTATAAGATTATCCTAATGCTAGGTGTATTGGAATTCTCTTGTAAATAGGCATTTCATTAAAAGGTAATTTGTTTCAGCAATTAAATGATGTGATCTAGTATACCTATGATATTTTAGAGTGGACATTACAAAAAGATAAAGAAAAATAAAAGATTTTCTTAGCTCGATTAAAAATATGCATTATTTTTGGCCCACACAGATCACATCGCCTGAATAATTCAGAACACTTCACCAAAAAAGGAAAGAGAGAGCATGTTTCTGAGAGTGCTTCTGCATTTGTATAGACTCTCTAGTTTCATACTATGAAATTTCCCATTACGGTTTCTTTGAATTCGGTGAAGAATATTTAGCAAGTTGAGTAAGCTCTGAGAATATGAATGTCAATTCATATGAATATTGGTCATAACACAGTTTCTGTCAGACTAATATAAACTCATGTGAGTAGATCTTGTAATGACTGATGTTAACTTGCCAATATACTTTTTCCAATTTACTTTCTTGAGTTCACATTTTCTAAAGACCAAAATTCCTGCAAAGGTAGGTTGAGGAAACATAATTTGGAAAGTGATTAGGTAAAGGGAAGAAGTTGATAAGTTATTTTTTTAAACCTTATTGATGAATAATTTGGAATAATCAACAAATATAGTTATATATATTTAAAGCATGTTATTGTTTCAAAAGTAGTACTTTAAATGTCACTTAGTCAAACTAACTAAACAGAATCAAGATAGCATTATGAGCAATAATAATCTTCCTAAAGTTTTTTATTGTAGTAAGAAAATTAACACAAGAACTACCCTTTTAACAAATTTTTAAGTGTACAGTAGTGTTGTTAACTATGGGCACAGCGCTGTGCAGAGATCTCTAGAGTGTGTTCATCCTGCATAATAAGACTTAACACCTGTTGAATAGCAACTCCCTACTTCCCCTCCACCAAACTCTGGCAACCACTCTTCTACTCTCTGCTTCTATGAATTTGACTATTTTAGATACCTCAGATACCTCATATAAGTAGAATCATACAGTATTTGTCCTTCTGTGACTGGTTTATTTCACTTAGCACATTGTCCTCCGGGTTTATCATGTTGTTGCATATTACTAAAGTTTGAATGAGAACAGTTTGCTGACTAAAACTTAGCTGAAGTCAAATGAGATGTTCCTGGTCCTCGCCTCATAGCTTGTTGTCTCCTTGACTTGACCGTGGCCATTCCCTATTCTGACCCTACTCTGCAAGGCTGTGGTCTAACCATCCATCAAGGGTCTGTTCACATGCCAGCTCCACTAGGAGTTTTGTTTCCAGTCATCTGATAACTCATCTGATAACGAGTGGCACTTTGCAGTACCTCTCGAAAACACTTTGCAGTATGTTTTATATGTGTCTGTAGTTTATCTCTACAGTGAGAATGAAAGCTCCTGAAGGCCGGGGACAATGTCTCCCTGAGCCTTGTATTTAATGGCTTCATGAACATCTGTTGATGGATAAATAATCGTGGAAAATAAGTTCTATATCACATCTGAAAAAATAGATTATAAGCATAAACGTTATAGAAAGTAAACATTTCAAACTATCATAACTGGTTTAAAGTAGTCTGGATATAGTTAATGGGCTACTGGAGCACAGACTCCTTCCCTAACCTTTTTCTTGAATTCATAGAACCGTAGGTCTAGAAAGAATTTTAGAAATCATTATTTTTAAACTTCTAGTTCTCTAAACTAAAAAAAAAAAAAAATTGATTCAAAGAATTAAATGATTTACTTAATGCCAAACAGCTAGTGGCTGTAGCAGTAGTAGAACTTAGGTTTTTTTAAGCCTCCTTCAATTATTTATTTTTTTAAACTAAGCCATACTGCTTTCCACATGCTGCCTATTTTGGTCTGAATTGTCATGAAAACGGATGCTAGGTCCCTGTCAAAATGTTTGTGTATTTCTGGGTGTGAAACTGCGTGTGTGTGTGTCCATCCATCCATCTGCCTATATCCATATGCTTGCCTGTTGGAGGGAGAAGAAAGGCTATAAATTTCTTTAAGTTGATTGCAGTGTACCCCACCTCTCCTCAGCAATAGTACGATTGCTGGAAAGCGATGATGTATTTTGCATCAGGCTCTTGGCAATGGCAAGCATACATCTCTGTAAAGAATGCCCTCCTGACCCTTTAGTGTTATCCACACTTAATAGACAGAAGGAATTAATGTGTTTAAAAGAGATTTCCCAGCTGGGCAGTTGAACAAGCAATTTTTACATATTAAATATGAGTATTTTGTTCCTTTCTATGCAATAGCAATAATAATAAGACTACTATTAATACCTCCTAAAACATTCAAAGCATCTAATTTTTTTTCAAAGGGAAAAATAGGGAAAAAAATGCCAGTTTTTCCCCCCAGAGCAACAGTCTTCTTGTATTACTTTGAATTTACACTATAATACTCTATAGCAATACAAACACAGAATTATCCTCCTTTTATCAATGATACTATATGCAGTGAGCAAATATAATGATTTAGAGGTGAGATTAAAAGAGTTTCAAAAGAAGATAATTGCAGAGAAACTTGTATATTAAAAACTAAAAATTAGACCTAAGTGATTATCACCAGCATATATCTAGAAATGGGAAAAGCCCGCTACCTTTGGTGAGGTCAAGTATAGGAAGGAGGAAGAGAGAGAGAGGGAGGGAGGGAAGGAGGAGAGAGAGAGAGAGACAGAGAGAGACAGAGAGCACATTTATGATAAGAAGCTTCAGAAATTTCTTTTGATAAACCTGTTTTGAGAATAAAGGAAATAGTGTGTTTTCTAACATATGCATTCAAAATAATCTAGTTCTGTTTCTCATTTATCTTTTTACCAGGTCTTATAATGTATGTTGTGAAGAAGAATTTCTTTTTTTTTTCCCAGTAGTCACATCTGTGAGTCTTTATGACAATTATGAGGAATCTCTTATATATTGATTGACCAGAGCATAAATATATCAACGGCAAGTTTCTGTCTAGAGTCTACCTGTTAAAGATTGTAAGACACTAGGCAAGTCAAGTCACTTAACCTTTTTGAACCTGTTTTCTCTTCTGTGGAATGTTGATAGAATCATAATTTTCATAAAATAAGTGAGAAAAGCTGTGTGTAAGTGATCGGGGAATTATAGAATATTATGGAAATGTTAGTTATTATTAACTTTGATTTTTGTTTCAACTATTGGTAAGTGACATATGGCTAAAAATACATTGAATCATAGTCACAGACTAAACTCTAAGAAGTCTTAGTACAAGAGTATTTTTGAAACCATGAATTTTATCATTAGAGATATTAGAACTTCAGAAGGAAAGGGACCTGAGAGTTCTGAACCAGCTCCTTTGTTTTGCCACCAACAGCAACCTGAAGCCAGAGGGATATGACTTGCATACATTAACACAGGCAGTTGAAGTGGAAGCAGAATCAAGACTTAGACCTTAGTCTAAGTCCAGGGATATTTCCATTTATTCCACCAGACTCTATGTTGTCACCACCACTAAAACCACAGTCATTATCATTGTGACCAAATTAGATTTAAATGAGTTTTTCTTAAGTAGTTAAGTTTTCATGATATAGATAAAGCAGTTCACATCAGTTTCCTCTTTTGTTAAGTGAAGGATGGGATCAGATTATTCGTGTGGTTCTTACAATTTCTAAATGCTAACAAAACAATATTTTTAACAGCATACACAGTGGTCATGGTACCAAGGTAGGGAGAAGAGAAAGGACATTTCTGAAGTAATAATATAAGGGGAGGAAAATAAGATGACAGAGTTGCGTGTTGACACTATAAACTCACATCTTTACTTCCTCGCATCCAAATCATGTTAAAGGAGCTGAAATAAGATTTCAGTTAATAGATAGCCACACACGTTTTCATTGCCGTTGCACCTGGCATGGTTAGATTTACACCGTTTTCCCACATCCAAGGTCAGAGTAAAATTTCAGTACCAACATAGGACTAACAAAAGCAATATTGGAGCAGAAGCCAAACTCAGGTCCCAGGTCTGGAGATGATTCTCTACAGCTTGTAAAGGATGATATGGAAGAAGAACTGAATGGGAGAGGGGAGAAGAGTAGCCGAGATCTGAAATTAAGTTGCCGAACATTCAGAGGTGATAATGTGGAAAAGGAGTGATCTGAGATGAGGGCTAGCCAGGGCTGGTGAAAAGCCAGAACAAGGGAAACTGGCAGGCAAAGTGAGAGTCTGGACAAAACTATAGTGACAGCTGATTGCATGAGAGCCCCTTTGGAGCACATGGCCTTGAGCTGATGGGTTTGCTTGTCCCTAATACTCCTATAAACATGTTGCTTAAAGTTTTGTGTCTGAATTAGACAACCAGAGATTGAAAGCGAATATATATTTTGGGGGAAAAAACTCACTAAAGCCTGTTATAAAAAAGTAAAATTTTTAAAAATCTTATTTCACAAAATATGTAAAACCCTTAAAATATCCTGACATCCCAACACATTTTGGGTTGTCAAAAAAGAAGTAGTATCTATTGAAAGGAAGTGTAGTGAAGCACATTAAAATGATTTGCTTATTTCCCAATTTGGAATTACTTTGCCAAAAGGGATATAATATATTCTATAGTGAATTCAGTAAGTATTTTACCCCAATTTCAGAGGCTCTTACTTGAGAATTCCAACCAAGTGCTTGTCCCCCACCTAATCATTTAGTCGTTAACTCAAAACTAACATCTTCACAAGGTGTTTATCTTGTCTTTCTTTCCCCCTAAATTTTTTTTCTCCACAAAAAACAGCCGCTCAAAAGCGCCTCGCACAACAATATAAAAAAAAAAAAAAAAAAAAAAAAAAGCCTGGACATCCTTTCCCTTGTAAACTTCCTTTCTGATTTCTATTTTTTAGCTTCAGCATTCTTTAATAGAGCTTTGATTTATTGTTTTCAATATATGAGGAGAGAAGAATGTAGGTAGAAATGAAAGTGAAGACATTCACAATGTCTTATCACATATGATGTTGATGTCTCATCAGATAGAGTTCCCCACATCCTCTGAATCTACGCTTGTGTAACTCCATATATTTGCATAAACATAAAATAAAGTCAGTCATTTAGATATTTTTTCTACATGATACTAAATTATTGAAATGTTTCTAAATTCCTACTTTTCATAATGATTTGCCCAAGGAGCACTGACTTGAAGTAATGTCAGAAAATACGTAACCTAGTGTATATTTATAGAACATATCTTTGGTCGTCTGGACAGGAAGAAAAATATCTATCTGATTAGTTGTGTTTTAGTACAGTTTTGGAAGGAATAAATTACCCTATGTCTTATGACTGTCCTGATACTGCTATATATAGCTCCATTCTGGGTAAAGCACATCAAAACAGAATGAATTAATTGTTCTCCATGCCATTATGTCTTGGATATAGTCATGTCAACATTTATAAAAATATCAAATCAGTACTGATAAAAAAATAGAAAGTGATTTTCCTCTTGTCTTTGAAGAAAGACAATTATTATTAGAGACCTTGAACTTTCCTCTACTTATTACTAAGAAGAAAAGTTTACATTTGTCAAATGCCGTATCATTTGTGTGTAAATTGGGCCACGATGTATATCCCAGTTCCCTCCTGACTCCCATCTTATCCCAATTCCTCTCCCTTTTTTAACTCTAGTTTTATATTGTGGTAAAATATACATAACATAAAATTTACTATTTAAACCATATTTAAGTCTACAGTTCAATGGCTTTAAGGACATTCACAGTGTTATACAACTATCACCAGCATCCATCTGCAGAACTTTTTCATCTTCCCAAACCGAAGAGCTATACCCATTAAATAAGAATACCCTCTTCATTTTTTTCTCTCTACCCCTGGTAATCACTGTTCTATTGTCTGTCTGTATAAATTTTCCTATTCTAGGTATCTTCTAAAAGTGGAATCATGCACTATTTTTCCTTTTGTTTCTGGATTATTTCACTAAGCACTAATGTCTTACACATGTTGCAACATGTGCCAGAATTTCATTCCTTTTTAAGGCTGTATAATATTCCATTATATAGATATAGCACAATTTGTTTATCTAGTCATCTATTGATAGACATTTGGCTTATTTTCCACCTTTCGACTATTGTAAATAATGCTGCTAAGAACACTGGTGTGCAAATATCTCTTTAAGTCTCTGCTTTCATTCTTTGGGGTATATACCGAGAAGTGCAATTGCTGAATTAATGATAATTCTATGTTCCGATTTTCTCTTAATGCTTTGATTATTTTGTATGGATCTCTCACTGGCCAGCTTCTCTATAGGATTGCTGTCTCCTAAATGTTGTTAAAACTCTTCATGGAATAATTTAAGCTATAAAAATTGAAGGAATACCAACGAGTAATGATTTTATTTATTTAACATACATATAACAAATATATGGTAAGCACTTAGAATGGCCAGGTACTTTTCTAGGCCTTGTTTTCAGAAAATCAGATTTAAACAAGTAAGGAGAAGATATAATCCCAGCTTTGGATATAAGCAAGGGTTGAATGGGAGTGTAGTGAAAGTAGTTTACACTTTATTTGAAGTTCAACTGGAAACCCATAGATATCATTAAGCAAGAAGTGGCGTGATCTGATCTGCAGTTTAAAAGATCACTCTGGTTGTTCTGTAGGAAGACAAGAGACAAGAGAAGCAAAGAAACCATATAGGGGCTATTTGGTCCAGGAAGAAGATGTTGATAATACATTACAGTGGAATTGGTGGTTAGCTGCAAAAGAAGAAAAGAAATTAGAAACTTATCTTATTTTATTTTTACTTAAAGAAGATAAATTATATCACTCTCATGTAAAATCTGTCCAGACTGTTACAGTGCTTCATGATATAAAGGTTCCAAGATCTTTTTAGCTTGTTGCTTTACCATGGGTACTTTCATCCCTAAGGTCATCTTATGATCCAAAATGGCTGCAGGAAATTTAGCCATTACATTACATGGGCTATATTTTAGAGGTAGTGTCAACAGAACTCATTAAAGAATTGAATGTAATTAGGGAGGGAAGGAAAACAACTATGGTTAACACTTGTTTGTGGCATAAGTAATTAGATGAATGGTGGTGGCACAGAGTGAGATAGGGAATATTTGGCAAACGTTTAGTGGGTTTTTTTTTTTTTTGGAGGGATGAAATGCTATTAATTTGAGATGTCTATTATAAATCCAAGCAAAGATATAAGCAATTGCCTAGAAAAGTCTAGAACTCAATGAAGAAGTCAAGGTCAGAGATATAAACCTGGAAGTCATTGGGATATAGATTTATTTAAAGTCAATTGACTAGATGGGATCACCCAGGTAGAGAATATAGATAAAGAAGATGATAGAGTCCATAACCAAGCCTTTGGAACTCCAATATGAAAAGTTGGTAGAGGAGTAACCAATAATGACATAGAAGAAACAGGTAGGAGGAAACCTGGAGGGTGTGGTATCATAAAAGCATCTCTGGCTAAAGAGAAGACAGAAAAGTTCTCATTGGATTTGAGGTCACATCTGTGATCTCCACAGTACAGTTTTAGAGAGTAAATTGCACATCAAACTGAAGGCATCCACTCTATATACTCCAACTAAGTGGATAGCCACAGAAGATTGGCACATGATGTACCCAGGATACACGTTTTGGTTCTGTCCTTTAGATTCCTGTCAGATGTACATTGCTCTTAAACAGAGTCTCAGGAATAACATCTTGGTGATGAATGACTCTGACAAGATCCAAGAAATCCCAGAGTTAAACACATCAGGTTTATTGTTAGTTGTATCCTGAAAGCATTTGAAGCTTTGAAGATTCTACTAGGTGAAATATAATTTCATTAAATTATCTAACCTTTTAATACTTTAGTGCCATGGACTACTTTTAGTACAAAATGTTTTGGCAGAATGATCTTATAAACTGCTTGGCTTTTATAATTCTGCATTTTACCTTCCAAGCCTTTTCACTAGTATAGCTATCCCAAATGTGTATCTTGTCCAATGATAATTGAAGATGAAGGGCACTGGGTTTTAACTAGCAAGGATGGAACAAATTAAAATTGTTCAAGAAGATGATGAGCTGAAAACACATTGGACTGGAAGCAAGAAATCCTGATTCACCTCCCAGGTGTTCATCACTGACCCTCTTCATTACAGTGGTAGCCATAGAACCTCTTTGGTCCCCAGTTTTCACATTTGTAAACTCCCTAGATATGAAATAGGAATTACATCTTTAAATATAATTATAGGATCTCATGTATTCTAAAGCATGTTGACAATCCATGGAAATTGGTTTGAATGTACAGATCTAGCCCTGACTAGCCAAGAACAAGCCCAGGATGTAGAAACTGGGAATGTGCCATCTGGAGATGAATGACCTCACCCTAGGGCAAGTTAGACTTAGAACTAAAAGGAAGTCAGGAGAATGAGACAGGAACAGAGGAAAATATGGTAAACAGGAAGGTGTGACAATGAAGCAATTTGGAGATTGAAAGATGAGAAATTGAAGTCCAAGGCTTCGCACTAGCTATTGGACTATGGTCACAGGTCAGACAGGATCTCACAGGCTGAAGAGGAGTAAAGACAAGGTTTGTTTGGCTTTTTTAAACCTGGGCCACGGAGTGGGAAGATTATGGTCCAAGTTCAGCTGAACTAATAGAAATCATGAAGCTGAACTGAGATTTCTCAACTGTATATAATTGTGTAAAGAAACAATCTCCCACTGTAGTAAATGTCTATGTTAGAACCCAGTGGATGAAAGTAAGATACGGGGTCTTGGACTGGAGGGGTTGACAGAGTGTATGTATGGCTGACTCTATGACTGGGAGATGTTTTGCTCAAATATTCTCCTCTCTGTTTGCCCTTCTGCCTTCTCTTCTCTTCAAACAAACAAACAAACAAACAAACAAACAAACAAACAAACGATGCTTATAGGACCAGCAGTGTTGTCACACTTTGCCGTTAGCACCCCAACAGAGAATAGCGGGCAAGATTTTTAAGTGGAGGTAAACTCCTAACATTTATATACAATACATAAAACACTTTAATATAATTAAGTCCTTTGATTTGATCATCACAATAAAGCCTGAGGCTGATAGTTATATTGATGGATTCTCATTATTGATGAAGAAGCTGAAATTCTGATCAGTTAAATTTGTGGCCTGAGGCTTAGTAACTGGCAGAGTAAGCCAAGCTTGTCTCCACACCCCGTGGTCCTCTGCTTCCAAATGTCATGCTTTTTTCATTATACAGTGTAACCTTATTAAAAAGAGGAAAGGTCTTTTTTTAAGGACGATTCATGGTTTTAGACACAAAAAATCATTTATTTATTAGATATGAGAAAATGGAGTAAATTTGGGTCCTTACCCGTGATCTAATGAAGATGCTAAGAGCCAAGAGGCAGCTGGCCAATGGCCGAAGGAGACCCAAAGAGCCCGAATAATTGATAAAGTACATACTAAATCCAGAAACTTTCAGAGTAGGCCGTGTTAAAGATACTAGAGTTGCCTGGTTTTCATGACACCTGGCAACACTGGGTCTCAGTGATAAAAAACTTTAGGGAATCGAGAAGAAACAATAACTTGCTATGTCATTTTACGTTTATCACCACAAGGGATAATCTGTAATTGGATCAAATGATTATAAATGACATATTTTTAGGAGCATAATAAGCAATTCAAGGGATAGTTCTGATTATTAGTGCCAAAATATGTATTTATTCCACATACTGCTTTTTGCAGACATTTTCTGTTATCTCAGTTCTGACTTATTAAATTGTACCCCAAATAGAATATGCAACTGCATGTAGCCAACCTATTCCAGTGGACATTAAGTGGCAGCATAAATAGAAACTGAAAATAATTCAGAAACATTTTGAACTCCGATTTTATTCATCTAACTTGCTTGTTCTTATCCTAGAATGCAAGTGATTCTGAGCCTCTCCCCACAGTTGCACCTTCCCCAGGCCTCAGTTTCTGGCTTCACTTTCTTCCCGGAAAGAATTCTAAGGCGAGCTTCCACCTAGGACCGCTTATGCGCTGTCCACATACAAATCAGGCTGCTGAAAACATAGGGGGCAGTGTTTGGGGATAAAAAGAGAAAGCCTATTCCTTGGAGAGCAGCAAGGAAGCCAGCAGTCTTTTTCATACTTTCTTTTTTGTGGGAAGCAGATTTTTTTGTGTGTGCAAGCAGATTTGGAACATTAAAAAAAAAAAAAGGACCTAGTTTGTGTGTGTGTGTGTGTGTGTGTGTGCGTGTGTGTGTTTGTATCTACAGATAGTTAAGCTGAAATGAATTCTTCAGCTATTGGTTCTAAATGATAAATTTGATTAGTCATATAGGAAGCAGTAAATGCAACGTTTGGGGCAGATGCAAGGTTAAGAATATATAAAAAAATAGCATACTGGTTATGTTTAACTTGGAGGACAAATTAAAACCAAACAAACTGAAAACCCACAAATACCAAACAATTTTTTCCCCATTAACTCTAGAATTTAGGAGCTCTTCTGTGTGCATCTTTCCTTCCAAACTGAACTGAGATTCTGAATTTTGCAATTTATATTTTATGTCACTATACCAGATGTAGTCTTTTGAGGCTTTCTGGTTATGGGAAGCAGACGAAATGAATTTTCAATTGAAATGTGCTTTTCTTTTTTAAATGTGCTTTTTAGTTAGCAATTTAACATTTGTAGGGCTTTTTATGAAAAGGGCTTTGCATGTAGACTTGAGCAGTTGAGTAGACTTTATAGGAGGGTGAATCTGGGTGTTGAATCGACTTTTCAGAAGCAGACTTGGATAAAAAGTGATTCTTGCTTTCAAATTCACTTTTAACAATATTCAGGCAGTTGACAAAGAATTATTGAAAACTTTTGTATGCTAGGTGCTGGGGAATATAGAAGTAAAAATGACACTGTCGTTGCCCTCCAAAGAGAGAGAATATAAACAAACACGCTAATAAATAAACAATCATGAGTGCTGTGATAGAGAATAATTAGAAATGCATTTTCTCCATGCTCCCTGTTATCACCTGGCCCATCAGGAAGACCTATCAAGTACACCCATCAGACTTACAGGTGTCTTGGGGCCTTTCTAGAACCTCATCTGAGGAGAGACACATGGAAATTTTGATAAAAGTGAGAAGACAGCAGGGTGGTGCAGTACAGTATATTTTAAACTACTCTTTAAAAAAATTTTTTTAATTATTTTTTTTTAGACCTAAGATTCTAGAGAAATGGCTTCAAGGCTCCTGCACAGCCATAGAGAAGGAAATGGGAGTGAGCAAGGGAGTGGGGTTGGAAGCCTGAGGTGCCTCCCCCACCCTGACTTCTCTCAGAGCTACCCTGCTTTTATCTGTTGAAAATTTCTCCTGCTAAAGCAAGAAAAACATTTTAAATCTATGGTTGTGATCCAAATAGATCAGTTTTTGGAATTAGGCAATTCTGGATTCCAAATAGTACTATAGCACTAGAGTAGTTTGTCTTCATTTCATTATATATAAAATGAAACTCAAAACTTTTTTAAAGACAACAACTAAAAAGGAAAAAAAAAATCCAAGGAATATGTATACTGGAATTGTAGTGGTAGCTTTCAGTATTGTAAAGAGATTATTCTATACAGACCTTTTTGCTTTTTATCTTGTATGTAATAAAATCATTTCTAGATAAATATATGTATATATATAGTCTTGAGTCTTCATTTCATTATGCATAAAATGAAACTCAAAACTTTCCTGTGGAGTTTTTTAAGACATATAAATATTGCCTAGGAGAGAGGAAGTTACTAAGAAATGTAACTCTCAATGTTTTCATCATTTATATTTCTAATTAGTGTGCATAAATTATAACTGTATTATCATGATTAATAATGTTTTTATAGAGTGCTGTGATACTGTAATAAAACTCTTGAGTGAAATTGAACATGGCCACTTTGTATGACAATATCTATGTTTCCATTTCGATGCCAGTCAAGATTCCTTTTGAATAGTGGAAATTCTTCTGGAAGCTTAATCTCATCCCCTTATAGAGAGCAGTTCTTGATATGCTACTAATTCTGCCAAATGAACTGACTCAACTGCTCACTTAGGATATAGAATTTTAAAAAAATATAGTAAAGAAGGGAAAGGCACAAAAGTTGTGTGTACATATGGCAATGGGATAACTACTTTAGACAAATTTCATCTATAAACACCTGTGGAAACTTGCATCTCTCTCTCTCTTTCTTTCACTCATCTTTCTCTCACTCTCTCTCTCCTTCCCTCCCTCCCTCTCCTCAAATTTTGCTCATGGAAGGGACACTTAATTTGTTCTTTGAATTTAACCATTATATTTGAACTATATGCTGATTTAATCAGCACTTTGACCAGCATCACTGGTCAAATTTTTCTTTTTATAGTATCTAGACAGCTTGTGCATATGACCACATGCAGTTTTATTTTGTCACCAACTGGTCACCATATGGAAGCCAGTCGAAATGTATTTTGATTATATAACTCTACACATAGAGAAATCATCTCTGAGAGGCTCAGGTAGCATAGTGGCGAGTGGATTCAGCTTGAGACTGAAGATGTGGTTCTAATAGTTGGCATTTCTGGACTCACAGTGACTTCTCTAAGAAAGAATCATAAAGTAGCTCTCAATGCCTTAGCTTACCTTTTTATGTGATGAGCTCATAAAAATATGTGCTGTCTAACCTTTTTCAGATGTGATGGTTAATGTTATAGATATTTCTTTAGTAATCTGACTACTTCAGTAATACACTTAAAATTTAAAAATACAGAAAAGAGAAACAGAAGGAAGACTAGAATTAGTGGTTATAGTTGTCGAAATGCATATGCAATTTATTCCCCTTTTTAAAAAAATTGAATCTGGGCTACTCTACTATACAAAACTTCTGTCATAAAATCAAATTGAGTAAAGAATAAAAACTGCATCTTCTTCCTTTGTTGTTCATCCCTATTAAATATCATTTAAAGTCCATTGAAATAAAATAATTGTCTTATTAAAATTTAATTACATGTTGTGTTTAAAATGTCATAATTTATGGTAGAAATTAATCAGGCTTTATTTTTAGTCTGAAATAGAAATATATAAGAAAATAACATATAGTCATTTTCTAAATGCTATTAGGTATTTTTTTCCCATTTTGTCATTTCTTTTCAGTTGACCTGATGTGAGGATAAAAATGACAGCCGTTTCTTAGTTGGCATTTGAAAGACAAGAGCAATAAGAAATCCAGCAGAACTCTTGGAAAATTTTCATACAGAAATAAGCATATTGACATTCTTTGACTTTTGTATATTGATTTTTGGCTCCAGCAGCTCCAAAGCCATTAAGACTTAGAGTTAATCATTCTTGATTTTTTTTTGTTGTCAGTTAGTTCCCTTATTTATAATGCTGAATAATAGCAATACTATTCGGTTTTATTTATGCTCACATTCAGGTCTACAGTAAAAATCTCTTAAGGTACCATACTGAAATTCTTGCAGATAAAATATGTGGTCTTTTGTAGGTTGATTGATGTTCTAGTAAAGGAATAAATCTTGTGAATTTCGGAGGTGGTCCCAGAATGGTCTTAAACAACCCTACTGTGCTGAAAATATCACTATCTCGTTCTCGTAAAGATAATCTGAAAGCTCTTTTGAAATAAGTTCCAGTATTTAATTTTTAAAAATTTGTAGGCGAAGTCAGCTTAATTAGCGATGAAAGAAATGACTCTTCATCCCTGTGTTAATATCTACTTTCACTGTGTGGTTGTAAAATTTCTTGATAGATTGATGCTCTATCTAATAAGCTCTCTCACTATAGATTCATAAAGTGTTTCTGTTTATATCAAAATTTTAAACCTAGAGAAAAAACGGACATTGTGGTAAGCAGAACAATGACCTTCCAAAGATGTCTACATCCTAATCCCCAAAACCTGTTAATATGACATGTTTCATGGCAAAGGGGAATTAGGTTGCAGATGGAAGTAAGTTGACTTTAAAATGCAGAGTTTATCCTGGTTTATCCAGGTAGGCCCCAAATAACTATAAATTTCCTTAAAAGTGGGAGAGGGAGACAGAAGAGGAGGTGAGAGTGATAAGGTGGGAAGAGGACTCCACCCACCATTGCTGACTGCTGAAGATGGAGGGAGGAATTCCACTAGCCAAGGAACACATGCAGTCCCTAGGAGCTGGAACAGGAAGTAATCAGGTCCTCCCCTAGAGCTTCCAGAAAGGAATGCAGTCCTGACAACGCCTTGATTATAGTCCTCTGAGACCCATTTCAGACTTCGAAACTACAAAACTGTAATATAATAAATGTATGTTGTTTTAAGGTGACAAGTGTGTGATAATTTGTCACAGCAGCAATAAAAAACGAATACAGGCAGCAAAAGACAATAATGTCTATTAAATCATGCAGTCATTGAACATCTATTACATGCCTGTTTATAAATAGCAGTTTAATTTCTACTGCAATATCATTGGTGTAATTAAATTATCCTCCACGAATCAGAGTGAAAATCATACTTAAGTTTGTTGATTGCCTTATAACAGCAAGCCTTATGATTTCTATACTAATTGTGTTAGGAAGGCTGGGGCCTAATGGAGTGAGTAGTGTAGTGAAACCACAAACGTCTTTCCATCCCTACACATATACAACCAGGGGTGTGCTGGATCATGACTATTTCTGAGCACATGCAGAGTTCAGCTTTGAGGTCCAAGAAAAGCTTATTAAAATATAGACTGTAAGAGGTAGGAGGAACTTTGGGGATCATCTGATCCAAATTTTGGCAAATTCAAACCCAGGGTCACTCAGCTGGTAGGTGGTAACACTAAGATAGGAATCCAAGTGTTTGGTTTCTTTCTAGTTCTATGTTGTTTCCACAGTAGAGTGAATTCCAACTGGACCCACATGTTCAGGTCCCCAGCTGGCCCACAATAGAATCACTATCAAGGTAAATGCGAGGGAGGTAGTACATCCAGGAGTCCCCAGTTAATACCTGGGTGTGTTCCCTAGATAGGTTCCCTAAAGATTTCCCATTAACACTAAGCTCAAGTGGAAAATGAAAATTCCATGTTCAAGAATAAATAAGACCAATGTCATTCATAGATTATAAATAATATGATTTTTTTATGGTAAGACTCACCAAATCATTAGTCATAAAGAAAGACAAGTTTATAGTTCACCTTATTTGTTAGCCACAATTTCAAATACTGGATGGGTAAAGAGCTTTGGGATACTTCTGATATTAACATGGCTAAACCTCCTTTTTTTTTTCTTTCTAGTTATGAGTCTAAGCTTCCTCCTCTGTTCAATGGAACTGACTATACTATGTCAGAGAGCTATTATAAGCATTACAGGGACTAATATTTACAAACTCCATACTGTTGTTTGGAACATAACAGGTGCAGAGTAAATGGTAGCTATTTCATTGAGATATACATATATATATAAACTTGCTAGAAATCTTAAAGAACATATTTACCTCAGTGGGAAAGGTTAAAGAATAAAAACCTAAGTAAGATCTTTAAGATCTTAAAAGCAAGAGGCAAGAGAAAGGAGGAAGGAAAGAGAGCGGGGGGAGATGGAGGGAGAAAGAGAGAGGAAGGGAAGGAAGGAGGGGAGGGAAGAAGGGAGGGGGAGAGAGAGAGAGACAGACAGACGGAAAGAGAGAGAGAGTATGAGAACAAATGTCATTATAAAAGGAGAAAGACTTGAGGAACTTCAAGGTCCTGAGTCAAAGGAGGGGCTAGAAAAAGTATCAGAAAAGAAAGAGCGGAAAGAAGGATAAAGAGGAAGAGGGGAAGAATGAAAAAAGAATAGAGAAACCAGTGGCATTTTATAAAGGTGAAACTGAGGAAGATGTGAGAGGAAAAAAAACACAATGAGCAACTGAAACCACCAGTTATTTTCTTCTGCTTAATTCCTTAAAGGAAATATTTTATAAGATAGAGCTTTGCTCTTCTGTGTACCAGCGAATATGAGAACCTCTTTCTTTTTTCTAATGATGACCTTGAGCAAGGACATGCTTTTCTTTAAACATTTCTTCTGTCTGAGGCTTTATGACAATGTAATCAAACAGGGTCTCCTTGGTTTATGTGACTAATGTAAAGCTGAACGATGTACGTGGTCGAGCCTTTCGAACTGCCCCATCTGGGAACTGAAACCAAAGACTATGGTCCTGAATCACTGTGCTTGCAGATTACTTTTCACTTTTCTCACAGTTCCCATACTCACTACCTCAAAATGCAAAATCCTCCTCAGAAGACATGGATAAAACATCCTCATGGATAAAGTAGAATAATGCAGTTTTTCCCAAACTTGCTTTATTATACAAATACTTGGAAGCATGCCTGTCTGGAGGTTCTGATTCTTACCCTCAGGTGATTCTCATAATTACAAACTGAAACATGTACAAATGAAGAAACCTCAGAGTAAAAGCAAGTTATCTTCCTACTGACTGGGTACTTCTGAACATGACACCATCATTATCCTAACAACAAACATTGACAATTTGACAAATAGGCTTAAGTTCTGTATTCTTATATGTGTTATCTCTGTTTTAGCTAAGTTATTGCCACTAGTGTTGATAATTCTGTGGATGATTTTCTGGTCTAGATTGTTAGCGCTCAAAGGTCCCTCCTCAGTAAAGTCTTCATGATGCTTCTTACTTGGCTTGCTAGTCATTCTTTCCCTGCTTCATGCCATGCCCATGAATATGAACTGGAATCACACTATATGAGAATTGTCTAATATTTCTCAAGACTCCATGTCTTAATAGAGGTTATGTCTTATTCATCTTTGATTCCTCGGTATTTTGCCTGCCTAGTATGTAGTAAACACTCAATGTTTATTGAATGGACACCCAATGTAGATGCTTATGAAGATGTACCTGGAGGGATGAGAAAATTGAGCTTATCTCAGGAAAAGAACGTGAAATAAGAATAAGAGATTTGCCTAAGATCATCTTTACAACCTAATTAGTCAAAAGTCCTAGGGCCTGTCTGGCATCTCTCCAGAGACCAGTTTCCTTATCTAGGTAGAGTTGGTATAGAATTAATCTGAGAGGTTGCCTTGAGCTTCATCACTCTATATGTGAGCCTCTGATAATTAGGATTTCCTTTTGTGCTCAGGTTGCAAGGAATCCTGTAGAGATGGAATGGGGGGCGGGCAGTGATGATAATGACTAATTACTAATATTTTGTGACATGAAGTTGAACGGAGTATAATATATTGTTGTATCAAATGCTGCAGCATTAAACTGTTGCCTTCCTCAAGTACCCTAAGCACTACATAATGCGAAGATCATATAAGGTATTCTAAGTAACAACAAAGGATCACTGAAATATTAAGAGAGAATTTACAGTAATTGCATTAGGAATTCTTTGCGTTAATTAATATTCTCTCTGAATTGACTCCTGACAAATTTATTTGGCTTCATTCTCAATTTAACTGTTAGTGAAACCAGAATTATCCCTGAAAGTGAGTCTAGAAAGATTTTTTTGTAGGAAATCTTTGTGTCTGCAACTTTGACAGAGGACCCACAGAGGGAGGAGAGAGTTGGCTGCTGCTGTGGAGGAGCCAAAGTCAGCGGCCACAGCTTCAGTTCATTTCTAAGTAAGTGTTGATAAGGGAATTGACCATGGAAGTCATGTCTGCATGTAATTTCTTGTATCCTTCTTTAGATCCATCTTGCAAGGCAAATTTTAAAGGAAAAACGGGTATTGCATTTCTCTATAGTGAATTGTTCTGCTTCTTCAGCAGGAGGAGCGGGAGAAATCCCTATTTGCACGTTTTCAGCTCTTAGCAGGCCCCTGTTCAGGAATTAGTGTTTGTTTGTGTCCCGGGATGGCCAAAAGGGAATAGCAGAAATTATCCTCTGAGTAGCAGTGGCCAAGAACCTGAGCCCCTTTCTTGCTGAACTGGAAGAGATTTACCCACACAATTCACCCCTCTGCTTCTTAGTACTATTTGAGGGGACGGGATTGACCTGTGGCTTATTGGAAAGAGTGTGGACTTTGGCCTCAGACATACGAGGTTGGTTTCAGATTTTACTATATTCACTTTTGCGAAACTCTCAGTAAGCCGTTTAATCCGAGCCACAGTATTCTCATCTGTACGATTGGAATAACAGTGTGGTGCCCTGAACAGCTAAACAATTTGCACGCCAGTGTGAAATGAAAATGTGGCATCTTTGTTCAAAAAATATGAATTTCAGGATGATGATAGCTTAAACCAAGTGCAGAGAACCTTTAGAGCTGGTATGACTAGGCAGGTCACATCCATAAAGCTGGCCATGGCTGTACAAATCATTTGCCTGCTGGTTCTCAGATATCTTTCCCTGTATATCTTTGTATCTCAGAGAGCTGTATCTTGAAAACTACATTCTCACGGACTGCTAGCTAGATTTGAACAATGGGAGGACATAGTAGGAGATTGGAGGGTAGAAGAAGTCAAGTTATTTTTCTCTCTTTCCTCCTCACCTCTCCCCTTCTATTCATTAGTTAATTTTTTTTTTTTTTGAGAGGTATCCCCAGCAGTGACTACCTCTTCTCTTCAGGTACCAGCTTCTCTAGGACAATCCACCTCTGGGATCCACCTTCCCTGATGCCACTTCCTGCTAGACAGTCTACACTGTTTCAGGTCCCTGCTTCAGCATATGGCCAGGTTTCTGTGCTCTGATTATACTACCTTTTTCCTTGATTCCTCCAGCCTTATTGAAGATAGTAGTTCTTGATATTTCTAATATCTGGACGGGCTCGCTGTTCCCTATTTGGCATTTCAGCTTTTCTGATCCCTTTTTAACTGGTTCCCCCATATGAAATATTCTCAACTGAACTATTCTGAATGGAATCTGACATAAATATCTGCCTTGCACAGTTTGTATGAGGAATAAATTTGTCTAAGTCAGCATTTTTCAACTGTAGCTTGCAATTCATTTGTGAGTCATGAAATTAATTCAATGGGTCAAACCCAGCATTTTAGAATACCAAAAAATATAAAGTAGAATAGAAAATATTACAATGCATTCTATGTATTCAGGGTAAGTATTGTTTCATAAAACTTTTAATTGTCTATATGTGATATGTACCAGTTTATGATATAGAAATGTACTACTTTCTAGCAGTTCTCTTAAAAAAAGAAAACTAGTGGTCTAAGGCTTCTGCCATGTAATAAGCACTCAACAAATCGTAGCAACCATTGTTGCCAACCAACAGCATGTCATATAAACACAATCCACAGTCCAGTCAGGCAGGACACAAAGAGTTTACAGTTCCAATTCACCTTAGCACATTAGGATAGTTCCACATAGGTGGCCAGGATATACTGAAATGGCCAAAGTGTTTACTTATATTTGTTTGATTACACCTAGACAGGCCCAGCCTGAGTCACCAGCCTTGGCTAAAAGAGAAGCCAGCTAGGTTGGAAGAACAGAAACAGTTTCAAGACAGTATTTTATTTTTCTATGGTTCATTGCAAATCTGTCCCTGCAATGTCTTTCCCCTATCAGCTGAATGCTTTGAAATGAGCAGGTCTCACCTAGGAAAGTGGGAATGAGGAAGAAGTGATGAGATAAAAGCAGCTCCCCATATTAGTAAGAGCACAACTTTGGTCCCCTGGCATTCCTTTTTCAAAAGTATTAAAGGGCTTTAAAAAGATAACTGTGCTCCCAGAAGCCATGACATTGGTAAATAACAAATATTATCAGTCTTCCAGCACTTGCTGATGGAAGATCTGAGAAATCACAGGTTACGTTATTTTGCCATAGGCACCCCAGTGAATGGCTACTATTACCTATGTGTTGATGAGTATAGGAAAATGACTGGCAAACGATTCCTTGTCTGGTTCTTGTCTATTTCATCAGTCAAGGAAACTCAAGTTCCCAACCATTTTTGAATTCATCGAATTCCAAAGAACAAGGGATCTGAGGAATGGCAAACAGCTATAGCTCCCATGGATTTCTCTGCTTCATGGCCTCCTCTGAGACCTCACTAGAGTTCTCTAGGGTTGAACACAAGCCTTTCCAAGCCATCATACCCTTTTGATAGCATGGTGGGCAGGGACACTCATACAGATACTGGTTTTGAATTATCTCTAGTGACAACACAAATGCCGGTTGCTGCCTCTGCATGACAACAGTGTTTGCCAATGTCAGGTGACAGAGAAAAAGAACAGAAATCACTAACACTTAGAGCATTTACTTTGTGCAGAAGCTGCTTTGAATACTTTACACACATAAAGTTATTTAATCCTCGCCACAACCCCTATAGGGTAGGTACTGTGATTACCCTTGTGGTAATTTTCCAGTTGTGGAGATAGATAGGAAAGGGACATAACCTGTCCAAATTCACACAGCCAATTAGCAGAGCAGAACCAATACTCAAAACGAGACAGTCTGGCTGCTGAGTCAATGCTCCCAGCTTCTACTGGGGCTGGGAGTCAGGAGAACTGCACTCTAATTTTACCATTAACCAATTTATCTGATTGGTTGGGCAAATCAACCCCTCTGCAATGTCCTCTTCTCATCTGTAAAGTAAGAAAATTGCTCCCAATGTTTTAAAGTCTCCTCTTAGTGTCACCTTTCTTGTTTCTTTGAAGTTTTAGTGTTCAAAGGGATTCTATGAATTTATCTAATGTAGTCTATTCCCCTAAAATGTTTCAAACAAGTCAGTCACTAACTACTTTTCCAAATCGTCCAAGTACAGACATTTTTCTACTCCTCTCCTCCCTAATTGAAGGCAAAGAGGCCTCAGGTTTTGCTGCAGTGTCTCGGTGTCCTACTTTCTTTTCCTTCCATCCAACTTAAAACTGCCTTTTGTCTTTCAGGCTCTGGAGGGAAACCTCAGGAGTTTTTCTAAATCTCTTGAGTTTGTCACACCAGCTCTCAAAGGAATGCTGAGTTAGAGGTGTGACTGGTCTGATGGGATTCCAGACACTGAGGAGAGACTTGAGGAGGAAGATGGGGGAGACAGAACACTAAACAATGTTTCCAATTAAGAGGAGAGAAGGTTAGAGAGAACTGCTCTTCTGGATGGAGCTCTCCACCACCTGACGAGCTGATTAAATATCATGCTGCAAAAAGTAAATGTTTACTCCAAGCCAGGTGCTTGGACTATACAGAACTCTATTAGGCATGAGTAAGTGCTTTAATTGGCTTACCTTATTCAACTGTTAGTATATTCCTCTTAAGTGCATGTCAGAGAATCTTTGGGTTTCCCTTCTAACAGCTGGATCCTAAAAACATAAATCATCTTAAAATGTGGTGTAGGGATCTTATTTTAGATTCCTATGCTCTTTCCTCAATTGTGTATAAAAATGGTAGGAGTGTTAAAGCATGCTATTCTAGCTGGCTATTTTATTAATTTTATTTAAATTGTTGGAACTATATTTTATGATTTGTTCTATATTTTAAGTGTTAATTGCTTTATCTATTGAAGATAGAATCCTACCTAAACACTGCGGACTTAGTAAAACCTATGAAATCACCCAACTGCAGAATTTATCTATAAGAGTGTTTCTAAGGAGGATCCATGGCGATATGCACAGAACATTCTTATTAATATAGGAATTTGTGGTCAGTTAGACATGTTAACTATAATCGACTCCATGCTTTTTCCTTTTGTGGTTTTCTTATTGTTGGATTTACTTTCCAGCTGTTTTTTTATCCCCCCAAACATGTTCTTATTAATTCATCTGTTTGGAATGGTTTGCGTAGAAAAATACATCAAGGCATCAGAAATGCTCTCCTGCAAAATCAGAGTATCCATGACTTTGT
>NW_011888789.1:7513487-7515818 GCF_000151845.1 Pteropus vampyrus
AGAGCAGAACCAATACTCAAAACGAGACAGTCTGGCTGCTGAGTCAATGCTCCCAGCTTCTACTGGGGCTGGGAGTCAGGAGAACTGCACTCTAATTTTACCATTAACCAATTTATCTGATTGGTTGGGCAAATCAACCCCTCTGCAATGTCCTCTTCTCATCTGTAAAGTAAGAAAATTGCTCCCAATGTTTTAAAGTCTCCTCTTAGTGTCACCTTTCTTGTTTCTTTGAAGTTTTAGTGTTCAAAGGGATTCTATGAATTTATCTAATGTAGTCTATTCCCCTAAAATGTTTCAAACAAGTCAGTCACTAACTACTTTTCCAAATCGTCCAAGTACAGACATTTTTCTACTCCTCTCCTCCCTAATTGAAGGCAAAGAGGCCTCAGATTTTGCTGCAGTGTCTCGGTGTCCTACTTTCTTTTCCTTCCATCCAACTTAAAACTGCCTTTTGTCTTTCAGGCTCTGGAGGGAAACCTCAGGAGTTTTTCTAAATCTCTTGAGTTTGTCACACCAGCTCTCAAAGGAATGCTGAGTTAGAGGTGTGACTGGTCTGATGGGATTCCAGACACTGAGGAGAGACTTGAGGAGGAAGATGGGGGAGACAGAACACTAAACAATGTTTCCAATTAAGAGGAGAGAAGGTTAGAGAGAACTGCTCTTCTGGATGGAGCTCTCCACCACCTGACGAGCTGATTAAATATCATGCTGCAAAAAGTAAATGTTTACTCCAAGCCAGGTGCTTGGACTATACAGAACTCTATTAGGCATGAGTAAGTGCTTTAATTGGCTTACCTTATTCAACTGTTAGTATATTCCTCTTAAGTGCATGTCAGAGAATCTTTGGGTTTCCCTTCTAACAGCTGGATCCTAAAAACATAAATCATCTTAAAATGTGGTGTAGGGATCTTATTTTAGATTCCTATGCTCTTTCCTCAATTGTGTATAAAAATGGTAGGAGTGTTAAAGCATGCTATTCTAGCTGGCTATTTTATTAATTTTATTTAAATTGTTGGAACTATATTTTATGATTTGTTCTATATTTTAAGTGTTAATTGCTTTATCTATTGAAGATAGAATCCTACCTAAACACTGCGGACTTAGTAAAACCTATGAAATCACCCAACTGCAGAATTTATCTATAAGAGTGTTTCTAAGGAGGATCCATGGCGATATGCACAGAACATTCTTATTAATATAGGAATTTGTGGTCAGTTAGACATGTTAACTATAATCGACTCCATGCTTTTTCCTTTTGTGGTTTTCTTATTGTTGGATTTACTTTCCAGCTGTTTTTTTATCCCCCCAAACATGTTCTTATTAATTCATCTGTTTGGAATGGTTTGCGTAGAAAAATACATCAAGGCATCAGAAATGCTCTCCTGCAAAATCAGAGTATCCATGACTTTGTACTTACTCACCCTTTCCTTTTTCTTTATCCATTTCTGATTCTCTACCTCTGTGGTTATGCAGGAAATACAAGCTCCTTGTGTTTTTAAATTCATGATTAACTCAGAAGTTATTACATTTAGTGACTCACAGCAATTTGTTTTGGCCTATTTATTTATTTATTTATTTAAATTAGTTTCACGTATACAGTACATTGGTTAGACATCTATATAGTCCATAAAATGATCCCCCCAATTGCTCCTACCCTCCCTGGCCCTCACTTAGCCATCTTATTAAAGTTAAGTACATTCCCTCTGCCATCACAGCATTTGTTTTAAAGACAGTATGAGGAATATAGAGGTACGGTTTTTAATTATGATAAATATGAATAATATTTTTAATGTACTCAAGTGCCACACTGTAAGCATAGGGTGCTCTTTCAGAATAAACTTAGCCTGGTTCTCTCAGAATTTTTGAATTTATTCTTCAGTTAGATATTACTTCTCAAAAAAAGGTGTCATGGTCTTATAAGTTTAGGAAACCCTAGACGCACTTTCCATTTCCTTAAGAGTAATCATTAACATTAGCAGACTTAAGACTTAAAAAAATCATTAGTGGAGGAACCCATTTACTTTTGTCGTTATTTCTCAAAATTATTTGATCCCATCCATCTAAATACTTGCTTTTATTCTGACAATTGTTATACTACTTATAAGTTAGCATTCTTCAGATTATAATTGAGAAATGGGCTCTAGATATTTGATATTATGAATATTGATAGTAGTCATCATTTGCTGAGCATTCACTATGTGGTAGGTATTGTTCTAGGTACTTTAGATGTAATATCTAGGTATTTATTTGGGTACTTTAAAAGAGACTGAAATGACTGCTTTATATAAAACGTACTGTTTCTCTCTCACATAAAAGTCTAGCATGGTAGGC
>NW_011888789.1:7515868-7551586 GCF_000151845.1 Pteropus vampyrus
AACCCTAGACGCACTTTCCATTTCCTTAAGAGTAATCATTAACATTAGCAGACTGAAGACTAAAAAAAAATCATTAGTGGAGGAACCCATTTACTTTTGTCGTTATTTCTCAAAATTATTTGATCCCATCCATCTAAATACTTGCTTTTATTCTGACAATTGTTATACTACTTATAAGTTAGCATTCTTCAGATTATAATTGAGAAATGGGCTCTAGATATTTGATATTATGAATATTGATAGTAGTCATCATTTGCTGAGCATTCACTATGTGGTAGGTATTGTTCTAGGTACTTTAGATGTAATATCTAGGTATTTATTTGGGTACTTTAAAAGAGACTGAAATGACTGCTTTATATAAAACGTACTGTTTCTCTCTCACATAAAAGTCTAGCATGGTAGGCAATGCAGGACATTAGGGCAGCCTCTGGCAGGGTCACCCAAGGGCTCAGCTACCTTCCATAGTGTTGTTTCACCATTGTTCAAGGTGTGCCCATCTCCGTAGGAGTGAAACCGGCTCATCACCCCTCACCCATGTTCTGTTCCTCAGAAAAGAGACAAAAGGGACATCCCTAACAAAAAAGAAAATGGAGGGCAAACAACTCCTGTTAAGGATCTGGTTTATATTATACTTATATCTCATCATCTAGAATTTAGTGACATAGCCACACCCAGTTTACAAGGAAGCCTTGGAAATACAGTCTCTGCCTGGGGAACATATGTTCACCTCAAACTTAGGAGGTTTGATTATTAAAAAGGAAAAAGGAAAGGATGAATATCACAGGCACTTAGTCTTCTACGCTGTGTTTTTTCAGCATTAAATCCTACAAGCACTCATGAAATAGGTACTTGCGTCCTCATTTTAATAATGAGAAAATTAAGATAACAAAGAGAGTAAAATTAAAATTGCATAATGATAGGTGGCTTTAGGCTTTGATATCAGGCTAATTCCAGAGCCTGGCTTTTTAATTAATACACACACTTACAATTCTTTCCCCCCAAATGTTTAGAAGTCTCCACTGTTCTTGGGCCTATTCTTTTGTAATTTTAAAAGATACTCATTTTCTAAGTCAGTGGGGGTAGAGACTAGTTTCTTCACCCAAATCATGTTCTTTCTTTCTGGACACATGTCTAAACTATATTTTGCAAACTTCTCTTCTGTGTGGCTCTATAAATGAGTTCTAGCAAATAGAATATGAGAAGAGCTAATGTATACCACCTTCACATTTGGCCTGTACAGCTTCCCTTTCATGCTCCT
The DNA here is from genome assembly GCF_000151845.1 of Pteropus vampyrus. Lineage (NCBI taxonomy): Eukaryota > Metazoa > Chordata > Mammalia > Chiroptera > Pteropodidae > Pteropus > Pteropus vampyrus. Next base: position 7,517,127 of record NW_011888789.1, read on the forward strand.
CCATGACAGTCCCCCTTCAGCTAACTGAAATGAAAATGACACCCAGGATAACTGGAAGCCTTATGTCAAAAATGATGGAGGCTTGCTCAGCCTGAGTGGAGGAGAGATGCCACAAAACCTATTTTCCCACTTACTACTGTTACGCGAGCAAAATATAAACCTCTTTTGTGTTTGATCCATTTTAAAACTTTTGATCTGTTTGTTTTTGCAGTTAACCTACTCTAAATAATATAATCTGTTAGCATGACTTCATGAAAGACAAATTGACAACCTGGCTTAAAATCCTAGACTTGGTCTTTATTGGTGAAGTGACTTCTGGCAATTTATTTAATCTCTCTGAGCCTCAGTTTTCTCGGCTTAATATCCAATTATAGAGTTGTTGTAAGAAATAAATTATTCTCTAAAAAAGTGCTATTTTTTTGTTTCTTATTTCATTCCAGTGATCAATTTGTACTTATTCTAGTTGCCCTATGCCTTAGTATTATGAGAACATCTTTAAGAAAATGTGTCTTAGGCATCTTTAGGTTTCCACGTTAACATCAGAGAACTTTCAGATTTACATTTCATGCCATTAAAAATTCATATGTCCGTAAAATGAGAGAATATCAGTTCGAGTCATTTGACAAAGCTTGATAAAAACATGTGTTTGACCAGTAACTAGCTCTATCACTTCTCTGAGACTTAGATTTGGCATCAGTCATTTTGGAATAACATTAGTCCTCTTGCAGGATTGTGATGATTAAATAAACTTCAAAAGGCTTATAAAACCTCCTTGCACATTGATGATTTTCCCTCTCTCTCCAAATAAATTTTCGTGTTGTTGACCTTAAACAAATAGACAGCCAGATATTTCTTCAGCAAAATTGGGTTTATTCAGGAACAACAAGGAATTGCATGCAATTCAGGACATGTGGTCTAATGGCAAACCACACACAAATCCCAAGAAACAGAAGAAACTTTTATAGAGGAGAAGAAGTTGCAAGAGCTAGTATAACAAAGAGCGCTTCCTGTTGGTCTCCATCATCTATAAAGTGCGTGAGAGCTCCCCTTGTCTGGCCTCTCAATTCATTTTGAATGAAAAAATATTAATTTTTATAATATAGAGCACTTTTAGTCACTTTTGTTGGGCTGCAGTCACCTTTCTCCAAATTTTAAAATTGAACAGTAGCAACCAAGAATTGGGAATCTCTAGAAAGCAGGTTTGTTTTTCTGATTAAACACTGAATGGCAGCTCATTTTCCCAACAGGCCTGTGAACTTAGGGTGGTTTGTGAAGAAAAAAGTTGGCCCATAGCTATATCACCAGGATATAGGACAAGTGTTGGTTGCACCACCTATCCAAGAGAATGATGCTCACAGACTGGAAAAAAACAAGGCTAATTTTGTTGAGATATAGAAACATTGTAGGTTATCTAATCATCTTGAGCACAATGTACCTTTGAATGTTTGCTTCATGTGGAGCCTGGTAGGAACTTTGCAAGGAGAATTTCCTTTTGGAAGGCACATGGGCAAACTACGGTCAGGTTCCACACACACCTCACCTGTTGGGATTTCACTATAGAACTAAAGATTCTGGTCCATTAGCTTCTCATACCCATTTATATCATAGAAGGAATGCAGTGGTTATAAATTGTACTAATTAAGTATATCTTGGCTTAATTTATTGTTGCATAAATATATGCAAGGCATTTTAGTACCTACATAGTCTTTTTAGTAGGTAGAAGAAAGGCAAAGACCTTTGGGAAACAGAAAGTAAAATTGTGTATAATATGAGGTGTTTTTTTTATTCTCATTTAATGTAATATCTACATGAAATTAATGCATTTTAACTCCATGCAGTGGCAACCAAAAACATCACACTGAATGCACAGAGAACCTTGGAATTTAAGGGGTGATTTACCATTAAACACTCCCATTCGGAATCCACATGGATTGGCCATTTAGCTGGAAAGTTTTTGTTTTTGTTTTTGTTTTTACCTTACCTCTATAAGGTAAATCACAAAACTTCAATTTACTGAGTGTTCCAATTAATCTTTTACTTTATCAAATGTCACTCTAACTCCCTGTTTCTTTTAACCTTTGTAGTGAAAAAATCATTCTAGACACTGCTGAACTAGTTTCCTGCTTTATTAAGAAAAAATATTGGGTTAAATTTGATTCTTCATGACTGAAAAATGTGGAACATAGTTTGATTTTTTTTATTTTACATTATTGAAACAAACTATTTTGAGGTTATAATAAAAACTACAGATAATATCAGAAATTATCAAGAAAAGGAGAGAGAGGCACATGCATATATAATTTTGCATGCAATTTACAAACCCTTTGAGCCCCTGGCAACAGACTCCAAGTTACGAATCCCTGTCATAGTGTTTGACATTATCACTCTAAACATTTGTTTTGATTGTAATAAAAGTATAGAAAGAAAAAAGGAGAATTGACAAAATATTCACTCAAAAAAATTAAAGTACATTAAAACCATGAAAGATATTTTTCTTGTGAATTCCAAGGAAGTTACTTGTTAATTATTTTTTATTAGAATATGTTTTATTGATTTGCCTTTTTCTTTTAAAAGCAGAATATCAAAAGAGTACGTCTGATTAACCAAGGATTTTGTGGAGTTGATTCTAAGTAGAGCTATATTTAAGAGCTCTTCTGAGTATCCCTTGAAATCAGCATATGGAAATAAATTCCAGAGGTTTCCTTAATTTCTGAACAGTCATTCTTGATACTTAAAAACAAACAAAACAACCCCCCAAACACCTAACTTTAGATGCCTTTTGTTTTCAGTACATTCTCTACTCTCTTTCTCTATGCCAGTGGTTCTCAATGGGTATGGGAATGCTCCCAAAAAGGGGGCTTTGAGAATTTCTGGGGACATTTTTGGTTGTCACAATGTCAGGTAGTGCTGTAATAGCTACTTAGATAGCCAAGGGTAGGATTGCCTTTTCTTTTTCTTTTTTGCATCCCTTGTGACTTTGTGATCTATAGGACATTCATGTAGGTGAAAATACTATTCATAATGACTGAGCTAGATTATAACTCTATTTTACAAACAAACACACACAAAATGTTTTATGGTTTGTAATGCACTCTGAATTTTTTAAGAGGGTGCAAAACTGCCATATATATTAAGGTAAGATTGTCTTTTGATTTGGTTAAGAACTTCGCTGAGTTTTCCATTTTGGAAAATCATGCCAAGGACAGTGATGCTGTTGATGGTATTTGAGTCACCATGAGAATACAACTGTATCAATGTACATTTGTAATGATCAGATTCACAGTGATTTTTTTTGTACAGGTGGCAGCTTGTCACTACTTCACTATGTCTTCTAGTATAGTTATTCCAAACATTCATATATTGAAATATTATTTATTATAACTTTATTCAATTTTAGTCTACAATTTATTTTATAAATTACAATTTATAAAATAAGTCGAAATTTCTTGAGAAAAATACTTGAAAGTGAAATTTTTATCTCCTTGGTTTTTCACTACTTGCTAAAGAAAATTCACTGACACTAAGTCTGGATTTTTATGGTTATTCAGAGCTGTGTTGTTAAAGGGATAAGTGAATTACTACCTTTTTAGAGCTAAACTCGTGGGATAAGTTTGACTAACGACTGGTAAAATAACAGTGGAAATTTATTTCTTTTCTTAATACAATCACCTATGAAACCTCCTTAAACTAAAGAAATGAAATTATTTATGAACAGAAGTTGAGACATTTAAATGCATTTTCTCTCATTTGCCTTCATTCCAGAAAACTTCCATAATGCAAGCTTGAATAGAATGCAATTTTGCATAAATGACATGTGGCAACCTAATTTAGTATATAAGCTAGGGAACATGGTAATATTTTAACTTCGAAGCTCTTGTACTTTATTCCTTCATTACATTCTCTCCTTTCAAAGCATTCTTTAGCCATGCACAAAGTTTGAACAATGACAACTCAAATTCTCAGAGCCAAAAACAGTGTTTTAGTATTTCCATGAAATTAATTGGTACTTTATGATGAGCATCCAATTTACTCAGTGCTCTCACAGAAGATTCTCAAAGCCTGATGCTATATTGAAGTCTGAGTTTGTGGATGCTTCTGTTGATACCTCTTTCTGCCCTCAACCCCATTCAGCTGTCCCGGGTTATTCACTGTATTACAATGTGATACACACACTCATACCCTATAGAGATGATGTGATAGTGTGTAACCACTTAATTCACCTTAAAATGCTATTAGGTAACAACAATGCATTGACTTCAGGAGCTGGAAAGCAAACAATATATAATGTCCAATTGCTCTTGCTAGGGGCAGAGAGGGCAAATTTAAGAAAGGAGAATATAATGAGATGAAATTTGGCCAAGATACAAGGTTAATGTCTCCTCACCTCTCAAAGAATATGAAAGGATTGTTCATCATCACAGCTGTTGGCATTTAAAACTTACTTCTCATCCAAATGACAGTGCCTTCCACAGAAGGCTATTCCCCAGGGCTGCCCTAATCAGCCATCATGTCCTGTAGAGGAGAGATTTGCCCTGGTTGTCTCTATCCAAGTGATGACTTAAGCCCATCTAAAGTCCTTCATTAATGCAAACAATGACCCAGCCCATGGTGGCACAGATTCCTAAAGCTGAAGATTTGGAGATGGAGCCTGATTTTCCATCGTGCTGACTGTTGTTTTCAGCAAGATGTTTACCTCTTCAGTTTTCTCTCTGCCAAGTACAAATCAGTGTATTTCCAACATCCTGGTGTTTTAACTATGCATTGTCAGCTTTCACTGCTTCTCTTCAATTAACAAACATCTGTAAAAGAACTTTTCAACTGCCATGAAGAGAAAATCTCTAAGGAGGAATGGACTGCATCCCACATCTTTAAATCCTCACCAGACATCTTCTGTTAGGTCATCAAGGAGACAAGTGCAGAGGAGACACTTTAGATAAATGAAGACTCTATGACTAACTGGGTTTGGTCCCAGTTAGTCATAGAGTCTTCATTTATCTAAAGTGTAGATTCCTATCATAGAGGGGAGGGCAGGACCATATAAGATCAGTTTAGGATTTCTTTGTGTCCTTAGTTGAAAGGCTAGCATGGAGGACAGCTAAATAGCTTGTTTCTTTAGACCCTTCCTTCTTCCTAAGTCAATACACTGAACTTGGCCTTCTCAATATATTCTCCTTTCTTAAATTTGCCCTCTCTGCCCCTAACAAGAGCAATTGGACATTATATATTGTTTGCTTTCCAGCCCCTGAAGTCAATGCATTGTTGTTACCTAATAGCATTTCAAGATGAATTAAGTGGTTACACACTATCACATCATCTTTATAGGGTATGAGTGTGTGTATCACATTGTAATACAATGAATAAGAAATGTGGAAACAAAAGACTTAGGGCAGGTTTAGCTTATTCTGAGCTCTCCATATCTGCCTTTAATGTGTCCATAGCACTAGGGCTATTAGGCCTTCCAAGGGACCTTTCAAAAGAAAAATGACTGTAGACCTTTGTCACCATACCATGAACCCGAGGAAGAAAGAAAAGCCCTACAACGAGTTTACCAAAAGCAAGAGAAGAGATAGCTTTACTTCTTTCTTTCTACTTGCCCCTTATGTAAATCGTTGATCCTTAATCCATTTTCAAGCTCCTTTCTTTCTGGTGGAATGTATGTGTATGTAAATGTGCATGTGTACATTTTTGTTCACATTTGTTTGTTCACATTTGTGCATGAGTGCATCCATGCATTTACACGATCATGAGATCTTGGGCTTTCTTGGAGGTCAGAGTACACCTTCAGTGAGTTTTTGCAGGGAATAAAAGCTCCTGGAGCTCTAAATCTTCCCATAAGTGTATGAATACATTAACATGAAAAAAGAAACTTTGATTAGGATGAATGTGAGGACAATATATCTTTTTTTTCTGCTTATTGGCTGCATCTAGAGCTAAAGACACCATCAGTGGGATGTCAAGACATGGTTTAAGAACACTCCCTCTCCTCTTCTTTCCCTCTCCCCCAGCAATTTTTGATGGTTCATCTAATAAAGTACATATATTTTATAGTGATGTAGTCAGAGGTAATGACATGATAAAATTATTCTTTTTCCCCCCCAATCTCTGCCCTGTTATGTTTAGATATCTTCCTGCTGGAGTTCAGTAGCTAATAGGAGGTATTCCACTTGGTGGAGCTGTGCACATATGTGCTTGAGGGGAAAGGGAAGAGAGTCCTGTCAGGTGCTCTATTCCAGCTGCTCAGGATTGAGTGGTCTTTCCAGTGCATCATCCTGGCTTTATGCAGTGGTACCTTCCCTGCGATGGCAGTAACACTTTAATTAGTGGGCACTGTGCATTCCTATATAATGGAGTGCACACATGGCAAGAAGAGAACACAGTTGCAATCCCAGTTTCATTGTCAACTAGCTGTGTGATTCTGGACAACTTGCTTTATTTTGCTATGCCAGAGTTCTTGACGAGGTAGAGTGGAAAGTAATCCCTCTTCTACTTATCTCTGGAGTTTGGTGGAAGCCTAATATAAAGTTAGATTTGACAATGCTTTGGAAATTGAAACTATGGGTAAATGCAAATCTAAATGCTTGTTGAATTCTATCAGTTTTCCCAATATACAGGCTGCCTGTGTCCAGTTTCTCTTACTTTTAATACATTTTCCACATCACAACCAGAATAGTCTTTTTCAATGTATATGTGATCATAGCAATCCTCTGATTAAAATCCTGAATATCTTTCCCGTCCGTAGAATACAAGTCACAACTCCTTAAGTAGGTTACAAAGTCCTTCACAATAAGCCATCTTCATCGCTGGCCAGTGGCATCTTTCTCCTGATATACTAATAATGCCCTGAACTTTAAAGCCATCTCTGTCGCTTTTCAGATCTTGGCCATGTGATTCTCCTGGTCTGGAATCAGCTTCCGCCTGTGATTCTGTAGGCTAACTCCCACTCATCATTTCAGATTTCAGCATAGAGTCACTTTCAGTGGGAAGGCTTCTATGGTCCTCTATTAGAAGGCTCTGATTTATGCTCCCACAATACTTTGTACCGTCCCCAGATGTTTTAGCTGATTGTTTTTCCTTCACAAGATAGTCATCATCTGTATAACTCAATATTGTAAAACTCTGGCAGCTAGCACAAACATAAGCTCATAAAAAGTACTCAAGAACTATTTCTTGAGTGACCATTTGGATGCTGTACTAATTTCCTAGGACTATATAGCAAAGTATCATAAACTGGGGGCCTTAAAACAACAGAAATTTATTTGTTCATAGTACTGGAGGCTAGAAGTCTGAAATCAAGGTGTCAGCAGGGCCATGCTCCCTCTGAGACTCTGAGTAGAATCTTTCCTTGACTCCCTAGCTTCTGGCAGTTTGCCATCAATCCTTGGCATTCCTTGGTTTGCAGCTGCATCACCCTAATCTCTGTCTCTGTCATCACATGGCCTTCTCCCTGTGTATCTCTGTCTTCACATGACATTTTTCTTTTCCTATAAGGACATCAATCATATTGGATTAGGGCCCACCCTAATGACCTCATCTAAACTTGATTACATCTCCAAAGACCCTATTTTCAAATAATGTTAGGACTGCAACATATCTTTTGAGGGGATACAATTCAAACAATAATAGATTAATAAACCAATTAATTGATAATTAATATGTTATGGAAAGAAAAGACTTTCTCTGATATTATGATATTATTATGATATATACATAGATCTAATCAATGTGCTTCCTAAATAATGTATGTTCATAATATAGCATAATATATATGTATGCTTATGTGTATATACAAACACATGCATTAATTATTTTATATTGTTCGAAAACTCCAAAGGCTAATTATTCCAAGTAAGAAATATTGTATGATTTGTTTAAAGCATTTCAGAGACATCTGCCTTTTTCAGATGTAAATTTTTTGGATGATAAAAAATTGTTGCTTTGACAACTTTCCGAATACTGAATTATGATAATTCATCACCATGTAAATTTTGTGTTTCTATCATTTAAACATTTAAGAACACTGAGGTTAGTAGCAGTTTTAGTTATAGTTAAAAAGATAGCAGTGTAACGTCATTATTTATTCAGATTTTGTGATATTGGGGTCACTATATGGCTCTACCTACTATCCAAAAATCCACATTTGCCTTGTATCAAGCTTAGAGCCGCTAAGGCAGTCCCTCTTTTAGATTGAGTGAGTCATCTTTTAGATTTATATGGGCAGGAATCTACACTGTAGACTAACTTTGCTGAAATAGACATTTTAGAGAACGGGAATGCCTATCTCGGACAAAGGGGATCGTAGGTGAGTAACTGACCAGAACATTTTTTCAAATCCCATTCCTTTAGATTCTCTTAGAGTTTCAGATTAATTTAACCAAATACCAGCCAAATTTCCCTAGATAGTTGGGACTCAGTTTAGGGAATGGAAAAAAAAAAAAAGTTGAGAGAAGGAAGGGCAGGTTGAAGGAAGGTGTTCTTCAGGTGTTTGCATTGCTTCAAGGCAGTTTGTCGATTGCCTTTCTATGTTAAACGTCTAAATTGGAGCCCTCTAATATTTGCTGACTATCTTGGGTATGCATGTGTGTGCAAGCACACCACCATATGTCAAAAGATAGAGTTACCGAAACCATATATAACAAAAGGAAGGTCAGTTAGCAAATTAATGAACTGGATTCTGTACAAGATACTAATCATACCTTTAATTTCTATATAAAGTTGTTATCTAGAATTTCTGCCTTGATAAAGCTGTTGGAACCTACAAAGGTATTTGCTGAGTGTGGCTCCCCATTATGGAATATTAATATCTTGGAAAATTAAACATGCTTATGAAAATGCACTTATGCTCTCATTTTCAAAAGAGTCTGTAAGTGAGGAATAAACATAAAAATCCCTAGTTCAACAACTGGAAATTGGGGCTAAATAGAAGTAGAAAGCATGATTGTCTATGCATGTTTTATTCATGCAAAAGCACCTATTATTCCACATTCTTTTCTGTAAAGTGTGTGGTGCTTCAGGACAGCAAGCTGCATTTTTGTCTCCATGGTGAGTTAAGTATCCTTAAATTCCAATGACCAGTGACCATTCAAGGGTGATGGGAAAAAAAAGTTTCAGAAAAGAATCTCCTGTTTTACTTAATCTCTCTAATTACTTTAATTTTCAGATTGATGTTTGTGCAAACCTGTGGCTAATTATATTTTCATTTCTTCTAAGGCTAGGTACATTAATATGTGAAAAACATTTAAAATCTCCAAGAGAAAAGCATGAAAGTAAATAAGAGCTGTGTCATTTTTTATATTAATACCTTTGTTATAATTACTACTACTATTATTATTATTATTACTATCATTGTCTTATTCCCATAGTTATTGGAGGGTTGAATTTAAATGTTGATAAAGTAGATAATAAGCTTCCTGTGTGATAGGAACACTATACAATAATAATTATTTCCTTCTTTGTGCATTATTACTGAGGTTGTCACGGATCAGGAACTGTGAGCTCTAAACTTTTTTCTGCAGCTGTCTTATTAAAAGAGCTTCCAGATTATTTTCCCCCAGGTTGGAGAAAAACAAAGAAATCCAAATAACTATTAAAGACCACTGAAAGGAAAATTTTAAAAGGCAGCTTTTTTTTTTTTTTTTAGAATAATCAACTCCACATTGAATAATAAATAAGATTCAAATTAAAATCTCCTCTTAGGCTAATTATCTGGATGTTTTCGCTAACTGGCCTGCAGCCATTATTTTCTTGTCCTAGCCAGTCAAAGACTGCACTCTCATTTATGAGTAGAAATAAAAATAAGGAAAAAATAAAGGACCATTACGAAGGACTTAGTATATATTGCATACCATGTCACTCCTCTTTTATGTGTGTTGTTTCCAAGATAACTGTGTGAGATAGAAATATGAATACAACTGCAGGGTAAGAAAGTTCAGATTAGGTGTCTGACTTTCCAATGTCATACAACTATTGAAATAGGCAGGATTTTAATACATTTGAACTGCCTGTCTCCTAAGGCTAACTTATTTTCCATATATCATGCTAATTACTAAAAAAGGTGTGAGATTGACCTGTGGAAGTTTGACCTTTATGTAAGTGTAAAAGAAACAAGGCAGAGACTTGAATGTTCTCTAGCCCTGGCAAAAGATAGGAAACATAGATACAGTGACAGATCTACTCTGGCCCAGTAATTTCAAGTAGCACTATAATTTTAAAATACTAATAAACATTTATATTTGCTTTTGTTTCCTATTCACTAAGTCTTCTCCCAATCGTCTGGCTAAGGGGTGTGCAGAAGATGCTCTCTGCGATAAATTATTGTGTGTTTTGTGTGAATAGATGGAAGGACACATCAGAGATAATGCAATGTTTACTGCTTTGCTATTAGCACATTGGGCTGTCTTTATGGAGTGTAATATTCAAATCTATGCACCAGTGCTCTTTCAAATAGGGAATTTGCTTCCTATTTTTACTTAAAACTATCTTTTATTTTAATTAACAGGATTGCAATTTAGTCATCTATCTTTACAGCTAAGGGAGTTTTATAGGCTTATAATACTGTCAGATCTAGGGTATATAAGTAAGAAATAGAAAGACAATTTTAGGAAAAAAATGCATCTTTCTCCCTTACTCCTTTCCTCCCTCCCTCCCTCCCTCCCTCCCTTCCTTCCTTCCTTCCTTCTTTACTTCTCTCCTTCTTTCCATATGAAGAAACTGTTCTACAAGCTAGGACATTTATTGATGGTGTGTGATTTCACAAGCTGGATTCCATCCCAGAATTATCATTTAGATTCAGCCCCATCTGAAGCTTCATTCCAGGGTCATTACCCGAGGTCTCCCAGTGATGTATGCACATGTTATAATGGTAGGAGGAAGGATTTGTACATGCATCTGTGAATTAGAATCAGTGGTGTCCTGGTTTATCAACCAGCTATTCAGTAGGAGGTGTGGGACACAAAAAGTGGGTATGGGAAAGACATTGATTTCTAGTGCTTGCCAAATTCTGTGGTGTAAATACTCCCACCATGGCCAACCTCAAGGTTATTTTATCCCCATTACATTTCATTAGGGCCATATAAGTTGTTATAAGGGAGACAACCATAATAGGAACACGTATAGTTTAACATTAACTGATACTCGCTTCTGACTTGAGACTATGCAATTCAAATAGCAATTGGTTTGAATACCCTACTGTTGTTTCTTCTAAGAAATAATTTCCTTCTATTCTAAAGAGAAGATAGTAAACATTCATGACATACCTTAGGAGATATCCTTTTTTATTCTATCACTCACCTTATCATTAATGCTTTGTGCGAAACTAGATTTGAGAAAAGACCCAGGGATTCTACAGTTATTATATTATCTCCTGTTGGTTTGAAAATGAGAGGTTTATTTTGCTAATATGTTTTCCTGATTAAGAAATTGAGGCAGCAGGCTATTAAATGTTTTTCTCCAGGTGATACCATGGTAGACTGGAAATTTTCAACTTAAATAGTGGTAATTTCTTTGATCTGTTCACTGGCTATTTAAAAACAGGTTAAAATACAGATTTTTAATTTTTTATGGGTCTAAAACACAATTTCTCAAGGAATTATTTTACATATATATATGTATTTACATATATGTGTAAACATATATGTAAATACATATATATATGTATTTATTTAAGAAATATTATTTCAAGTACTGTTTAAATAGTGGAGATACAACAGTAAGCAAGACATCTACAAGAGACTTTCATTCGAAGATCTTACATTCATGAGATCAAATTCATACATAACAGAAATATCAATATTGATAAGTAGTATGCAAATTAATAAAATTGGATGATGTGGCCTTGAAATGACTAGATGACAATTTCAGATTGGGTATTTGAGACTGAAATGAATTTCAGGTCAAATCTGAATGACAAGAAAGGACTACCCATGACAAAAAGGGAGAGGGGAGGCAGAATATCAGGGATGGCAAACATCTAACATAATAACCCTAAGGCTGTCATGACTTCCTTTCTGTTTCTTGAATAGACCATAGATTGGAGGACAAAGGGTGAGGAGAAAGCTGGTATAAGATGATTTTGGAGAAGGAGGCAGGGCCAGATCATGGGGCTTTATAGCTTGGCTAGGGAGTTTGCATTTAATTTTAAATGCAACAGAACACACCTGAGGACGTTATGTTAGGAAGTAATGTGACTCGATTTAAATGTTTTAAATGTCGTCTAACTGCCGTGTGGAAAATATATTACGTGCAACAAAGATAGATGCCAGTTAGGAGACTTGGTAGGAGACTGTTACGGTAGCCCCGGTGGAAAGCGAGGTGACGCGGTGTTGGCTGGTGGTGGCGGAGGTGCAGAGGAGATTCTGAACATGTCCCGAAGGCAGAGGCGGGGCAGGATTTACTTAGGAAATGTGAAGGCATATGGTCTTCAAGCAAAGGAAATACAAAATTAAATGGCAACTTCAAAATTTTCAGCCTAAGTAACTGAGTAGATGATGTTGGCATTTACCGAGACGGGCAAGACTGAGAGACGAGCAGAATTGGAAAGCAAAATTATTAGTTCTATTTCGGCCATGTTCACATTTTGGGATGTCTACTTAATATAAGTGGAAAGGTCAAATGGGCAGTTTTCTGTACAGGTTTGCTCATGGGAGAAATTAGGAATGGAGATTAAATTTTGTGAGCCTATAACATATAGATAGTATTTAAAGCTAATAGTGTGTATGCGATCACCTAGAGAGTACTTAGAGTGTCTTATCTTAGTCAGCTTGGGCTGTCATAGCAAAGTACCAAGACTGGGTGGCTTAGATAACAGGAATTTATTTCTCACAGCTTTGGAGACTGGAAGCCCAAGATCAAGATGCCAGCAGGTTCAGTGTCTGGTGGGAGCTCTCTCCTTGGGTTTAGAAATCCACGTGAGGACATAAGAAAGCTGGGTCCTCACATGGCCTTTCCTTGATATACGTGGTTAAAAAAAGAGAGGTAGCAAGCTCTCTAATATCTTTCCTTATAAGGTCACTAATCCCATCATCAAAACCCACCCTCATGATGGGATTAGTGACCTTAACTGCCTCCCAAAAGCCCGTCTCCAAACACCATCGCATTGGATGTTAGGGCTTCAACATATGAATTTTGAGGAGACACAATTCAAGTCATAACAGACAGCAAAGAGAAAAGAGCCTGGGAGCACTCTAACATTTACAGATGAGCAGAGAGCAAGAAGCCAGCACAAGAAACTGAAAAGGAGCAAAAGTGAACCAGAAGAAAATCGAGGTGCACAGAGTGTGCCGTGTGGCAGAGGTTGTTAGGATGTTTGAAGAGAGCAAAGGTTGAAATAGTCATAAAGGAGTGAGAAATCAAACACAACAGAGAAGGGTAGTGTGGGGAGACAATTCTCCATGGATCTTCTGCATGTTTGCTCATTTTGCCGTCAGTGTCACTGACTCCTTTGCTTCAGGACTTTCCCCCCCACCCCCACCCCCCAAGTCTGTGTAGTAAACAGCCCTGGGAGATAGAAATGCTGTCTCTCCCTTAAGCAAAGGGCAGGTCTGTTTGCCATTTTGTACAATAAAGAGAATGTTTCCCTCTGGGGCCAAGGCCAGACAGGCTTACTACCCAATATAAAATATTCAGGTTTTCTAAATCCATAGTTCTTCTTCTAGAATACAATCTACTTGCATGTGCAGATGTCACCTGCCCAGTGACTATCGGAATTCAGGGAACTAATATGAATGCTGACACTCTGAGTACTGCTGTTGCTATAAAGTCCCTGGTCTCTGACCCCAAACTCTCACGTCTCCTGCCAGCATCCATGAAACAGTGGCAAGTTACCTTTGCAAGCAGGGGAGGATAATGTGTCAGATCTGTCGCAGTTCTTCAAAGGTGGTAGACAGTTTTGATTGTACACTTGAGATCTGTGGTTCTGGGGGTGTATTTTTCTACACCAATATTCAGTGATTCGGATGCAGGTGCAGGAAGATGGGTTTATGCCTTAAGGATTTAATGGAAGTGGTTTACTGCATGATCATATAGCTCCTTTTTGGGTACTGAGACTCCCTCACTACTGGGTTGTGCAGACCCAGGAAAAGCAGTATTTGAACAAAGCCAGGTAAAGTGCTAATAAGTGTGCCAGTATATTTAGATATTTCCAAGAGGCACTGAAATGATAAATATTTTATTTAATCATTTGTCACAATCAAATTATGTATTCTTATGCTTAGATGGCATAATTTATATTAAAAAATTAGGCCTTGTGTGATACCCTAGTATTAATAGTATTTGACAAAACCATAGACAATGAACTACATTTAATTAACAATAATAATTAATAACATATCATGCATTTTCAGGACATATAAGGAGATAATTACATTTTACAGAACCAGGTAATGTATCTCTGATTTATTAGGTTGAGAGTCAATAAACATGGTTTTTTTTACATGATTTGTATCGAGAATTTTTAATTAAATTGAGGAAGTTCCTTTCCCACTTGGTTACCAGTTTCTCTCTTTATAATAATAAGGATATTATCCCTATAGAGCAGTTGAGTAGGTGTTTGTCTGTAAAGTAATTTAGTGGAAATGATATTGTCTCCGTGGATGCCCACTTGCATGCACATATAATGTACTGAGGGATTCCAGGCGCTTGACAATCTGTTTCATCTACAGACAGTTGTGCGAAGAGAGAGCCCTGGGCAAATCCAGTTTCTAGTCCTAGGTTTTACCTCCATTCCTACACCTCCTCTTTCCATAAGAGCCCCTGAAGTACACAGGCATCCTCGTCTCTCAAGTTCAGGTTGGCTGTCACCATTTGGGTACCAGAAAAATTGCTTTTCCCGCCCTTTGAGAGGCTATTTTCTGCTTCAGGCCAGTAAGTATTCATCCAATTCCAGTCCGAATCTTCTCAGTCATTCCTAAGTGTATATTTTCTATATATTCCCTTTGCCAGGAGCAGCTTTATATTAAGATTCCAGTTTTCTGAGGTTCGCCAGCAAACCCAAATGTGTCCTGTCTTTTTTGAGATTCTTTTGATGTTGAAGGATTTAGAAGTAGACAGTAGAGGCTTTTAATATTGTGAAAGGATGTCCACTGTCCTTGTTGATGAGACAGAAGGGACAGTAACCTCCTGGAAAGCCCTCTTTCTCCAGAACCCTGCTTCTTTCCTCTTTACAAATTCAGCAACTATGCCTGACTTGGCAGAACCTAATGGCAGCTATACAGCACCACTTATAACAGTAGTAAGTGGATTTAAACTTCGGAGGCAATGTACCAATGGAACGCATATAATATATAATTGTTCCACTGAGGACAGACTGTGTCAGCGCTGTATGGTGGTCCTCACTTAAGCCCAACACCCAAGAAAGACAAACATTTGAAGCTCAGCGGGGAACACAAGCAAAGTATTTTTCTCATAAAATGCAAGTTTTAAGATTTCTTGTCAATGACAGGGTACCAATCAGAACCACTTTGTCCTTCTCCAGGCCTGAAATGGTGACTATGGCCCATTGGTGTGCACCGTTCTGCTGGCTCAGAACACAAGCAAGCTTCTGAGGCCATGCTTCGTAGGAGGCTTGAAACAGTTTTTAATACAAGGTGGTTGAACCCATATATATATTTTTTTATTTTCTTCCTTGAAACTCATCCCAGGCAGTTTTTCAAAAGAGAAAAATAGACTATTTTGCCTTTAGCATAGCATAAGAGAGTCCTTAATATTTTGACCTTAAGCAACCATTCTGACCATATCATTCCCCACCCACAACTCACTCAGTCTCCAGACATACCCATAGAACATAGATAACCCTCTCTCACAATTCTATGTATTAGTATAAAATGTTCCTCTGCTATGTCCATTTTCACCTGATGAAACTATATTTATTATTCAGGGTCCAGTGTAAATATATTGACTCCCATTTTCCCCTTCCAATTCCCAGTGTTTTGGCTGTCAGAATGAAGCTTTGGGGAAAAATCTGCTTAATTATTGATTAGATGACAGAGAATGGAATGGGAGAGAGAACCACTCAGCAATTTTTTCTTGCACAGTCATGAAACAAAGATGAAACGGAACTGATGTTTTATTTGACAAATCATAAATTATCATGAAACAAAATGAGATATTATGAACCTTTGTCCTTTGACAGAGTAATAAATGTTGAAAAGAAATATCACTGTTACATATATACAAAGTATAGAAATGTATGAGGCATGCTTTTTATAAAATGTAGAGGCCAGTTACAGTAGGCATGTTAATATGTTTATCAGTGTTTTTAGAAGTATACAAATGTGCACACTTAGCTTTAAAAGGTTTGCAAATAAGAAGATGAGAATACATATTTATACCATGTGGATAATGCATGATAAACTCTTGGCAACAAGAATCATATAGCTTCCTTTTGCGGGTATTAAGTATCTCTTGGAGTGGTTCCTAATTTACCCTGCCTCAGGTGACCACCTAAGGTTTGTAGCTAGGATGCATTGCACCAAGGGCTCTAGGATTCAGTAGCTATAAGTGTTATGGCCATGAATACAATAGGGTAATGATGTTCTTTCCCTGCATTGCACTCTGACTCAGCTGATAAGTGCCTCGGGGACCCAGGACCTATGGCTATTTCTATCAAGAAACATTTCCTTGCTCTAGAAAGGAATTACTTGAACACTACAATTCTGGAATTACTCTCAACAACACTGAAGGTCAGGGCAGTTCTTCATGTAGATAGATTTCTGTCAAATACTGAGACATCTATTTAATGTCAGGCAGTGGTGTAGTATTATTTGTTTTTCTTTATGTGGAGACTCAACTGGTACCCAGGGCCTCCTCTTCATTACTCATGTCTTTCTCATCTCCTGAAAATTCTCTCTCCTTTTTTCTAGCTAATCAAGTACTTTAAGGCACCACAAGTCTCATTACCTCCACCTCCACTGACCTCCTTTGATATTTTCAGCCTCACTTATCCTTTCTCTGAACTCAGTTAAAACTTATATTCTTATCTACTGCTTTGAACCCTTGAGTTTGCACCCATTTTCTTTTTCTCTCTCTCTCTCTCCCTCTCTCTCACTCTCTCTTTCTCTCTTTCTCTCTCTCTGTCTGTCTTTCCCTCTCTCTCTCTCCTTTTCTCTTCCTGTCTCTGTCTCTGTCTCTGTCTCTCTCTCTGTCTCTCTCTCTCTCTCTCTCTGTCTTTCCCTCTCTCTCTCTCCTTTTCTCTTCCCCCCTTTCCCCGTCCCCTACCTCCCCACTCCGGTTCCCTCATTCCCTCTGTCAATTATTTTATTCTGGTACTTGGTACTTATGAACACATTTTATTAGTATCCTAAACTCTTTCAAAACAAGAAATCTGTGTATTGCTTCTCATGTAATCCTTAAGAAACTTCACACAGGAATCAGAAATATATAGTGATGGATTGATTGATAAATAAGTAAAATAGTGACTTGATAAGGTCAGTGGGCCATTCTATGACATGGTCCAGGAATATGGTACCAAGGCAGCAACAAGCTGCCAAGGGAAGATAAAGCAATCATTGTGTATAACAGAGGAATTACGACTCAATACCTATTTTCCTCTAATTCTTTGGCCTCGGTTGCATCAACTATAGATATGTTAACAATAAATTAGTTAATAGTTTTCATTAAGAACTGCTAATACCTTCAGGAGACATAAGCTATGTTTGTTGTCTTTTATTTCTGAAGTGAAATTTTGGCCAGGGAAACTTTTTGTAATGGCCTCTTTTGATGGAATCCTTTATTCAGCCTATGTCTACAGATGTGATATTTGTCAGACGAGATAGTTGCTTGAGTTTAACATATATATAAAATATTATATAATGTTATATATAAAATATATGTGTTTATATATATATAAACACACATACATAAATGAATATACATCCATATATCCAAACTGTTCATAATCTTTCCACAAATCGCTGAATAACATTTGAAAAATTGACAATTGTCTCTTCTGTCTAAAGATCAACATAACATTTCATCTTTTCCATGGAGACTTGTGCCAAAAGCTCGCCTAGCTGGAGGTGTGCTCCACAACCGACAATAAGAAACTTTTATAACTCCACCTAATACAACTCATGGCTTTTCTAGTTTGAAAACAAAGGATGGCTGCTTGGTTTCCATGTCTAATGTTACCAATGCTGACAAAAAAATCTATTCAGGGAAGTTCCCACTGCTGGAGTTTTGCTAGTAATCCTCAGCTCTGTGGGAAGTCTTTGGACTCTGCTGCCATCCCTGAAACTGGCTGTCCTCTTCCATCAGTTTCCTGGGCAGGGGATCAAACCGACTATTAGGTATCTGTTTGCACTGCATGCAAACAAAATTTAATGTAGAGACTTACAGCTTTCTCATTCCTAAAGCCCCAGGAACCTCATCCTGCCTGACCCCAGGCATTCCGATAGGGGAATGGATATCCGGTGGGTCTGTTTGACCAGATCATCTTATATTGAAAGTTCAAATGACCATAGCCTGAGGATGATGAAATAGACTTGAATATGTATGTATTGTCCTGCTTTTTCAATATTTCTTGGTGTATAGGGCCAGCTGTCTGTCCTTGTGGTGTGAGGGCTGATAACACTGCTGTGTTAATCCTTAGATTTCCTAGGCTGTGTAATCTCCCTAAAGAGCCCATTCAGAGCACTAGGTTTGGAAAATCAATATTAAGCACGATCATTCCTCCTCTTATGGGTCATTGACCTTCACAGACTATAAATAGGCCAAATCTACAAGCATCAGATTTCTAAACACATATTTAGCAGGGAGAATTTCTCTTACCTAACTGAGAAATACTAGCTACTGGTCTGGAGAAAATCTGCCTAGAAAATTATAAGAGGCCAGAGGATTAAATGTTATTGAGAACCTCTTAGCATTTTTCCCTCCTATAGTATTGTAGCACAGAGCAAAAGAAAGCCCTGTTTTTTGCTTTCTGATTTTTTAAATTGTGCTTATAAATTATTCATTAGACCATTGAGATAATATGAGAATTTGGCCTCTGAGAAAAAAATAAATGTTTTTAAAATAGGGCTAACACATGTACAAATACAAAATTATATCAGGCATGTGTGTTAGAATATGGATCAGATTTCTAAGCGTGTATTTATGTCTGTCTTAGGCTTAAAACAAAGTTTCATATATGAAGTGTCATATACATATATATGAGAGAGAGAGTGTCTTAGTATGGCAACACGAAGCAAACCAAAGCCATGTTACTTTTTTTGTCATATAATTAAGGCCACAGACAGCATTAACTTACTATCACGCATAATGTGTAAACTTTCAGATGTTGGTCAGTACCTGGAGTCTACTGGTCCACCGTCCTCTAAGTTGCAGCCTCTGCCAGTTTTGGGGCTATGAAAGCCATGTGACTTGCCTGCTACTGCCTATGGTTGGGCAAATTACAGAGCAGATGGCTCATGTCTAGAGTCCAAGCTTCTGTGCATGGCTTTTTATGGGAGGAAATATTTCTCTGCTTTCAAAAGGAATTGGCTCTATGCTAAGTTCCTGGATTTTTTTGTACTAATAATGTATAGTATAAGAATAAATCAAATTTGATCCGGACTAAAACTCTCTTGATACTAGATTATCTGTAGTTAAATAGCTTGCACTAACAGCTAGAATAATGAAAGTTTACAAGAAATGCCCATTCTTCCCCAGATTATAAATTCATTGGGGGCAGGGCCCATATTTGCCCGGTTAACTGTTATTCCCCAGTATTTCCACTGTGCCTAACATATATCAGGGTCTCAGTACACCCTTGAGTTAAAGCGAATTGCAATGGCATGAACTGAGTTCTACACCAAATACTAGACAGACATGTTTCTCGGGGGACTTTTATGGGTCAATATAAGAACAAGGTGATGAAATGTGAGAAGCGGTTAGGGTGATTAGTTGACCCTGCTCACTGCCTGAAGCTTATACTCCACAGCATTTCATCCACCACTGTAGTTACCTTCTCTCTTGCAAAGTCAACAGATCACATCCATTGGAAACATGTCCGTGCACACATCCATGCACATGCATGCATTGGAAATTCTGCCGTTTTACTCCTTGGGAGCAGTTGGCACTTTGTTGAGAATCACTGTATTGGATCATCATCAGTGTGGAGTTGATCACACTGTATCACACTTTGCTATAGGAGGCTTTTTGAGTCTGTAAGCCTCCCTCCATCTGCCTGTCATTCCTGTGCATTTCTGGTTAGTGTCAATTTAACCTCCAATGAGGCCATCATCTGCTCTGTAAAGAGCCGAAGTGGGAAAGAACAAACAAACAAACAAAGCTAGAATCATGTGGCCAAGTTGGAACCTGCTAGAGAAGGTCAGCCATAACAGGCCAGTCAGCATGGAGACAGGGTGGCCCTTATCACACAAAGGCATCTGGTGACTGAGAGAGACAGAAAGGCAGGGCAGCAAGACAATGAGGATCTGCTGAAAGTGTCTTCAGTCATAAAGCCAAGGACAGACATTCTGAATGACAATGTAGGGGGTGGGGGGAAGAAGAAAAAAAAAATGATTGGGCCTAGAGTTGTCTTTTTTAGTTACAAATGGTGATCATTGCTAGTGAAATAACTGAGTGAAGAAAAGCTGTGTACAGTGTGTGTTTGTGAGTGTGTGCGTATGTGTGCGTGTGTGAGAGAGAGATACAGAGATACGGAGATACAGAGAAAGAGAGACCTGTGTGACTGTGTGTAACCCTAGGCTGAAATTCTTGTTTCATCATTCTGCCAAGGCAGAGGTTTATAGATTCCCATCTGTGTATTACTGCTTTACTCTGAAAGATGCTGCTGGTCTTATCTAACGTTTACTAGGCAAAAAGAGCTGCCATGCAGAAATTTCTTTTATTTACTCAGAAGGCTGAGTAAGGTACCATTCTTAAGATGTTACTGTTCCTTTGTTTGTTTATTTATTTTAGGTTTGGGTTTTCCTTTCTTTTTCCTGCAATTTGATTTTTAAATTTTGACCTGGGTTTTTCTTTATTTTTTTCTCCAGTGAATAACCCACAGATTAAATGGGTTCTAGGTGAAGTCCTGAGCCCACGCACTTCCAATGACATGGTACCAACACACTGAATATATTTTTTTAAACACCTACAGCACCCCGGTCTTCCTAGGTGGTCTCCCATCCAAGTACTAACCAGGCCTGACCCTACTTAGCTTCCGAGATCAGACGGGATCGAGCACATTCAGGGTGGCATGGCCATAGACAACACACTGAATGTTTGCTGCCCATTTTGAGCAGAGATTACATCTCTGGAAGTCCAGGGACCTGTAGGAGATCCATGTATAACCTCTATGAAATTATTTGCAAAACGACTTGCAAGTGTCTTTTTAGGTTTAGATGTCCATGAAAAGTTGAACAGTTTTCATTTGATCCTCAAAGAGCAATATGAACTCCGAAAAGGTCATATTGGCTGCTCCATTCAAAACAGAGGTCACAAATATCTAGCTTACCGGATGTCTTTTCTTTGGCTTATTTGTTTGGAATAGTTTTCAGCATTTAAAGTCATGAGATTAAGTCATGAGATTAAGTCATGAGATTTCCCGTAAAATAAATGCAATCGTATGCTTGTCTGGAAAAATCAGATCTGGCAACAGGACCCAGATTCCTGCCTAAAACTGAGTAAGAACTGCCCCCTCTAGATGGGGTGTTGTACTCCCCAGTCCCATAAAGTCTGCCACTCCTTATCTTTCTTATGGAACCAGTTCAGCTGTCTTCAAGTCTGCATTTCTCTCCTGATCCCTGTAAGCATTTGGAGGGGTGCTTTAGCAAAGTGGTTGAAGTCTTAAGCTCTAGAACCAGACTACATGATCCTAAATACTGGCTCTACCCATTGCTACCCTGTAAGTTTTGGGGGTTTTATAAACTCTCTTTGCCACTAAAATCTCAAAGATAAAACATATACAATAGGAGTACTTTCCTCATTGGATTGCTAAAAAGAACACAGGAGTTAATACATGTTAAATATTTAGAAGAATTCCCCAAATTCTTGATAAATGTCTACTACTATTTGAGCTGCACTAAAGGATTTGACAAGATGACCTCAAATCTACGGACCCATGGGTCTCCCACCCTGCACTGTTTTTTAGCACAGCTCTTTACTCTGTGTAGAAATCTAAAGTATATTTGAATAAATTATGAGCTGAACTCGTACTTTTTTCTCATAACTTTTAAATTCTATGCTATAAATTTATGTCCTAAATAATGTCTTCTAAGTATACAATAAATATTTATTGAATTAAATGGTAAGGATATAGAGGAAACTTGACTTTCGGCTAGGCTGAAATGGCTTAGCTCTGTACTGTCTTTTGATATGGGATTTTATCAAATCTTTGGAAACAGAAAAATCAAGTCAGTGTCTTATAGGTCTCTTCCTATAATTTCTCCCTTCTTTTCATTTTCTCCATCAAAGGAATATTAATTCTATCTCTAGTAAAGTGTTCTTGAAAACACTTGAGTTCACCAAGCTCAAATAGTTGTGGAATCTGGTTCATTCTACAATGAAATTAATTGTAAGCCCTCTTGGAGGCTTACACTCTTAGGGGCCAAGAGTTTGTCCAGAATGTTCTATACCACAACCCAGGCATCACAGGCTGGCTAAAAATGGCAATCTAGGAGCGACCCTTCAAGAGGTCCACTTAAATAAGTGAATTACACTTAAAAATGTTTCATGATCACAACAATTGAAAATAACATAATGATCACATCAGGCCTTTGGACTACCACTGGCTCTCTTTGCTTTTTTCCTTTCCTCAGCTCGGGTTTTTAAGTTTATTGCTAGCTTTTGATGCATGTGTGTATGTGCTCTTGAGACAGAATTTGAAGTTTGAGTGAGAGGTACTGCCCATGTTCTCATTTATTTCCATTATTCCATCTTCCATTTTTCTCCTCTGTTGGCGTGTAAGTAGTAGCAGAGCCAGGCTGCCAGTTGCATGTCTGACTGGGGTTTCAATAGCCTCACCTTCACGGAGACACTTGACTTAGCCAACCAAGTGGAAAAATCCAAGGGCTTAGACATAACCAAATTCAACCAAAGGCTCAATCTCTCCTTCTTCCCTACTTTTTTGTTGTATCTAATGACTGGCCCAGAGAGGGACAAGGAGAGACTTTCCAGAAAAAGAGTTTAAAAAAAATCAAAAGGGAACAAATTGCTTTCTTATTTTCTGGGATACTTGAACCAGAACCTACTGATTATTTACTTCTAATATTCTGTGCCTTAATAGATAAATGTCATTCTTAGACGCTTAATTATTTTTTTCAAAATAAAGAAGACATTCTTATAAACAGATAAGAATTACATTTTCCATAAATACATATTGACACAATTCTAATTAATCTTGAATCTAAGTTTTTGTTCCCCAAGTCCAATACTTAGTCCAAAACATATGACTTTTCCTATATGCCTGCAAGGCTGCCATAAATGATTGTACTGTATGTATACTGAACATAGTACACAGCTAAAGGCTCAAATCAGCAAGTGCCCCATTTATTAAAAATTAGTTCCACGCACGGGACTGTGTCCACCCTAGAGGGGGTACCTTCTCTAATTCCCATAAAGAGAAGGTATAAAAATAATGGAATAACCTGATTTTAGAACATGAGTAGACACTAACATCATAAAAGTCTGCCTCCTATGCATGGCGTTAAGGTGTTTACTATAATCAACAACTTTGGGGATAAAGACAATGACTCCCCTAAAATTCAGCAAATTCCCTGCAGGCTTTGGAAAGTTGGAGCATAACCTCTGGTCATTGGGATTCTTTGAGAAGGGATGCAAATCATAAGGCAACAAACACTCTTTTAGTGACTATAGTTTTTATGGGGGTCAATATGCTGCTGCCAAACTCTAATGTAATCTCATTTGTGTCAGCCAGAATAGAAGAAGCTGAATTCTCTCATAATTTCTTGGGTAGAGTCTAATCACATGGAAATTTTAGGTGCATAACAAGACATGCGAAAAGCAGGAAATCTTTTTGCTCAGTGCCTCTGGAGCAAAGCGTAAAGTCAAGAACCTGAATGTTGTTCACCAGGACTCTTGTGTATTTAACTAGGAATAGGAACCTCTAACTATATGGGAGCTTTTTCTCATGGGTTCCTTTAGGTCCTCCTAAAAGATCTGTGAGAAAAGTGGTAAAATGTTTATTAATTGGAACTGAAGCATAACTTCTTACTAACTAGTTTGATGGTTTTACTTCCCTTAGGAAAAATGTAGACCTTTACAAAACTACTCAAATGAGGATTAATTTCAAAGTATATCATGGAATCAGGTTTAGGCTCCTGGATCCTCCTTATCTACATAAATATGATAAACCCAAGGCATATCAAGGATCCTTAATCAATTCGGAATGATAAACCCAAGGCATATTAAGGATCCTTAACCAATTTAAAATTTTTTTATTTCATTCCTTATGCTGAATTTCCTGTCAGCAATACAGACCTATATATGTTAGAAAGAAAAATCCCATTCCTTGAGCCTTAATTGTTTGGCATCACTAGCAGAGAACTGATAAAATCATGTTTAAGCTTCATGATTTGGTGGAAACAATTTTTTTTAAAGAAAGTTTTGTCGTTGCTAATCTTAGCATACATTTGTTTTCTGAAAAAGGTGTCATTTGCCATTTCTTCCACCTATTTGTTGTAGCCAAGCTTTTAAGATGTGGAATAACTTTTAATTTCTACAAAAAGCTGGCTGGGAAAAGAAGAACATCATAAAAATATGTGGCAAAGAAAGGGCGAGGGAATCCTATATTGAGAGATTATCATGAGAATTTAATAAGATAATTACATGCCTAGCAAGATGTGTGGTGTATAGAGAAGTAGTAAACATTAATTTCCTTCTCTCCCTCTATAGTTCACCTCCAGACCCTTTCTTCTTTTTCCTGCCAAGCATTTTGGCAGGAGCATAGTGGATGAGACATATAGATTGGTTCCCAAAGAAAGGAAACCTGTGGTCTCATGAGTACCAGAGTCCAGCCAATTCCAGTCACTGCTGTCTCCTTTAGAACAATCCCCTTGTTAAGCTTGCAGAGTGCTCCAGAAGGGCTCTGCCTCTGGGCACATTATCTTCTTTGGTGAAAAGCCTGTGTTCATAGGCGCTATACTGGGGTGAGGGGAACGTATTAGGAAAGTAGAATTGTGACACTCATGGGCTACATTTATTCCATGTGTTTTGTGCAGAATTTGAATCTCATTTGAGGAAGTGTCTAAATTGTTTTGAACATTCTAAAGTGGTTGGCAGGCTGTGTGCTACATTGTGAGTTGCAGATGTTAGACGTAAGATGTATTCTCCCATCATCTCACCTTTCTGTGGCTGACTCTTCCCACATCAAAACTAACATGTGCTGTCAGCTTCATTTCTTTGGGGCTCTGAATGTGATCAATTTGGTAAATCACTCCACTCTGCCAATGGTTTTAATGTGCTTGTTATCATAAAAAGGAATATTTTGTGTTTTAAAAAGAGAATTTTAGTTTTGTAACATTTTAGCCCCAAGGTATAAATTTCTTGATAGAGGTTTCAGTGCAAAGACCCAGAAGGAGAGAAATCTTTGATGGAGGACTTTCAGAGTTGTCTCTTAAACATCATTCCACTTGGCCCTTTGTTAAAGGAATGTCAACACGCCTGGGTTATTTCTTCTTAACCCTCAGTAGTGGGAGTATGACCTAAGACGAGCTATTTGTGAAGAGTTTGGACTTTTGGTTTTGTTTGACTTTTTGGCTTTTTAAGAGATAATTCTTAAAAATTATAAACTAAGCAAAGCAAGCATTGTGCCAATAGAAAATCGAATTTTCTCTCCAGCTTCACTACTCTAGGTGTGTGATGTCATGTAAGTTATTTAACCTCTCTGAATATCCATCACCTATTCTATTTTTCAGTGGGCATTTTAAAAGGAAATTTTTAAAAGATCAGGTACCCGGGGTTGGCAAGAGTAGAATAATAGAAGGGCACTCTCCTGTTCTGTTGATGTGAACTTTCATTGGTGCAGCTTTTATGGAGGACAACTTGACAGTGTCCATCAGAATGGATATTGTGATACCCTCTGGCCATGGAATTTCCCCTTCCTGGATAAATGTAAAACCAAATGTCTTTATAAAGATGTTCACTGTAGTCTTGTTGAAAATTTTGAAAAACTTGGAAACAACCAAAAATGTTTGTCAATAAAGAAATAGTTAACTAAATTACACATAAAAATTATACATATAATGAAATACTATATTAATGAATAAAAAGCATCATTAATGAGTGCTCCCTCCCAAATAAATACCCCACCAGCCGATCCTATTATATATGGCAAAAACCATAAATCATCTCTCTCCCATAATTCTCTTCTCCCATATCTAATCTATCATGAAACCTCTAAATACCAAATATCTTTCAAATCATCTACATTCCTCCAACTCCACCAATATTCCCAGATCCAAGTTTGGTATTTAATTAATGCTTTTTAAATGAACATGGAGTATGATCACATTTGTAACACATCTATCTACACATATGTGTCAAGAAATGGTGCCTGGGGAGTGTTCACCAAACTGCTAACTGTGGTTTACTGTTAGGTAGTGGAATTCAACATTATTTTTATTTTTAAATTTGAATTTCTCTGTATTGTTTGAGAAATTTTTAAATAATACTATGTAATTTACTCCCTTCCAAAAAGAAATACACTACTATAAAGTAGTGATAATAACAATTAACTCACTTTTTTTTTTCTGTATAAACATAATATTCAAATAAACTAGTACATATGAAAGTCTTTTGTAATATTAAAACAAAGTTATTGTTTGGGTTATTGAGAGACAAAATAGTAGTCGTCGTAGTAGTAACAACAACAATAATACTAACAATAATAATAATTAATAATCATCATAATAATAATAAAATAGCCGCTAAAATATCTTGAATACATATACCTAGTATTTTGAGAGCATTAATGCATTTAAACCTCACAACAAGCCTATAACATTATTAATATTCCATTTTGGAGGTGAGGAAACTGAGGCAGAGCTAAATTAAGTAATTTACCCTGGCAGATATAATAGCAAAGAGAATGGAGCCAGGATTTGAACCCAAATAGTCAGGAGCCAGAGCCTGAGCACTAACTACTGTGCAATAATCAGAACATATTGAGGAAGTAGCAGAGGTAGAACTTAGCTCCAAATATCAGACTCTCTCCACTATGAAGCTCCTAAAAGAAACTTTTGTACAGATTACTTTACCGCCTCTGCTGATTTAGAAAAGTTTTTAGGTACTGCTAAATGATTCTGGGACACCACGCCATGTGACCAGTGTTGGAAATAGTGTAAATGATTATGCATTTTAATATCATAGGGTATGACATGGAGGGAGGAGAGTGGAGAGGAACTAATATTTGGGAAACATTTATCCTCTAGCCACTATATGGATTCCATTTCATTGACTCCTCACAACTCTCCAAGAAGTAAGAGTTAGTATTTTCAATTGTTTTCAACTTATAGTCATAGATAAAGAAACCAGATGTGGATTTATCAAGGCAGAATAAGATACTGCGGCCACTATGTGGCAGGGACTTCATTTAATTATCTCAAGTCCCCCCAAAAGTAAAACAGTTTTCTGTGGTTGGTGGCAATAGCTTCAGAGAAGACACTTCCCTAGATCTCAATGTCCCAACTTGAAAAGTGGAGTTTGACCATATATTTTGTCTACCAGGTTTGACATAAAAAACCTGATGAATGGTTGTAAGCTCTTTGGAAACAAAATGCAAAGGGAATACTAAGTAAAAGGACTGATCAATATTGAGTTCCGCTTTGAAATTCTTTCATCTGCTAATGCTGGTTTTCTTGGCAGTACCAGCAAGATCTGGAATTTTTTAAGAAATCATTCTTATATATGTACTGACTGAGTTTATTAAGATGCTTTATTACCATATCCACTTGCTTATAAGAAGCCGTCCATATATGTCAAATATAAGTCTCAAAAGACAATCAAATAAATGAAAATAATGCAAAGCAACAGAGGCTGCACTGCATTTACAAACTGCATTTTTATTTGCTTTTATGTACCCAAAGGAAAGAGCAAAAGGTTGAAAGCCTTCTGGAGCAATAAATGCCACATTTTACTTTATGAATATCTCCCGCTGAGAGTAAATGTGGCAGAGGAAGAGGAACCCTGGCCCTGTTGCCTCCTTACTGTGTCAGTGCCTTTGAGGTTATACGGGGCCTAGACCTTCACTTTTAGCCCATGTTCAAATAAAAGTGTGGATAAAAAAGTGTTCAATTTCCATATTTATCACAAATTATCCTCTAACTTGTTTCTTGGTGGCCAAAACCAAGACAAAGAAAAGAGAACAGTTTACAAATGTTTAGTTTAAGATTCAAGTATTTATCAACCTAATACCAACATTGACAGCAACAAAGAAGATGGGACCCATTGTATTATCTTTGTCATCTTTTCAGGTGTAAACCAGAATGGTGTCCAGAAAAAAGGAGAGAAAAAAAATTAATTGGAGATTTCTTAGCTAAGGAGTATCTATATGAAATGGAGTACACAGAAAATTATATATATATATATATCTAACAGGAGCTGCACAAGAACCCAGGTACCTAGGACAAAATGACATGTTTGTAGCTTTAGGGAGATTTCTAAGAATTAGAGGTTGAAGAATATTATTTCTTGACACATCTGGATGTCACCTGGATGGAAGGCCTGGAAAAAGTCTGAGAGAAAAGCCAAGACAAAGCAAAAAGGCCTAAACAGAAAAGCTAAGCATCAGGCTCTCATCTGGACAAAAATAAAACTCATAGAAATAAATGAAATAAAATAACCTCCCAGATAAAAGTCAAATGCAGGTCAGTCTCAGGAAAGCAAGTCTGAGGTGGAGGTGGGATGGCCTCAGGTATAGATTAGAGCTGTACTGAAGTCAGGCCAGAGGAAGCCACCAGAGCCCAACAAGTTAGATCTTAGGAAATATGACGTCAAGGAAAAACGTGAGCAGTGGACAGGAAAATCCATGAGGATCAGAAACCTTAGTTGTTGGTACTTGCTAGAGAAGTAGGCAAAAAATGAAAGGGAGAGAGCCAGATGAAGCAGCTGGAATCAAGAATCTGGGCAAGAGGACCTGGCAACAGCCTATATGAGCTGAAAGAACAGGGGCAGATTAGCTGCCAAACTTTTCCTTCAGGCCCCAAACTTGAATATTGCACCTGTGAGGCCCAGTGCCTTTGGGTAATAGTCATAGAATTTCAGTCTTGGAAGGGATTTAAGAGATCATCAGTTAAGACTTTCTGTATGCCTCAAGCCCTCCACAGTATTTCCAGTGAGGAAACCAGAAGCATTTAACGGGAGTAGAGAAGGAGGGAGAGAAATGCAAATTTCTAACCCAGTCTATAAATGTCTTATCAGTGAGCTAGGCTAACTGAAGCAAAATTTAAAAATAAGACTCTAATTATTTGTAATTTAGCTATTTATTTTGTATGCAGAGAACTCCACAGCTGTATTCGAATAACTTTTTGCACTATAATAATTGTAACTGTTCATGTAGTGTTCAGATATGCCATCAGAAAGAAATATTGCTGAATAAGGAAAAAGGAAATGCCGTTTTCTCAAAGTCATGGTCCTTACAGGGAGGTAGCTCTTCACGCTGGGTGCTGGTGATAGAGATTTATAATCTATTCAGAATGCTTGTGACCCTTCTTTTCGAAGAAATGCTGATGTCTTTGTCACATATTCCAAATTTAACTTTTATTTTTAAAGATAAGTTAATGGATAAAAGAAACACGTTTTAAAAAAGACTTAGAACCTGGTTTTAGTCAGATGTAAGTACTCTGTTTCAAGGACATCTAATTCATACTCATAACTCATATAATGCAGGGAATGATCAATGAATATGAGATAATTTCTCATAAGAGTTCTTTAAATAATAGACTCCTTTGTTGCATGTAGTGCACACATCGATTCATACAGAATTATTTCAAGCTATATAGTCAGTCTCCAATTTATGAGAAAATATTATGTTTCACAAGCTGGTTTTAAGTGAGTTGTTTATAATCCAGAAGCATCTTTCTCAAAGAGTGAGTGTTGAATGGATTAAATCCTCAGGTCAGCCCACAATAACCCCTTACATTAATTAACCTATGGGGCAAGTTTGCTTATCTACTTTTAGATCAAACATTTTTTTAATCAGATAAAAAGCTATGAATCCCATGTCTAAATAAATTCACCTGCTATGACACATATACATCTGCACATAAAAATTGACATGTCAATTTGAAGGGATGTAGGAACCCATTCTAATGTATCCAAGTTAAGAAACTCAAAGGTAAAGAATAATAATAACTATATATAACAATAATTTTTTGAGACAAGACATACCGTATTTCGATTTCAGGTGCTTAATAGGAGAGGGGATTCTCTATCCCCCATGTGGCTAAGAGCGAGAGCCAGAGGTTTTTTTCTAATTCTAAAAAATCAACAGAATTTACAGTGTGGCAGAAGTGCTTTTTTTCAAATGTTAGTCCCAACAAGAACCAGCTTGCTTTCTAATCAAATGCCTCAACTAGTTGTTTTTCAACCAGGGTTCTCTCTCGTCATCCATTGGGGAAGAACTTCTTTTCTGCTCTTCAGAATAAATGAATAATTCTGTTAGCAACAATAAGAAACCAATGAGGTATAAAGCAGTTCCGGTACTTTTTCTTTTCTCTTTTCTTAGAGTCTGTGGTGAAAGGGGGGAAGTGCAGAAAATCGCTAACACTGAGTACACAAAGGTCTGAAGTAAGGCTCAAGTGAGGCTGGGAGTTTGGGGTCAGAGGCAGCGGCAGAAGAGATGTAGAGGCCTAGAAGGAAGGAGGCAAGAGGCAAGGAGGGGTAGGAGACCACGCAGGGACCAGCTCACAGCCAGCTCCAGACATAGAGGAAGAAGAAGCAACCCCAGGATGTACATATCCTTTATGTTTCACCTCTCTCCTCGCTGCTGAGAGCCCTCCCACTTCTGTTCTGCTGTAGACTGATTCTGATAGAGAGAAGGAAGGCTGAGTACAGAAAAGAAGGAGAAAAAGAAAAAGGTAGATAGCAAGTTGCACTATTGAGGAGGAAAATGAGAGAAAAACAGGTTCCTGCCTTCATGGTCTACCAGCTGAATTCACTTACTATTCATAATTCAAGTATAATAAAGTATGTGTTAGGTATATGCCAACCAGAAATTCCCTAAATGTCTCTCGTTAACAGCAAAGTATTGCATACTTGTTGCTTTTTAAGTCAAGAATTCCATTGAAAAGCTGTAGAAGAATCTTACTTGGATCTGAATTTCCATGCATTTCTAATCTCTCAGAGAGCCTTAAGTTTGGAAAACTTTAGAATTCATGGTTACACTAGGGAAGAAAGTATAGTATTCTTCGTTGGATATAAAAAGAAATCTAAGCACAGAAAACAGAAGACCATTGGAAGTCTAAAAAGTGGGATGAGAAGACTTATTAACAGTTTAGTTCTAGAGATCAAATAACCACTCTGGCTGCTAAACTCCCTTCTAAGTCAGCGAGAGAAACTCTGTGCTTCAATCCAGGTGTTGGGACCAAGTCCTACCAAACATATATGCTTTTGAGCAAACAAGAAGCATGTTCTTTGTTGAAGTTTTGTTCACCTGAAACTCTTCTCTTGTTCTTTCTTGGCTGCTTTATCTTTCTGACGAGGAAAACGAGAGTCTGTATAATTTAGAGTGCTCAATTAGCAAACCGTGGCAGAATCAAGACTTCCAAATAGATCAACTAGCTCTGAACCACATGCCCTATCTCTAAGCCATACTAAGGAAGGCAATGCAACTCTGCAATCTTTCTCTCTCTGTCTCTCTCTCCTTTCCATTCCTCTTCTGCTTTTCCCCTTTCCCTCCTCTTTGATTTACTTCTCCCTTTGTCTTCCTCATCCCTGCCCCTTTCCTTCCTCCTCTTCTCCCTGCAGTGATGTTAGTAATACTTGATAGTATTCATAGGTTTCCCCCTTTCTTCTCTCCCCTCCCCATCCTTCCTACCTTCTACCCTTTCTTCCCTCCCTCTTTCTTTCTTCCACTCTTTCTTCTTTACTTCCCTTTTTCCTTCTTTCCTCTGCAAGGTCTTCTTACAAGTTTCTACCCGTTTTCTTATATAAAGCAATTTTGAATTCTAGCCATCTGTTAATATAAGGCAGTGAAAAATGTTGAAGCCACATCAAATTCCACTTGCTCTGCCAGTTAAAAATACAGATGCTTCCTGTTTTATGCTTTCCTCTCACTTTCTCTGGAGTTTAAACATGAAAATATGTTCAATGATAAAAACCAGCACATATCCACTTTCATCAGGAAACATATTCCAAACAATGAAAGGTAGGGTTATTTTCCCAAGTCCAGGCAGGGTATTTAGATGTTGAGGGAATCATACATAGAACCATAATTTATAGAACAAGAACATAATTATTCACAACTATCACATTTTATTGATGAAGAAATTGAGATCTCAGGGAATTGTCATAATCGTTCTCACATGTGCCGCTCATAGACTTGCCAAAGTTCACATCAGCTTACATTTTTACCCGACATAGTTGGGCCTCAATTGCTCCATAATATTTTTTTTTTCTATCCACCACTTTCAGAAAGAATTCTTTTGGCTACTGGGAGAGGCCAAATCGTGGAGCAATGGAGCATTAGCTTGAAACTCAGTGAATGTGCTGGAGTGAAAAAAAACAATGCAGGACTGAGAGTCAAGACACCTGGGTTCTAGTTACAACTCTGTTAATAACTAACTACCTGTCAGACCTGAACACAGATTTCTACTCTTGCTCCATAAAGGGGCTAGGTCAAATGCTTTCTAAATTTCCTTCCAGCTCTTTGAATCTTGATTTTTTTTTCCTTCACTTTGCTGCTGACTCAGACCATATATCCTTAGCCAAGTTATTAACTGCCATAAATCTCAATTTTTCCAAGTGCAAAGGGAGAAGGACACATTCTCATATTTTCCTTGCGCGTAGATACTAAATGGTTTTGTGTTAGGTATTTTCTAAGTCACTAGAGCTAGAAAAGGACAATAGATGTGCCACTGGGCAATACTCCTGGCTCTGGTTGCTGTATAAAACACTGTAGTGACCATGAGTTCTCAGTCCTGTTTGCTTCCATTATATCTTCTAATGTAAGTTGTTATAACTCTGATTTCACTAGAGAATGGCATGTTATTTGTCACTTTGTTCTCCTCTCCCATTGTATCTGGTCCTATTCTAGTATTTCATGTCTCAATGACTATCTCCTTACCAATTTTACAAATGCAAGATAGAAAATTTCTCACCGTTTTTATATTTCTTACTTCTATATCCAGTGATCCACCAAGTTCTTATTGATTGTTTTCCTCATGTTCAAATTTATCTACTTCTCTTTCTCTCTTCCTTTATATCCTAGTCCAAGCTACCATTACTTCTCACCTGAACTACTCTATTCCATACAGAAGTCAAAACAATTATTTCAAGTTGCAGACATGACCCTATTACCCCACAACCTAAGCTCCCAAGGCCTTTCCATTGTTCTTAGTACAAAGACCAAAATATTTACCAAGACCTACCCAGCAGGCAGTTCCTGGCCCTCACCTCTGTGCCTAGTCTCCTAGGACATCATCCTAATCCACCATTTTCCTTAACTCCTCCCCCTTGCCATCCTGTCTATAGAGACATAGTCTTTGCTGCTCCCTGTGGTTAGAGTGCTCCAGCTAACAGCCACCTAGTTAACTCTTATCCTCATATCCTCTGGGTTCACATTAATGGCCACATTCTCAAAGAAGCCTTCTCTAATCTCCCTAAGTCAGCGCCTTTTATCTTATATCCTCATTGGGCTCTGTAGCCTTGTTTTTATTGCACTCATCATAGTTATAATTTTACCTTTGCTCATGTTGTGCTTTTAAAATCATTTTTGAATGGCTTCTCCCTTAGTAGATTGTAGGTTCTATGACATCATGTCTATATTTCTGTCACCATCGTAATCCCAGTGCCTAACACAGTATTTGACATGTAGTAGGTACACACTAAAATGTTGGGGAATAAATGAGTAAATCAATGAATGAAAAGAAGGAAGTCCCTGAGTTTAGGGACTATATCCTTATTCCTTGACACACAGGTTTGGAAATATAGAAGATAATTGATAAATTAATGTTAAAAGAATAAAGCCCATGAGCACACTGAGCTAGAAAGTTCAGAAAAAATTTTTTAAAATATTAAGGTATGGAGTTAATGTTTTTAAGGAGCAATGCTGTTAAATATAAAATAACTATCCATCAATATAGCCTCCAACCAAGACCCAATATCCTACAAAAATAAATATTTCAAATGTCAAATTATAACTCCCTTTCTTTACATGTATAAGGAAAAAAATACTAAGGCAAACTATAAGTGCCATAAATTCAAATAAGAGAGAAACCAATAAAATCTAGAGTCATAAGGAGATGCTCCCAAGAAACTCACTTGAACTGTGCTTTGACAGGTAATTATAGTTTGAATGGGAGAGAGAG
>NW_011888789.1:7551636-7556142 GCF_000151845.1 Pteropus vampyrus
GAATGGCATGTTATTTGTCACTTTGTTCTCCTCTCCCATTGTATCTGGTCCTATTCTAGTATTTCATGTCTCAATGACTATCTCCTTACCAATTTTACAAATGCAAGATAGAAAATTTCTCACCGTTTTTATATTTCTTACTTCTATATCCAGTGATCCACCAAGTTCTTATTGATTGTTTTCCTCATGTTCAAATTTATCTACTTCTCTTTCTCTCTTCCTTTATATCCTAGTCCAAGCTACCATTACTTCTCACCTGAACTACTCTATTCCATACAGAAGTCAAAACAATTATTTCAAGTTGCAGACATGACCCTATTACCCCACAACCTAAGCTCCCAAGGCCTTTCCATTGTTCTTAGTACAAAGACCAAAATATTTACCAAGACCTACCCAGCAGGCAGTTCCTGGCCCTCACCTCTGTGCCTAGTCTCCTAGGACATCATCCTAATCCACCATTTTCCTTAACTCCTCCCCCTTGCCATCCTGTCTATAGAGACATAGTCTTTGCTGCTCCCTGTGGTTAGAGTGCTCCAGCTAACAGCCACCTAGTTAACTCTTATCCTCATATCCTCTGGGTTCACATTAATGGCCACATTCTCAAAGAAGCCTTCTCTAATCTCCCTAAGTCAGCGCCTTTTATCTTATATCCTCATTGGGCTCTGTAGCCTTGTTTTTATTGCACTCATCATAGTTATAATTTTACCTTTGCTCATGTTGTGCTTTTAAAATCATTTTTGAATGGCTTCTCCCTTAGTAGATTGTAGGTTCTATGACATCATGTCTATATTTCTGTCACCATCGTAATCCCAGTGCCTAACACAGTATTTGACATGTAGTAGGTACACACTAAAATGTTGGGGAATAAATGAGTAAATCAATGAATGAAAAGAAGGAAGTCCCTGAGTTTAGGGACTATATCCTTATTCCTTGACACACAGGTTTGGAAATATAGAAGATAATTGATAAATTAATGTTAAAAGAATAAAGCCCATGAGCACACTGAGCTAGAAAGTTCAGAAAAAATTTTTTAAAATATTAAGGTATGGAGTTAATGTTTTTAAGGAGCAATGCTGTTAAATATAAAATAACTATCCATCAATATAGCCTCCAACCAAGACCCAATATCCTACAAAAATAAATATTTCAAATGTCAAATTATAACTCCCTTTCTTTACATGTATAAGGAAAAAAATACTAAGGCAAACTATAAGTGCCATAAATTCAAATAAGAGAGAAACCAATAAAATCTAGAGTCATAAGGAGATGCTCCCAAGAAACTCACTTGAACTGTGCTTTGACAGGTAATTATAGTTTGAATGGGAGAGAGAGAGTGTATATGGCTTGTTTCTTAAAGATCTGCTTTGGTGATAATTCTCCATTTTCTCTGCCTCACTCATTCTCTACCTGGCTCCCCCAAACTGTCCTGGGATACTGGCATCTATGGACCACATCAACAGGACTCCTTTGCCCTCTGCCTTCTAGTTGGGTTTTTCTGAAGAGAGGCACTGGTAGGAATTTGTAGGGTGGAAGGAGAAAGTCACAGGCATTCATTTCCCCACAAACCCTCCTTGCCTGGCCATGGTCGGCAGTAGCTAATTCCTCTTCTGAATGCCACAGCTCTGTTTGATGTCCCCTTTTAACTAATAGCTAAAGTTTTTAGTCGGTTGCCCCTTCCGATCTAGAAGCAATAATCACTTTCTGATATTCTAACCCCCAGAACACACATAAACTCTTTATGTATCTATTATGAGAGTGTCACGTGCTTCCTGCCAAGAATGAAAGAATGGGATTACAAAAAGGTAAAGAAATCGTCAGCTCATCAATGGGAATTTTCTCAAACAAAATGTAGTTGTATTTTCTCCTTTATTTGGTTCCGATGATATGTACACTTCACCTCAAAACAGATCACAAAGCAGGAGTCACTTTAAACTGGTTATCACAAGCTAGACAGCAGAATTAAACTTGTTTCTCTAAGTAAAATAGAATAAATTGGGTCAATAGAAAATAGAACACATTTTCCCCCAACCCCCATACAAAACACTGAATGGATCTAGAAAGAAAATAAGCCTGTAAGAGATAAGCCTCTACCATTACTCCCCTCTCTAGGTATACATATACAAACATTCCAGTTTTTCCTAACATAACAGATTTGAGAAAGAGGACAGGTTAGACCTGCTAGAGTGGTTGGGAGGTAAGGGTGGGGATAAAGAGGAGAAATTAGGGTACCAGGGTTTAAACTCGGCGGGAGGGGAAGACTTCTCTGTCACATTCATCCTGATTGTCATATCCATCCATTCATCCAAGAGAAACTGCCCTAGATACCCTCCTCTTCCTGCGTAGGAGTTTTGGTAGGGGTCAGTATTACCTAGCCATGGCCCAGAGAGAGCCATCGCCACTTCTTCTGCCATTAGTCACATCTTCTGTGAGGATGAGAATGCCCAGTTCATCTAACTGATCATCACATCGACCACATCTACATAGTTCTCTTGCCCTCTGTCTTCAAGATGTGTTTCCCCAAAGAGAGGCACTGGCAGAAATTTGAATGGTGGAAGGAGAGAGTCTCAGGCATTCATTGGCATCAGTAGTAGCAAAACCAGCAGCTTAAGTCAGAATTGTGTGAAACTATAAACTTTGTTTCACTTCTAAAGTACACTGATTATTGAAAAAACAAAAGGCTTTATGTGTCAACTGGGAATAGAATTATTTCCTCTAAAATTATTCCTAGTATTTTTCAAATAAAGAAACAGTTGGTTGATGAAAAATATAGAATATGTGTGATAATTAGAATAATCAAATACATTACATAATGTCCTTTGCCGAAAAGGCTTACCTTATTATAATGGTTAGGAGGTAAATTAATGAATAATCTGTTACATTTTTCCTAGTAATCAAAATGGAATGAATCACTCTATATTACAATTATGATTCAAATAATGTATATTTTTGGAGACCAACTTTTTCATCATGTGATAAAATATAATGTGGTAATAGGAGAGCCATGATTTGGCTACAGATTAGATTCTCTGAGTTGAGCTAGCACAAGAGTAGAATTCATTTTATCTACTGACTTATTAAACATCCAAACAAGTATCTTGGGGCAGATAAATATGTATTCGAGTCTGGCATGGGAAGAGAGCATGTTTCTTCCCCTGTGAGGCAACTTGTGAGAGCCAGTGTAGAGGGAGAGTGGAATAATGAAGGGCGGTCTGGGAAAATTCTGAAGGCAAAGCACAGATACCCACAGAAGCTGTTATGCAGGCCACTGCTCACCTTTGTGGGCATGCTGGGTTCATTTAACAGGACTAAGGATAAAGGGGACCAATTTAAATATGAAGATGAAGGATAATAAAAATAGCTATTATTCGGTGAACATTTGTCATATAACCAGGAACTATGCTCTATTTCTTGAGAAATAATTCACATTTATTCTCACAACCACTCATGAAGAAAATTATCATTGTTTTTCTCATTCTTCAGATGAGGAAAATGAGAGGCAATGATATTAAGAAACATGATCAAGGTCATACTAGCAGTCACAGTGAGGGTGGGCTTTGAACTCAGCCGGACTCTAGAGCCCATGCCCTTAACCATCAAGTGAAACAAGACATCACATTCTGAATGTCTATATATGTATGTACACACAATCAGACATTCAGAGGCAGCAGGCCCTAAGTCTGGGTTGGTGCTAAAGCCAAAGAACTTATAGACACCTCCTTTATGAGCAAGAGATTTTAATATTGTCAGATTTGGGTCGTAATTAAGTTTCTTTGTCCTTATTAAAATGTATTAAAACTAGATTAAAACACATGAGACATTTTACGGGTTTTATAGAACATCTCCATTTACAAACACTACTACAGTTAGGTGTATTCTTATCTTTCTTTTGAGTGGCGATTTCTAAAGTCCTTTAGAAAAGCCTTTTTATAAAAAAAAAATAATTCAACTTTATTTATGGACTTGAACACTTATATTTTAGTATATTAATGCCTTGTGTTTTAAGGGTGTTCCTGACTCACCTTGAAAAATGATATGTTAGATGACACTCACTTTACAGATGAGGAAAGTTGTGGCTGCAAGTGATAAAGCCTAAAACATAGTCAAAGATTATTAAATTCACGTTTCATTTCCCTTATTGCGACCACACTGATGTCTTTAAGCATCATCAGAAGGGAGAAGTTAGCATTCCAGGTCTTTATTGTCTTACTGTTAAGTAAGACATAAGAGAATAAATGCAAATGCCTTGTCTCATGGTCCACTGGACCAGAATTTCTGGAGTCCTGAGTTCTAATCTAGCTCTACTCCACATTCCATCATCAAGCATTGTCTCCTTAAAAAGACATAAAACATTATTACATATTTCTAATCAAATAGTTGATAGGACTTAAAGTTTATAAATCATTGGGTAAATTACAATTGCAAATTCAAGATGAGAAAACAATGGGAAATTGGAAAGTCATTGGCAGAGGCTCATTGACTCAATTAAGGTTGGAGGAGGGACTGTAG